>NC_081253.1:19501445-19831088 GCF_030490865.1 Poecile atricapillus | reverse complement strand
CACTGCCTCTGTTCTGCCAGGTTCAACACAGTATCTAAAAGATGGCAGGAAGCAACAGAGCTCTGAATCTCTCCCATGTGTGCTAACAGCAGAATACATCAGGACTTTCTCTAAAGAGCTAAAAATCTGTCTAAATAAAACTCTAAGGCAGAATGTCCCCTGAAGTTTCCAAGTGATAATGGTACACACATGCTTCCTATTGCACCTGAAGTAACTCTCACCTTAAGGAGCTGATAATAGTGAGACAGTCATGGGTTAACTGTTTCACTTTCATTTCTTCAGCAAAAGGTTGTTGTAATCAAAGTCCAGGTATGCATATACTTGTAAAGGTAGCAAATACTCCAGGAAGTAGTGTCAGGGGGGTACTTTAAGGTCTACTCTCTGTGCTATCATGTAAACAACTGAAAATGACAACACAAAGGACAGGAAGAATGGGAGAGAGTACTTGAGTAATCCTTCAAAGCTGAGAAAGAAAAAATTTTTTCCATTTAATAGAATATACTGCATTTAACCCTAGAGCTTCATGATTTTACATAACAGTACATAAGCAAAGCTACAAATAATTATTTGATCCAAATGATATTCTGTTCCTTTTGGTAACTAGAACAGTATTCTGTTTTCTGATGAAAGTCATAATGACAATTTCAGAGTAGCAAACTAGATAACACAAAAATGAATTAATTTAATGGGAATGGTTTGAGAACAAGTAAAAGAATATTTCAAGAAATACTTTTCATATTGATTTCACAATATGAGATACAGAACAGGAGGTGACAAAGCTTAAGGAATTGTAGCACAGTAAGTTGGTAGAAGTGGTATCTTGGTTTATCTGTAAACACATTAGCTACAATAATTTTTTTATCACTCACAGTCTTTGAACCTGGAGTTGGACAGAGAAGGTGTACTGCACTGCATCATATGGAGGCTGCTTCATATTGGCAGCATCTGAAAACAGCATTGAGTTCACAGCATTCACAGCGCTGGTTCTTAGATTTCTGTGCCATATGGTACTCTGCTCTCTACTAGAGACCTACACAGCCCTATGGGCCTGTTCCTCCAATAATCTCTTTAAAGTTTATTCAAATTCATATTGATATGGCTGCATAGGAGTCTGGCAGATTGTCAAAAGATTGGTCAAAGCTGGCAAACCCAGCAAGCAGTCAAAACAAAAACCTGGCAACCTGCCAAGATCAGTGCTCCAAACAAAGACAGGGAAATGCATGTCTAGTGTCTCCCATCCACACTTAGCCAAGAATTAACTTAACAGCTTTTAATTACTATATTTTGCTTTCAGAGAAGTACTTATAAAAGGTCCAAACTGTCACTGATGTCATTTGACACTGAAGTAAAAATAACCAGAAGTAATGTTTTTTGATAGCTTTTGTTTGGACTTCACTATTTTTTGGACGGGGGTTCTAAACACCGACACACACAAAATTATCCCCAAAAAAATAGGTGTTGGCAATTGAAATACTGTTTTAATTACCTGCCTGAATATGTATAGCAGCATCAGTTCTTCTGTTCCTTATTTCCTTGTACTTCCTGCGAGCTTCATATCCTCTCCAGGCTAAAAATACAAAACCATGTGCTGGAAATTACATTTATTTAAGGAAGTGCTACAGAGTCTACAGGGTCAGAGATGTGCTGAAACTTTCATTTCTCCTGCCATAACTACTTCAGCCCCCACCCCCAATAGCTCTTCCCCACCCACCCACATGTTGAACTCTGGGTTCATGACTGCAGTATTCACATCCTCACAACTTCAAACACCACTTCACTCGTTCAAATTTTAATTGTCACCATGTGCTCACTGATGTCCTAACCCAAAAGACAAAGGCGCATCATCATTCTTCCTCACACAGTTCCCCAAATCACTACAAGGAAACCTGCTAAATTACTGATAATCAGCCTCTTAGGCACATCTTTTAATGTATATCTGGAATTCTGGAATGCATGTGCTACTGCATTTTAATTATGTGCTGCATGTTATTATAGACATACCTAACAATATTTTCATTTTGTGCATAGGCATCAAATTCATAATACTAAAATATTTAAATACAGACATTACCAAATGTTAAGATGCCAATTTAGAAGTAAATCAATAATGTCTGCATCAATGGGCTGGAGAGAAAACATGTCCAGTCATTTAGATTTCCTAATAAACTGCAATTAATAAATTAACAATGTAGATGCAATTTAACTGATTGAAATACAAAGACACTCAGTAAAATAGGGAATATGAATATTTACCAGACTGTATAGTAATAGCACTATTTTCTCTTTTATCTTTGACTTTCTTGTACCTCCTTGCTCCAAGCCATCCCTTGATATAAGCTTGCATGACCACCACCCTTCCTATAACTTCTCGCAGGAACAGATTTAACTGCTCTATATGGTAATACTTTAGAAAAACCTGTAATGGAACAACAACAAAACAAAAAAATCAGTATTACAATCAGTACTATAACCTCTTGTATTCTGTCTTTTCATTGGTCCTCAAGCAGTCTATTCAAGGGTGTCATTGCTGAGAAAACTAGAAAAATACTGACTGTACTTATCATAGAAATCTTGTGAATCAATTATTTGCTCTTGTGTCCTTGTGGAACTTCTTTATTCCACTGATTATAATCACCCCATTGCTAACCCTGAGATTAACTTCATTGCTTAGAACATGGCACTAGTAACACTAAGGCTGGAATTCAATCCTTGTATGGGCCATTCACTTGGGAGCTGGACTTGATGATCCTTGTGGGTCCCTTCCAATTCAGAATATTCTGTGATCCTGTGAAAATAAATTCCACATTTACCCCCTTTACAAAGTAAATTGGATGATGGGATCTTTTCAGGTATGCACAATTTGGAAAGATGACCTTTCTGGTCAGTAGAAACACAAATACTCAGCTGAATTTGGTTTTAGACATAATATTGTCTAAAAGCATTCTCCTTCAAGAGGCAAATCCTATGGGTGCTTGCATACATTTTATCTGGGTCTTGGGGAAGAAAATTCTCCATTTTTCATTTGTGTAATGTAAAACAACTCAAAGTACTGTGTAACATCCCTTTAAAAGAAGTCATTCATTCCATTTTAAACCATCAACAAAGGCTTTTGACAGAGCGAGAAGGAGCTTACCTGAAACTCCATGAATGGATAATGGTACCAACCAGGCTCACAGGATGGGTCAAATTGTGACGTTTCAGCCGCATCATTATTAAGAGCATGGGGAACTTCAGGAAGTCACTACATCAGTCGGCACTGATAGATGTACTGTCCTTATCAAGGCAGCCATGTGCTGAATGCACTTTGGGGAGGTACCCAATGCACCCCTCCTCTAGCAGCACTAACTCAGCTGGCTTGGGAAGGCACTTCCATAACCTGGGAAGCTAATTGGAGCAAATGCCTTGCTCTTTTGTTCATTCACGCAGTACTTTTTGAACCACTATTAGACATACTTTGTAAAAGTATACTATCCTTGAGAAAATGTTAGCACCCTCTACCTTGGTTTTCCCAAGAATCCAGTTGTCTAGTTTAGATTTCTCCAAAATGGCAAGACAGTTTTCTCTGCTACCAAGGGGAGTCTCGTGTGCTTTGAATGCAAGGTAGTAATACCTGCAAAATGACAAAGAAAGAATTAAATTGACAATCAATATGTACTTCCATTGTTTTTCTCTAGCTCCAATCTTTGTCTCTAGAACTAACAGGCCAAATTCTTCCTTATACTCAATTGTCTTCATAAATCATGACACAGCTGTAATGAATAGATATTTGAACATATAAATGACTAGGACAAACAATTGGGATGATTATGGTCAATCTTAGGAGTCTGGAGTAGACCCATACTAAACAAGATTGTTTGGGTTTTTTTGTCCATGTTCCCTTGCAAAGAACAGCTCCTAAAAATTACATGAAATAACATATAGATGATGAAAGAGAGATGCAAACGTTTGAACTGAATTAAGAACCAAACCCTTCCTACTTATAAAGCCATTATGCATTAATGAAGACTTTTTATACTATTTAAATAAACCTACTTGCAAACAATTACATTAAGTAATTACAAGAATATGTGCCAGTTAGTCTACAAATTTAAGGTTATTTTAGCACAAGTACACTGTTAGATGGTAGCAACTGCCACCTCAGCTCTCACTTATTAACTACCATGTGTTGTCTTGGTATTAAGCTATACTACTAAAGGTGCTACTCTATTTACATTGAGATTGAGAGGAACTGGCAGATTGAGCAAACCATTCTACTAATTATTAGCATGGAGAAGAGCCATCAGATATTCTTTAAAACATGAAGAGAAGAATGTGTTTAGTGAATCTCAAAGACAGATTTCTTTGTAGCCAGACAGAGTCAAGAAAACATCACACCTTATACTGAAGAAAAAAATGGAGAAGCAATTAGAAAATTTAGAATTCTGCAAGACTTTCTGGGGTTTTTTTAATCAAAGAGTATGATTTTCAAATTTTAGTTCCAGTTAATCTCTAGATATTAGCTCCAGTTGTCACAAGAAAGAAAAAAGAACCACTAAAACAGTCCATTAAGATCAAACAGGAACAAAATGACATCTGAAATGAGAAATACTGGAATAAGTTCTGGACCAGAGACATAGATATTCACCAACTGGAGACATTGCTGACTCTGAAAAATGACAGATTATGTATTGCTGAGTTATTTTTAATGCGGTGACTTTCTCAACAATGTGGTATTGCAAATTCTTCGGCCAAGTTTTTCAAAATATCAACTCATGCCTTTTAGTAGGTTTGGAGAAACATGGTGTGTTTAAAAGAAAAAAGTACATTTCCTCCGCCTTATTACTGAAGTTAATGATGCAAATTTTTACAAAAAAAAGAGTACTGAGTTGCAGTAATAAAACCCAGATTTAAAATATATCTATCACAAATAATTTTTGGCAGCATACTATTTCAAGAGATAGCTGACAGAAACATGGGGGAAGTTACACTCATAGTAAATTGCTGTTTGCTTCAAAAGCCAGTTCAGATAGCCGTGTGAGCTACTCGGGGAGGGGAGGGGAGGGGAGGGGAGGGGAGGGGAGGGAAGGGAAGGGAAGGGAAGGGAAGGGAAGGGAAGGGAAGGGAAGGGAAGGGAAGGGAAGGGAAGGGAAGGGAAGGGAAGGGAAGGGAAGGGAAGGGAAGGGAAGGGAAGGGAAGGGAAGGGAAGGGAAGGGAAGGGAAGGGAAGGGAAGGGAAGGGAAGGGAAGGGAAGGGAAGGGAAGGGAAGGGAAGGGAAGGGAAGGGAAGGGAAGGGAAGGGAAGGGAAGATTCAAGTGAGTGACACTGGTTGTTCATGTATCTTTTAAGGTATGTTATTGATGGGAATTTTAAAACCACAAAACAGTTTTTAGATAGCACTGATGCAATAAAATATTCAAGGGGAATCTCATAATTTTTTAATCTTATCATTGGCATTCCGTTTACTGAAAAGTTGACTTATTTGTGACAAATATTTGAGTAAAAAGTACTTTTGAACTGTGTGATTTACCTGCCTGACTACACCATTTTGTTTATGACAAACTTCATTATCTGTTAAAGGTAGTACCCTCTCCAATAGCTCTCTTTGATGATATAGAATGTAGTTGCTTTGGTGCTCCGAAAAAACCCATAAATAAAACAATGGTTATTTTTCTTATCAAATCCTGTTTTAACAAATGCTTTTGTAATTTAAATTTATCTATACTCTAAGAAAGCAAGCTATTCAGAATGACAAGAACTTTACAAACCATGGGAGTAACTACATGGGAATAACTACAGTTTCTGTATGTAAACCTATTGTCTCCCAATATTTATTAAAAACTTCCTCTAAATGTTGATTTTCCAAACATTTTGATTGATTTAACCACTGCACAGAAGACACCTGTACCTGGTTAAATATAATTACTGTTGCTTTCCAGTTATGTCATAGAAGCACAGAATATTCTGAGTGGGAAGGTGTTGCACTATATTGCACTATATTGTGAGGTAGTAACAACACGGACTCTTGTGAGTTTAACAGGAGAGTAAGGGTTATCACCCCAGATCTTCTTTTATAGACAAGTACGTGAAGATCTGGAAAGGTAACACTCTTACTGGTCAGTAAACTAAGACATTACCATCATTGGTCAGTGTGGTACACCACCCCTCGACCTTCTCTTGCAAGAAAACAAGAAAGTGACAAACAGCACCTGCAAGGCTGTCTCCTATCTCTAAGGGTTATTTTGATTCCTCCTTATGATTTCCCAGGGTACTTTCTCAGGCTAGTCTAAGAAAGTTATGTGACTTGCTTTTCCACAGACACTGGGCTCCCTGCTTGCATTTAGCATCCACAGGAAGGAACCCACAAGGGTCATGAAGTCCAACTCTTGGCCTTGCACAGGACATCCCAAAGAGTCTCATCATGTGCCCAAAAACATTGCCAAATGCTTCTTGAACTCTGTCCAGTTTGGTGCTGTGACCACATCCATGGGGAGCCTGTTCTAGTGCCCAACCACCCTCTGGGTGAAGAACCTTTTCCTCATATCCAACCTAAGCCTCCCATGGCACAACGTCAGGGCATTCCCTCATCAAAAGTAAGGCGGAATAAGGACTACCAATATGAGACTGGCTATTTATTTTTAATTATTTCTCCTCCAGAACTCCTTTTGTAGTGTCCATTCTGCACCATAAAAGGTCTCTAAATTTGTCTTCCAAAGCTTAAATCCATGTGTTTTGTGGGTATTTTTAAGTAAACACTTTGGTTTACTGCCTGTTTTCATGACTGAATCACATAACTACAGACATCCAAGTAGTTTGACATGATGTGCTCAGGATAATTGTATGGCAGCACAGCAGGTGTGGCACAGGGTCATCCAATTCTTTTATCTGATTTAAAATCTTTGTACAGCTATGGGCCCTATGGAAAATTTTGGAGGAACGTAAAATGTTTCACCCTTATGTGCAAACATTGTACATGGTGAAATGGTAGAGAATACACCTGAAAAAAAGCTCTGGGGTATATACAACTGTTCGTTTTGATTTACTATCACCTCTGTCATACTTATGTAAATCTACTGGGCAGAGATCACAGATTGACCTCTACTTGCAACGTATCACCAAGAAACCAAAAACTTATTTTCTGAAAAGTAGGGCTAGGAATCGCATTTGCTTTCAGAAGAGATGAAAATTTTACAACTCTACCTTTTTATTTCCATATTTGCACTTGTTATTTCAGCACAAAATATGGTAGCCGGGAATATTTTAGTGTTCTTCTCCATTAAACAATACTTCTATTGTAATTTTAAAAAATATAGTTTATGGTGCTTCATGTGCTATTTTCATAAACATGCACATATTTGTGCAAAAATGCATCCTTTCCCTGGGTTATACATCCTGCTTGAAAATTTCCTACACATGGCACACTCTCATCTACATGTTTCCTAAAAGTATTTGACTAATCACATTCTAAGTAGTGTAAGACTACATAAGATGAAAGTAACTTCCCCTCAGAAGAACTGATTTCTCAAACATGATGAAACTCTGAAATTCTGCATTTCTTACTTTGTGGGTTTTAGTCTGAAATACATACTAATCTTCATGGATGTGAATACTATTTTAGAAAAAACTTACATTAATATAGTATTAACTGTACTTACTAGTCATTAGAAATAAACCAAAATTTTTCACAAGTTGAAATTAACCTCAGAATGCAAAGCTAGGACGTGCAGAAGTAAGGTTAAATGCTCAAGACATCCAAGTTTGCTAAGATATGGAAAACTTCAGAAAGATGCCATGCATTAACTAACTGTTAAGGGACCAGGCATTTTAGTGTTGGTGGTTTGAAATTAAATAAACTGATTGTAAAAAAATGGTTCAATTTCCCACTCCTCCCTAAAGGCTAAACTGTGAAACTGTTCTGTAAAATGCATTTAAACATCACCATTAACTACTATACCAGTGTCTCTTGCTGAAGTTCCCTTCACATTCCAGACTTAAAGGCTATGTCAATTATACATAATTAACTCAAAACAGTAATGATTAACCCTTTTTCTCTTTAAAACAAAATGTAATGGCCCGAGGTGGATAATAGATAATGATATGTGAAAAGCACGAGGTTCAAAATCCCTTTCCAGCCAGACCACAAGCAACAATAGGAAGGTTTTCAACATCACAAAACCATTTGTTCCTTCTCAGCCCTGGAACCAGAAACTTTAAAAAAATTACATTTTTTTTAGAACAAAAAGAGCTGAAAAATAATTTCCAAAATTTCTAACTTTTATTGGTTGTACCTCACCTCTTTCAGAAATTTTCAAATATGAATTCACAAAAATAATTACATTTGGCTCTATATTAACAATATAAATAAAAAAAAACCCCATAAAACGATACATCTAAGATACTCCTGAAATTCAGTAACAGATACCTAGCACGCTGTAAATCATCAGACAAATACAGAATCATAGAAATACTCTCAGAAAAGCATAATTTGGTGCAATGTGTGTATACTATGTCAGCTAGCAGACTTTCCCCTCCTAATGTTTTCCTATCATCTCCATCCTGCAACCATTTACCAGCATTCTGTGAATGGGAAAAGTCTAGAAAGTATATATGGAAGGTACAGTAGTTCACTACATTTAAAGTGTATGAGAACATTCTATAGATCTGGTGAAATCTTAAAGCCACTGAAACAAATAAACATTTCCATGGATAATAGTAAAATCAAGATATCATGCAATGTTGAAATTTTGTTTACAAAAATCACTTATGAACTTTGATATAGTGCAGGTTTACTGTTAAAAGTAGGCTTGCATTAAAAATGCATCATTTGAAAAGAAAGCATTCTTTCTCCATAGCAAATCTGTTGACTTCTAATTTAATTCAGTGCTTCCCTGCTTTAGCATAATAAGCAAGCGTATCACCATTGAATTTTTGGTGCTAGAAGAAAATTCTTACTGAGGTTATGTTTTACAGGATTTTGTAATGTTTGACCAGTTTTTACTCCTAGCTCCACTCCATGCAAAATGTGACTTATTAAGGCCAATGAGGCTTAATGTGGTCATGAGAAATGTAACACTGGTGGTTTAGAAACTGTGTATACCATGTGTACTAGCAGTGACCTTGAGCAAATTTGTCCTGTGAGACTGAAAAAGCAGAACCAGCCCCACTGGGATCACTGTTACAGTAATAGCACTGGTATTGCCATGAGCGTACGATCTGAGTAATATCATCTGACTACTGTGGTGTAGAATAGGTAATGCTTATAGTAAAAGTTTATCCTGTGTCTTAATGCAGTACAAAAAACTTTAATGCCTAAGATAAACAGGCAGAGAAAAGAAAAAAAGACAATCCTTAAATGAAACTTGTGCAAAAGATCTCAACACATTCCTATGAACTGATGAGACACTACAAGTATGACAGCATTTAGTACCATTGGCCTACCGAGCCCATTATCTTTCAACCCACTGCAAAGTATACATCCATAAAAGGAGGATCCAGCTAAAGGATATGTGGTGAGGACACGCCTGCACACCACATCATGTCATGTGAAGTCCAGGGGCACTCAGCAAGGAATGTTCCATCCAGTGTGACCTTCAGCACAGGTCCTCACAAGAAAGCATAACTCCCTTAAGCTGTGCAGTGCACGGTCACCACATGACCCTACATTTCAGGCACACCTGGTTGACTGATCAAGTTAGTAACCTGTACCTAAAATCTGAGATTCCAGCTTGAAAAGCGGGCCATGTTGCTTCACAGCAAACATAAGACAGCTGCATCACATCAAGGAGTGCAAGACAGGGCCAAGGGAGACAAAGTGTCTAAGACTTGACAGGGATACAGTGTTTACAGGGACTGCAGATTACATATTCCTACTTTAAGTAAAAGAATATGTATATTTATATACATAAAACAGATGGTAATATACTTGGCTGAAGAAACATTGTGTGAATGAGTTACAATTAAGCCCTCTCCTCACCATCTGTTTTTTAACCCAATAAACTACATCCAGGTTTGCAAATAATCTGCTCTACATGAAAACAGAAGAAATAAAGAGTAACATTAGAGCTTTATCTTTTGTTTACCTCCCACCTGATAAACTCTGAATGGGTCTGTTCCCTGCCTTTGATTGTTTTGTCCTCATATTTCCTGCTAGGAGTTTACAAAACAGCATTATTGAACAGGCAGATAAGAAGCACACCTATTTGTTTAATAACATCAAGGGAGAAAAAATGCTGGCTCATCCATTTTGTTGTTCAGTTGCTCAAAAGGATCAAAATACCAATTAACTTGCTGGCTTAAAAAAAAATCTTTGATATCCTTACATTCACTGACATTTTGAAACTCTTCTTCATACTTGCCTAATGTCTTTTTGATTATGAACAAAGAAGTGGCAATCTGTTTAGCATTTGACCTGTTTTCTCAAACATTTTTATGTATTCAACTACTTAGTTCCTAAAAACACTTGACTAGACATAGCTGTAAGTTGAAGAAAAATGTTTCTTGTTCCACTGATAGCTTTATAAAGTATTACTTGATTTTATTTGCAAGAGCAAAAGACAATAGAATTTGTTTTAAAATAAAGCATGAGATGAACAAAGGATCAAGAACATCTCTCCCACCCCCGCTTATATTCTGAACTCAAGTCTTCTTTGCTGTTGTGTAAATTGCTAAATCTACTCCCCTCTCCTTCCCTTTTTGTGTTGACTTTCTTTCCTTAACAAATTACATCAATAATGTAATGTGTTTTAGTCCATCAAGTTGGACTAGAAACTTGGGGAGTTATTGACAAGGTGTTAACCACAACTTGCTCTTATCTGCATGAATGGAAAGCTACAGTCAGTGCTGTTTTTATTACCATTAGTTTTCAAGACTGTACTCAAATTCATTGCATTTTTGAATGAAAAGGAAGTCCTGATAAGAGAAGGCTTAATTTCCTCTCAATTTACACTAATTTCTGTGGAGTTAATCTTAGTTCACTTATGTGTAAATTGAATAAAAGTTGAGGTTAATAATTCTGCTTTCAGCTGCTCTGGGATATTGCAAAGATATATTAACGATCACAAAAATTCATCTGTTAAATGTGCTCTAGAATGGTGTGACCTTACTAAAATGATTCATGTAACACAAAAAAAGTTGGTATTGATCATGTCTGAAAATTAAATTGCCTTGATGGACAAATAAACATGTTAGTTATCCTTCCTGGGATATATAATCTGTAGTGTTTTCCTATTTCATATTCATTTGGTGAATTTCTATAAATCAGAAAAATTAGTAATTTTTCAGTATGAATTGATTAAGCTCTGGTTCATCTTCAAGATATCTGAATGCATGGACTGCAGATTTCCAAGCCCAAGTGACTGGTTTACAAGAGTAAATCTATGCCATCTCTGGATTTTAGAAAGGACTGCAAAACGGTTTTCCCTTTAGCATCATATCACAGAATATGCTGAGTTGGAAGGAACCCACAAGAATCATAAATTCCAACTCCTGGCCCTTCAGAGCACCATCCTCAAGAGTCAAACCATGTGCCTGAGAGCACTGTCCAAATGTTTCTTGAACTCTGTCAGGCTTGATGCTGTGACCACTTCCATGTAGAGTCTGTTTCAGTGCCTGACCACCCTTTGGGTGAAGAACCTTTTCCTGATACCCAACCTCAATTTCCCCTCACAAAGCCTTAGACCATTCCCTTGGGTCCTGTCACTGATCACCAGAGAGAAGAGATCAGTTTCTGCCCCTCCTCCTCCCCTCACAAGAAGTTGTGACTGTAGTGAGGTCTCCCCTGAGTCTGAGGCTGAAAGACCAAGTGACCTCAGCTGCTCCTCACACGGCTCCTTCTCAAGGCCCTTCACCATCTTTGTTTGCTTCTTTGGACACTTCTTTATAGTTTTAATGCCTTATATTGTGGTGGCCAAAACTGCATGTAATGTTCAAGGTGAGGCTGCCCCAGAGCAGAGCAGAGCAAGCCAATCTCTCCCTTGCCCAGGTGTGATGCTGTGCCTGCTGCCCCCCAGGACACAGCTGGCCCTCCTGGCTGCCAGGGCTGCTGGCTCACATTCAACTCACCAGTGACCAGGACCCCCAGGTCCCTCTCTGTGGCACTGCTCTCCAGCACCTCATTCCCCAGTCTGTCCGTACATCCAGGTTTGCCCAATCCCAGGTGCAGAACCTGGCACTTTCCCTTGCTGAACTTTCTATGGTTGGTGTTGCCCAGCCCTCTAATTTGCTGAGGTCTTTCTGCAGTCCCTTCCTGACTTCAAGGAGTCAACACCTCCTCCCAGTTTTGCATCATCTGTGAACTTGCTTAGTATCACTTCCAGCCTGCATCCAAGGCATTTGTGAGGATGTTGAGGAGCACCAGGCTGGGGATGGAACCCTGTGAGTGACTGGACACCAGTCTGATGTCACTCCATTCACTAGAACCCTTTTCTGCCCAAACTGGGAGCCAGATGCTCACCCATGACAATGTGTTTATTCAGCTGTGGGCAGGACATTTGGTCCTGAATGATCCTTGAGAGACAGTACCAGCAGCTTCACTGAAATCCATGAAGATTACATCAACTGGCTTCCCTTGATCAGCTAGGTGGGTTACTGTGTCAAAAGGAAATCAGGTTTGATAAGCAAGATCTTCCTGTCATGAAGCTCTGCTGGCTGTGACCAATGACTGCATTGTCTTTCAGGTGTTTTTCAATACCTCCCAGAATAATCTTCTCCAGAACTTTACCAGGCACTGAAGTGAGACTAATGACTTGCTTTCAGTAGATTCATTAATTCTATATTGTCTGGATAAACAACCTTCAGTTCAAGAAATATCAGACCATGGTTGATTTAGCCATTCACTACTTGCTCCTACTACTGCCTAAACAGTTAATGGTTGTGCTGCTGCTCATTGTTGAACTGCCAATCCTACACACTGAAAAACAGTAAATACTACACAAACCCACATTCAAAACACAGAGGAAAACAATTATCATGTAGCCATACTGCCATCATAAAGACAATAGCATTTCCTGAATAAAATTTGTAACTTTTTGAGATTGAGAATATATATTAAAGCCAGTAATAGCAGCCAGGAGAAGTGTTACGGTGAACAGAGGTCTGATTATAATTTATGATATCTCTAAGATAAATGACTGCAAAGCTAAATCTGAAGCTTTTATATAAATTAATTCTTAAACATGTGCACATTCTTCATATGATGGCTGAGGGTCACTGACTTGCCACAATCCTTGAATTGTATGAGCAGGATGCATAATTTCTACTTGTTGCCTCTACAGATGGAACAGGTTTGCTACTTGAGTTCACTGCAGGTTTCACACTGACTGTTTTCCATTAGAGATCAGACACCTCTTGTAGTCTTTATCTCTGAAAGTCTCTGTCCTCATTAGAGATTCAGACCACACACCTATGAACAACATTTGTAGAACTTTCTGTACTTAAACACAGAATATCTCTTACTGAATACAATATTAGAAAAACAGCACTATTATACAAGTCCTACCTTTTTACAAACTCTTCAAAGAGGATGCGATGTGAATACCCTTTTTGACGTATTTTGACAGTTTCCAGAATTCCAGTGTATCGTAGCTGCAGCAGAACTCTCTCATGAGAAAACATCAGTGCTTCTCGATCATCGTTAGGTTTAATGCAGCGGATAAAGTGAGGTTGTCCAACAACCATTTTGGATAAAAGATCCATGAGGGAATACTAGTAAGGAAAATAAAGAAGATGCACATACTTGACAAAAAACTGCAATGGAACTACTTAAGCAGGAGATTCATATTTGTAATCAGTTTGTAATGCTTGATTATATTTTAATCTGTAATGTTAACCTCCACTGCCTTTTACTCATTTTTAAGATTTCAGCTGAAACATGGAACCTATTAAAATTTTTCAGTTGTTAAAAAAATTTAAATATTCTGAATCTGATTTCTTACTTATTACTTCTTTTCTCCTTATATCACATTTCCATAGTTGAAGAATGCCCATTAAAAAAAAAATTAAAATTGTCATAACTATAATTCTACTGTAGACACATTTGACTGATCAAATATCCCCAACAGAAACACAAGCTTTACCATGAAACAAACACTGAAATTCATGGCAAATCATGGTGAAAAGGTTGCAAGAAGTCATCAGTTCAGTGCTCTGTCCACTAGAGAATACTAGATGTATCTTTAACATTTCAGGTACATCTCTGTTATATTAATTTTTCAGAATCACTGAGAATATAAACTGCACAGTCTCCCTAGAAATCTGTTGAACTTCTATATTATCTTGACTATTCATAAAGTTCTTAGCATCTAACATAAATCTTGCCACTGAAATGTAGATCCATTACTACTTTTCCTATCCAGCCTAGAAACACAAAACTATTTCTTCCATTTCATTTTAAACTAAAATGAAAAACATTTGATCAGATCATATGTATCTTTTTTCCATTGGCTCCTCTGAATACTGATATTCCTGCTCTATACTCACCTCATTAAGCTGGATGTGTTGTCAACTACATTCACTCTCATATACCCATATGTGTCTCAAAATCACATCCAATTCCAAGCTGATTGTCATCACCTTGCTGCAGGCTGGACATGTATTACAGTCTACTTCCACACTCACTCCCCCATTGTACTTTTTTTTTTTTTAACAATTCCAACAGAGCTGGTATTTGTGTGGTTCTGTGCAAGAGCACTCTAAGTGTACACCTGAATGTGTGTCCTTGCACTCTCCACACTGGGGCAACATTGCAGTATACACCAGCTTCCTCTATACCCCTCCTTACACTATTCTACAAAACAAATTGAACAGGTATTCCCACACAGCTTGAAGCTTTGACTCACGTTGGCTAGCACAACTCTGTGAACTTTCTCATTCTGCATGGTACAAGTACAGCCTAAGAGACAACTACTGAAAACTTTTCCACTTTGAAATGACTGCAAGAAAAAAACAAACCAGTAACCAGGAGTCTTGGACTAGCACTTTCTTGACTTCTAAGCTTCCAGTTCCAAAATTCTCAATGCCTTTTACCTGTCTGTTTGATTTAAACACACATGAAGAATACGCATTACTTCAGACAGGATTACTACTGATAAAATGGCAATCTGTACTATTTACAACATTATTTCCAAAATATGGATTTTTACTTATTAGCATAAATAAAAAAATCTTAATCTTCAAAGGAATGTATGCCTCAGCTTGTGAAAAATTATGAAGACTTTAGTGATCTATTTTATTTGTAAAAAATTAGTGTTCTGTTTATAATGAGACCTGTCCTAGACCTCTAGCATTTTACACAGAAAATAGTCTAGGCTCTAGATTCTGTTATCAGTGTATTCAATGAAATTATAAAAATACAAGTATGAGGAAAAGAGAAAAAGCAAAAAAAAAGTTTATGAATCTACAAAGGACTTGTAACAGAATAAAAAAAATACTCTTATATTTCTCTTTGATCTTACTATCCCACAAATATTTTAGATATATCTATTGTTCTTATTATTAAAATGCTTGTTTTCATTTTAATTTTTGTACCCTAAAATAGGAAGCCATAGTTTGTCGCTTCATGTTAGTTGTTTCCTCAGGATGCCGCATGACCTCCATTGTGTCAACCTGGAAGACAAAACTCTGATGTTAGGACTGTTCCAGAAACACTGCAGACCCACCCCACCTTGCCCATGAAAGCCATGGGTTCTGAACCATGGGTTCAGTTTTTGCTATAGTCATTCCTTCAGGTGTGAGTACTTCAGAGTACTTTGTCAGAGACAGCAAGGCCAGCTTCTAACAGATGCAGGACACATACTGATTTCAAAGAGGTCTCTAGGCATTTTGAATTTTTTTCATAGTGTAAAAGCACTCTAGATTCATGACAGTATGATACTCAGCCAGTGAAATAGCTGTCAAGTTGCAATACCTTAGGAACTGATTTCTAGAAAGTATTCCTCTTATTGCCACTATACTGAACTCCAACAGGACTTGTAACTATAAGAAGAGTTATCATATTTGTAATAGCCAGAAAATAAACTGAACTGCTTAATTTTGCTCATGTATGGAAAAAAATACTGTAGGATAATGAGTGGCAAACAAAGTAGGTAGTCTCAGAACATGTTCCCTTCTCTTAATATAGTTACTATTACTTACTTTGTATTGCCAAGAATCTCAGCAATCATATTCTGCTGAACTGCCATAGCATACCACTTTTTCAGCATTGCAGAGTTATTTTTAGAGGATATACATGGACACTGAACATACTGCTCCTTGTAGATTTTAGTTACATTGTTAGTACAGCTGTTCTTATCAAAATGAAACCAGAATTTATGAATGAGTATAACTGTGGTTACCCATAACAAGCAGATTGCGTTGCTGCATTACAGCTCAACAATATTAAAGAAAATTAACCAGCATCCTGTTTGCATGGAGCATTAACAGAATTTTAGCATTCACTTGCTTTGTGGTAGTTTACCATCTGCTCTGACCAGGTGGCACTTGTATAAAGCAGATAATGCTGTTGTCAGCACCTGCGCTACACTTCCCGGACTTTGCTCCACAGAATCATTTCCAACACTCATTGACTTAAGAACACTCTTCTGGACACTAAAATAATTGCTGAAATATTACAGTTCTCAATAAAGTAACTGAGACTCTTACCTTCAGGAGGTATTTAGGAGACTGCATGCAAAATATAAAGGAAATGAAGCGCTAAGTAATAATAGATCAAAAAAATGGATTTTGTGTTGGGGAAGAAATCAAATCTAGTGAGGTCAAGATTCAGAACACAGATGGTGCAAATGAAGACAGAGTTCAATAAGGGTAACCATAAAAATTTCAATATGTTTTTGTAATCTGTGGTGTTCTGGCCCAGAGTGGCACACATGCATTGGTATACATCTCAAACTAACACAGGAGAAGAAGAACAAAAAAGGAATTAAAAAAGAGAGATGCAGTTTGTTAACAGAACACTCTGCAAAATATTCCAGGAAAAATGCATTATCAGCACAGGTAACATCAAACATCTTAAGAGGTTATGGGACAAAGTAAATATCAATGACCTAATGAAATAGCAGGCATGTCCATAGGGAAGGATATGGGAATGCTTCAAGATAATCTTGACAAGACATCTAGTTTCTGAGGATTGTTATCTAAATCTCTAGTAAATGTCAGGTAGAAGACAAAAGCCATAAGAATGAGTGCTGACAGTAAGTTCAGAATAACTGGTAATATTTAATGTTAAAAGACACACAACTTAATTATAAATAAGATCAAATCAAGAACAAAAGCAAATAGTTTGAAGACTGATCTGAGCCCAAATGCCAATGAATTTGAGATTCTAAATAGGATTCTTCTCTGTCTTGAAAAGCAGAGACTCAGTGATATTGTTGCTGGAGATTGACCATTCACAACTTCTATTCATATATCATGTATCTACTGGTCAATAAAGGGCAGTATCATCTCTTTTTCACAGCTGCTTATTTTCACCAAAACTGTAGAATGTTACCATCTTGGGACTGCTGCTCTATCAAATATGGTTTACAAGAGGCTGCTGGGTTCAAAAGAGTTTTGTTTTGGTTTGAGGTTTTCTTAGGACAGCAAAGGGAATGAACACACAGAAAGACAGATGGTCAGAAACACTCACAGAGGAGATGTAAAACACTTTTTCTCAGAAAATTAAGCTGAAAGCAGTATTGTTAGATTTCTTTTCCTATGAATGAAGTTGTAAATTCAGATCTGTGCAATATGTAAGAACTAGAATCAATTTCAGAATCTTTTTGACAATAGACCCTGAAGCTGAGGGGATTTTCTTGTAAGACCTTTTAAGAAGTTTTGTCTCTCCTTACTGTATAACATTGCTTGTCTATAAAGCCACATCATTTTATGGTAGGGCAACAATGTCATGTACAACAGACAACAGGCTTTCTCACAACTGGCTTGCTAGAAAATGACAGAACATTAAAAGAATGTCATGATACCTTGTATTTTAAATCACTAGCTACTCTTTTTAAACAAAAATGAAGATATTTCAGCTATTAAGTCACATTTCTACATGACAGCTATAGTGACCTACAATATGAATTTATATAATTACAACTGTAATGGAAAACAGCTTGACCTACAAAAGTCACTGTTTCATCACTAAAAAGACTCCTTTTAAAAGTTTTGAAACAATTAAAAGAACAATTTATGACATCATGTCACCTTATGAAGACACTTAAAATTATGACTTTCCACATATTGACCACACCTGCTGCTGGCATGCTATGAAATACTGTAAAACCAAAAAATATGTTAAGCAAAAATCCCTCTTAAAATAAATAATGATAAAAAAATTTCCAAACTTCCAAACAAAATCATTACATTTGGATTTTTTAAAACAAATTTTAAGAAAATAATTTAAAATATGTTTCCTGATGTTGTTTTAATTAGGTGCTTTACAAAATTCTAATAAATAGTTTTTTATCTAGAAATTATTTAAATTAACATTTTCTAAATAGCATTGCATGTCTTTTCTTTTAGCTCCCTTTAAAAAGTTTGAAGGGTGAGTAAAGCCCACTTAAACAGTACTTATTAACTGATTGTGTTTATTAAAGCTCTAGAAGTGAACTGCTCTATTACAATCCTGCTGTATCAATAAGATGCATGCTTAGAAAGCTTGTGCTGAATATAGCTGGATGTGGCAGACAATGTGTACATAACACAAGAAAATTGGAAAGGCCACCCTTCAGCACTGAAAGTATTTACACCAGACAGGAAATAATAGTCTGAAATCCACATCTGTATTTGCAGGTACAGTGAAGGATACAGACATCTGGATGACATAAATCACCACACTGATGTTTGAGCATGAGCTCCAAATACCAGAAGATAACAAGAAGAAATAGAAACCCCAAACCATAAAATTTTGTAGATTTTGAACAGTTGCTGTTATCACACTTGCTTTAAAAATTTATTACTGTTTGTTTTGAAGAAAACCCAAACTCCCAAACCGTAACTAAGCTAACTCTAACAAGTACCACTTAGGAAGCAGGGAGGGGTGTACATACCATCAGCTTCAAGGGACAACAAGTTTCTTCACAAATTCAGTGATACTCAGTTGTAATCCTACTAATTGCCATAAAATTATCCCTTCTTTTTGCAGTTAGGCCACATACTTTTGTGGAAAAATTCAGCAGCATTTAAATTCTACAGTTCTTGATACAGAATAGTGTTTTTGCTCAGTCATTCTTTTCCAGTTGTCTACCAGTCACAAACATCTACTGGTTTTTCACTTCCAAGTTGAATAAAAAAGAAATAGATTTTTTAAAAAAATGTATTTTGCCTTGCATACTGTTAAAATACACTATTCAAATTTTACCTAATAAGACCTACCTCTTTCTAGGTCAAAATTGTCAGAGGAAAACCTTGACCCCTTTGAAATAAAGAGGACTATTGATATGGATGTAATAGATTTCTCTCCAAAGGTTTAAAGATTAATCAGTAGTAAATTGATTCTTCACTGAATTCTACAACAGGTTCATCACTAACACTGGAAACCATGCTCTAGGACAAGGTGCACATTACTGATAGTAAAGGCAGACTCTTATTTGGTAAGACTACTCTTTGGTAAGACTCACTCTACACCAACATCAGCTAAGTATTGTGTACACAGTCTCACTGTAATATTTTATAAACAACTGCCTGTCCTCAAAGGGAACACTACTAACCTTGATACGCCCAGCACTGAGCTGCGGAGGCAAAGACCGAGATGCTGCTGTCACTCTCGCTCTTGCTTGTGCCAAATTACCTGTTCAAAAAGAAAGAAAATCAGACTTCTAAAACTATTTAAGAAGCTTAAATTTGTACTGTGTAAAATCAGTTTGTACAATAGTACTAAAAATAGCAGACACCACCACACTTCTTCCACACCCCTCTCATTACCAATTGTGCCTGCAAAGCATTCAGCACAAGCATGACAGAGTGCAGTGTTGATTTAGAGGGGAGGAAAAAGTCAGTGATAAGGTGGTATGTCACTGACCTTAGCTACTGAGGTGATGAAAACAACGACAGCACAAAGGCATACAGCTCAATCACTAGTAATCAATTTCTCTGTGACTCAGAGTGCAAAAAGACTCCAGAATCAATCTTGTTTCTGTGAAATCACATGGATCCTCAAGTGTTAAGACAGTATCTTAAACTTACAAATTAACAAAAGAGATGAGAAAATGATAAGACAGCACCATTTTTTGACCATCTGGCATATAATTCTCAATCTTATTGTAACTCAGCACTTTTAAAGACTGACTCAATTTCCCAGGCAAAAATATATTGTGGTGTCAAGCAAAAGACTAGTGCGTTTTTAAAAATGTAAGATATGATGTGTCCTAAACTTTTTCTTCTGTACTTGTAGAAAGCCAAAGTCATCACAAAGTAACTTTTCAAAATAAAGCCTAGGAGAAGAGAGAGGAACTGATATCGGACTTACATATGCAAGACACTCTGTATATTTCAAAGTTTTAGCAAGTCTAGCACAAGATGTCCAAATGTTTTCTCTGGCTATATCTTCAGAGGCTAAACTGTGATTAATAGCATTGAAAGAACCCTTTGAAGCAGGATTGGTGACATCAAAGCCCTAATCCATGGGTGGCAGGATTTTTATAATGAGTGGGAAGCATTTTAACACATTTCAAAGGATTTACAGCATGAATAAACAATAGGCCTCTGCAGATGTACCACACACCTTTCAGAACCAGAACACATAAATAAGTGTCTATTTTAATTTAAATGTAAATAAAGTGTTAACACTTCTTTCAGATGCTAAATGACTTGTTTGCATCAACTCCGGTGTTTAGCTGTTAGCTTTACAGAAAGGCAGTAACTCCAAACAGTCTTCAGAGTTTTGCTAAATTGTGTATTACATAACTAGTAAGGAGGCACGATGGGAAAAACGAAAACCAAGAACACCAAATCGCTGGTAAAGAAACCCAAATGCTGATAATATTTCCTTAAAAGAGTAAAGAAAATCCAGTGTCCACTGTAACACTGAAAGGAACTTTTGCTTTTACTTTACTCTGAACAAGAAAAATACCAAACCTCCCGAAATAATCTGGGGGCCAGAACGCAAACACAGCACTCCTTGTTCAAACATTCTAATTCATTTAAAGAAGTATTTATCTTTTAAGCTGCTGGCACTGGTATTGAAACAATACTGCAAAACCAGCATGTCATTTCCAGATCTAAAATTGTACATTACCTGAGTTTAAATCATGGTCCAGAACACAAGGTATGTCCACTATTTTGGAAACTATTTTAGGCTATTATACTCTGTATGTTAATGAGAACCACAACTGTTTGGGAAATCTTGAATAGCTATGCACATGCATGGTACATACTGTAAATACATGTATCTCTCCAAAGTTAAAATAAGGACTTTAATGAACAAGTAGATGGTGAAATAATTTTTCTCCCAGTTGAAATTCTGCTATTTTTGTATTTTAGAAGTTATCCTTTTGGGCCTATTTTGGCTAAAATAGCCTGGAAAGGTTGTTTTTGGCTAGGTTTCAGATTAGCAAGTCTAAAGCTTGAAAGCCTTGCACTGAAGAACTGACAACACATGATAAAAAAGGGGAGTTGAGAGAAGAAAAGACTTTGAATCAGACTGTTTAAAATGATTAAAAATTTGTTGCATTTTGTAACAACTCTAATATGAAATAAAATTTAGAATGATTCTATAGCAGCTCAAGGTTCACCACACTCAGTGCTGGCATTAGGTTTCCACGGTTCATAATTAATATCCCTGAAGTCTCCCTTAGTTTCTCATGCAAAACTAAAACTAAACGTTTCTGATCTGGTAAGCCAAGCAAACAAACAAACTTTTTAATTAATCACAAATCTTTAATGATTTCACAAATGAAAAAAAAACCAACAAACCCGAAGTGTTCAGTGTCCACTTAAAAAAAAGAAATGCTTTACTTATTGTGCCTTTGTTCAGTAGTTACTTACTTCTAGGAATGGATTCTTACCAGTGCTTATTTCATGTGTCAAGTGAATTCCTATGTAATTACTTGTAGCATTAAATTGAATCAATGGAAAAAAATATTACTAGGATTTTCTTTTTCAGCTGAAACACAAAATGATACTTCAATAAAAGTTTCTGAATTACTCATCTTGTGTGGCTCATGCTCAGGAAAAATAACTACCAATCTTTAACATATCTATGCCATTAAAACTAACAAACAGAATAAATGTGGTTTGAAAATCAGACCACATAATGAGAAATATTTCACCCAGGGTTAGCACGGTGTTCACAGTCAGCAAAATTTGGTACCTATCTCTGCATTTGATTTTCATTTACAAGGTAATTTATACCTTAACATCAACCTTAATATCAAAAATAATTAAATGTTCATCCTTTTCATGAAAAGCATTAAATATTTGAAGAATGAATGTTTATAGATAATAACACAGGCAGCTTGAACTGCAAAGGGTTCCTTGAAAGGTTAAACTAGTTAAAGTTTGAAAGATTGCACTGTGCTCTTCAGAAGTCTAGCTTCACACCAATTATATGGTCAAAACTTCAGACAATACAAATGACACCCCTGTAGACTAAGTGCTACCTACATTTAAAGTCCATAAAATGTACCAACTAACTCATAAAACCCTCTAAAAATTATCTTAGGTTTTTGGGATTTAGTTTTTGGTGTTTTTTTTTTTGTTTTGTTTTGTTGTTTGTTTTTTGTTGTTGTTGTTGTTTTTTAGGGATGGGAAAGAAGTTAATGGTTAAAGTTAGGATTAATCTTTTAAACGCATACATGTTTAATTTTACTCACGTGCACTTCAGTAGTACAGCTCCTCTGAACAATTAAGGCTCCTACCTATGCACCTGAATCAGAGACTAAGGTCTCTGGGATTCATTGTGTCAGTGGAGGAGTCTGTCAGACCTAATGTTTCTCTTTTTCCCCCTGTTCAATGAAGTTAAGAATGAAGTTTATGCATTCTCTTTAATGCTTTGAGAAGTTTCAGACATTAAAGTTTGTGAAATGGTCTTAGAGTTTTCAAGGGAAAAAGAAGTAGCAGCACAAAATCTATGCACTCACTGGCTAAGCTCAGAGTGAAGGCTCAGCAAACCTCCCTTTGTCTTGAAGCTGTTTAGATCTCCCGTCTGCAAAAATGTTCTTCACTGATTCTTCGTTACAGCTAGGTGAGAAAGACCATATTATCAAAGAACTGCATCTCTTCTATTATGTAATGCCAAGCAGAAGTTTTGAAAGTATTTACATCACACACAAAGAAGAAAGTGTGTTTTTTTTTCAAGTTGGACTTTGGAAGTGGTCTCCAGATCTCAAAAAGGACTAGTCAGAATTCCTGGCTTCTCATTTGCATCCCTGGTAGTTACTCACTATGTGATTTGGCTGAATTAATGATTTGTCCAGCTTTGTGTTGACTTTATGTACTAATTAGGAAAAAGTACACACTCTGTTTGGATATTCTGATGTTACCTACAGTTTGTGCTTCATTTATTCTTAGGTATTAGGTTCTGTAAGTAGTACCAAGCAAACATTAGCCATATCAGCACTGTATTTATAACCTTGGTTTGATTATGCCTGCAGTAGATCACTCCTTCCAAAGTAGGAGCATGCCAGGTAAGAAATATGTTAAGCTTTGACAAAACATTCAGTTTGTGAAGTGCAAATGACTTACTGAGAAGAAGTCTAATGACAATGTCACCTTATTGAACATGTTGTACCAGGGATGGTACTATTATATAGAGGACAAGTACAAGCTCTTTCCTTATCCTCATATATTTTATTAATTTCTTTCATGCTTCTGGTTCAGATAAAGAGGGGTTACTTCAAACACCATGTAGATACAGTATAATATGGTCAGAAATGCTACAATCCATTCATATTTCATTGACATTACTTCTAATCACAGCTATGCACTCATACTCCAGAAGAGGTACACGGCCAGACAATGTCTTTGACACACACAGATTCTTCTCTGTCTTTCAGTACATTTTATCTGGCCAAAGGAATTTGACTGCTTATCTCCATAATGCATTTTCATCTTCTGCTACTGTAAGACTGAGCTTTCAGCTCAACTACAAATGAATACATGTACTTTTTTTATTGGGTACTAATTTGAATCTGGTCACTGACTATCAAAACTCCGTTCTTTTGAGTTACTGAGGGTCATTGAAGTCATTTAAGCTAATCTTATGCAATAAAAAGAGCTAAGAATCCAATTCTCTCATATACTACACATTTTACACAAGAATCTATTTATAAAAATACTGTCTGTAGAGCACAACTATCAATACAGATAGACCTCAACTACTGCTTCTTCTGAAAAGACAATTACTTTACTTTCTATTAATAAAAACCCCAAGAAATACTATTTCCAAAATCAGATATACCAAACAGAATCTAATCAGCATAAAAGCTTAGTAATAGTGAAGCCCACCTGGGAATAATCTATTTATGAATATTTGCTTCAGGAACAAAAATATGCATGCTTCTGGCCCAGATGATTTGAAATGAAAAATCTGTACCATAGTGAACTGAGGAATTCTGATACAGATTCTCAATTAGATTAAGGATTTCTTTAGTCTTTTTAGCATGAAGTAGACACCAAAAATATTTGCAGATACTTAAAAGTTTACGTTGCTAGACTGGGATTGGAGAACCTAAGTTCAGTGCTGTTACACTTCTATTGCATACACTGCAGACACTTCAGTGGTCACTTCCCACATTAGGAGGGCACACACTGGCAAGCACAGCATCATGTCTACAGCAACAAATAAAACTTTGCTTGTAAGTATCATTGCTGCCATGTTTAACTATTGTTTTAACACAGTAGGTTAGTAGGTTTCTTGTAGAATGGAAAGGAACAGAGACACAGCAGCTGAGATGAAATGAAGGTCAAAATGCTGCTGTACTCTGTACATATTTACATATATAGTATTTATGCATACTATAGATCTGTGAATGTATGATGTCAGTAAGAGAGATCCTAACTTTTATCCTTACCTACTAAAGAACAAATTATGGTACTAGTTAAACTAGTTAATGGTAGTGCCCAAGGAATTTTTCTAACACAACCTTAATACTAACTGCTGCTTTAAGCAACATGCCTGATTTTCAAGCTGAATTGAACTAAATGTGTTTTCATCTACTTGACTGGGAGTATGTTCACTGAAAGACAGACCTTTCCCGAAGTATCATGGGCACAATCCGTGATCATAGGACATAAAAAGCAAACCTTATGCGATTCTCGTAGTCCTGTGACATGACCAAACTTACAGAGAGTAGGCAAAACACCTATGGTATAGCCTGAGAACATGATAAAGAGGTTCCTGGGCACAGGCCAAGGGATGATCACGTGGTTCTGGAAAACAGAGTGGCAGAGCAGAGAGTAGATTGCTACCTGGCCACAGCTAGGAGGGCATAGGTTGGGCATCTCAGTCCAAACACAGAACTAATGATAGGAATGACACACTAAGAACAGCGAGTGCTAACTATCTTACGCTGCATCTAGACAAAAATAAAATACACTTTAAAAGTTTGGAAAAAGCCAAGTCCTTGTATAAATAATACTGCTATTTTCTACTGCTTGATGTTCACCATTTCCTTTAGTCAGGTCTGTAGCCTGATTAGCTGGAGACCTGACCAGCTGGCTGGCTGAAGAGAGGCTGGTCACATCCTGATCCAGTCAGGTTTCCAGCAGCTGCATTACAGAACAAATTGGCTTGGATTTTTACGATTTATATGTTGTCAGAACACGAGAGCCATTTCTTTCAGATATGGTCCTTAGCAATTTCCTTATATATCTCTTGTAGCGTACAGTTTGATGCTGTTGTATGTTATCAGCTCAGTACAACAAACCTTACATTCTCTGGGGAACAGCAGACAGGACAGAACACTGCTGCTGTCAGGACAGTACTTCACCATCAATACAAGGTTTTCTGCTGCCCCAGCAGATTGCCCTACTACCTGTACCACATCTGTAACCGAGATTAGAAGAAAACTAACGAGGTGAATTTTCTGTGAAACTTCATTGTTGATGAATTCTTCAGTGATTTTAAGCATTGGTCAAAATAATCTTGCTCTACTTACATCTACTCAGGACAAGTTTACTTCTTTCAGAGGTATGTAGAAGAATAGTTCTAAAACCATACACAGGTTGGAAATACAGTTACTCTATGTTCTGATTCAGCTCTAGTCTCCCCCATTGTTTTATGTAGTTGATACATTTTCTCTTGCATGTTATGTAGAATTTTTTCCCCCCAAACTGTATATGCTTTATCCAGAAAAGTAAAAGTATGATTATAAAGAATATGGTAGTTATCTCATTGTTCTGTTGAGCTTCATAGTGCTCAGTTTAACTTGAGGCCAAAGTTTCTACAACAAGAGTGAATAAACAGGAAATCCAGGAGAAGTCAAGAACTGTGATTTCTAGCCCTTTGCTTGTATTTTCAGAGTATACTCATTCTCCATACAATGTTTAAAAAATTTATGGTATATATTCCATCACTCAGAGCCTGCTGCTGAAGCTGCTCCATACATATAAAGTCTGGTCAAAATCCTACTAAAGAATGAAGATTCCCAATTAATTCAGTGACAAAAAAATCAGGTGTAAAGATGCAACTGAAAGCACATGGAAAAAAATACGGAACATTTTCTCTGTCCTCACTATTATTCTCACTCTCCCTAGTCATCAAGACCCTAAGGCTAGACAGGCTAAAAAATGGTGTCAAAACCATGTTTTGAAACTTCAAGGCAAGAACTGCCTTTTAAAAATATTAATTTAAGATGAAACAAAGTTACAGAACTTTATGAAAGTCCCAGATCTTCCTATTTTTGAAATCTAGGCATTTTTGGTGTTGACAACTAATGTAATCAAGTCTCAGAGGCTTCTCAACTGAACCATTGCTCCCTTGGATGTCAGCACTTCTGTATATTATCACAGTTGGCAGAGAATCAGTTACTTTTGTGGTAAAGCAAAACATTAATTATATTTGTATTTTCACTCTTAATGAAATAAATATCCATTCATACAAATACCCACAAACACATTTTCTTTGTCACACACTGTGACCTGCTATCCAGACAGCTCAATTTACCACTCCTACATCAAGACAAGTCAGGCCAGAATAAGGAAGACAAAGTTAAATAATAATAGATAAAACTGGTTCAGTAGAGTACAGGACTTTACAGCTTATTGTAAGGTGAAGGAATAAAGAAAAATTATTAAAGTACAAAATTACAGTAAGATTGCACAAAATATTCTGAAATGAATATACAAGATCTAGCACAGACTCAGATACTTATTTTCCACCCTCTACATTCATCCTTTAGATACATTAATCCCTTAATGCAATTATTTTGAAGGAGTGGGAAATATAAGTGCATTCTTTGTTAAGAACACACCAAACAACATTATGGATATTCATACAAGTAAGAGTATCTGAATATTCACAAAGTTATCTGCTCTCAAAACTCACTAGCAAGTTTATAAGCAATGCTCTTCTAGGATTTGATCTTCAGAGCTACTGAATGCTTCCAATGACATACTAAACATCTTTGACACAGTTTGACCATACAGCACACAGTGCCTATTGAAACTCTCAAATAAACTACTCATTAAAACAATGGTATAATGTTCTCTGAATATTTCTCTGTTTTAATCCTGTATATGGTGCACAGTGAAATCCCACAGTCTACTAGTTAATATTAAAAACAGTAACATATTTTATGTGATCTATCTTTTCTTTTCTCAGTATGAATAGATTTTGAATTTAATTAGTATACAATGCAGTGTTAAGATTAATTACTATTCACTACTGGGAAATAATGCTCATTATAGGATTGAGAAGTTAGGCTAGAAACATGAAAATTGGGAAAGGTATCTCCTCTCTTCTGAGAAAAAGGTAAAGAAAAACTATTCTCAAAATTTGTTCTAGAGAGATTGGTCTACTATAAATCAAATCAGAAAATTAATTAACATCTATTCTTAAACTTGTCCACTTTACTTTTATTAGAGTTCAATTTGCAAGCACATGGGGACAAAAAAAAAAAAATATTTGCCCCCTTGCTGATTTTCAGTACAATATAATCTGAGAAGTCTCAGATTAAAAACCAGTGTAATTCTGTTTGCGCAACACCCTTTACCAAACATACCTCTGGTAAATCTAACTTGACAGTTCTCAGCTGCTCTGCTTACTGCTGTGTGCAATTCCAGAGATTCACTGACACTATTTATAGGGAGTTATTCTCAACAGTAAATAATTGTTATGCTTTATATAAAGCTTTAGCAGGACTGAGACGTCAACTTTGATCTGATAGATGGTTCTGTTTCTAGATGAGTTCCATTTTTAGGGCTACTTTAGAGCATTTTTTGCATCCTATTGCTAGGAAGTATTATAAATATACTGCATTTGTCCTGTGATGCAAAACCTTAGGACATGAAGAAAAACAAACTCTGAACTGTAAAATGCTCAAATGGGGGAACTCAAAAAAGCAATCCATCACTCTACCTCCCAAACTCAGTTAAGCTAAAATTAATTGAGTTTAGTGATGTCCCACATCTGCAACCAAGTAAAGTTCATGACTGTTATGCTGCACAGCTGTCTTAAAGCCTCTCTTTTCATACAACTCACTGGCAGTTAGAAGTATGAAAGACTCCATGTCCTGAGTGAAATACACAGCTTCCATTAACTTTACCAAAATTCTTACAAAATATAAATTCTTATTCATTTTTAAGTAGAGATACTGTAATTACAATGACTTTTTCCAATTCATTTGCCTTAAGAGTGCCAGATCTCTTAAAGGTGAAAATACTAGCATAAAAGTGCCATTATAAAAAGATTTTATTGTGGAATAAATTAGCAGAATTAAAATGTATTTGAGCCTTTGTTTCTATTGTCATGTATAGAATTAGGAGGGAAAAAATACACTAAATTCAAATGGAAACATGCAATATTTCAGTGAATGACACAGACCAAACCGAGAGACCTACCACTACTTTTTGCCAGAGGAAGGGCCTGTGCTCAATAGGAAGGCTGAATATCAAACATGACAGCTCAAACCACAGTTCTACTCAAAACAGAGGCAAAGCACTTATGATTTCAACTTGCTAAGATTACACTCCATGTATGCCCAGTAGTACCTGTTCATGGGACTGAAATGCAAGAAAATCTCTTTCCTTTGGTTTCTGACTCATCACAAGGAATCACATGGTATCACAGTTACACACAATTTAATACTGGAGATAGTACTCCTGTCACCAAGAAGTGATAAAAAGCAGTTCTCTAAAGTGATTTTGCAAAAGGCCATAGTTCTTTTGTTTTTCAGATTGCATAAAGCTAGCCTGAAACATTTTTTTTCGCATTCTCTCTTACCACATGGTTGGTTAGTTGTTTGTTTTGGTTTGGTTTGGTTTGGTCAACAAACATACACTATTTATATTTAGCTTTCATCTGAGGTTTGTAAGCAAGGTTAGAAACTCAAAGGCAGAAAGAACACAGACTAAAAATCAATACTGAGGAGGGGAAATGACCTTTAGACAGGTGAATTATAAATAACTTGTGTTTGAAAAAAATTCTACTTTGGACAAAAAAATTACCTTGTGAAAACATGACTAACTAAACCCTTCATCCCAGTTGTGAAAACTCTCATCTCAATTCTCTTTGACAGATTATGCTTAAATATATAGGCACCACAAACAAGGAGTGCTTATTACAAATAGTATATTGATACTCTATTACCCTAACGTGTGAGCAATACCCAATGATACAAAAATGATTAGGTGTGATGTTGCTGTAGTGCTACTCAGCTTTGTATTTCTTCTCTGTAGCCAAGCAAAGCCCCTACTGAACCTCAGAGCAAGGACAAGGATGTTTTGTAGCATCTCTGCTCTTCTGGTGGGAAGGCTAGAGGATTTTCCTTTCCCTCCCTGCAGAAGACAGCTTTCTCCCCCATCTCAAGTAAGGACCTAAGGCAGAGCAGAG
This sequence comes from Poecile atricapillus, assembly GCF_030490865.1. Lineage (NCBI taxonomy): Eukaryota > Metazoa > Chordata > Aves > Passeriformes > Paridae > Poecile > Poecile atricapillus. The sequence continues at coordinate 19,801,147 of NC_081253.1, read as the reverse complement.
AAACCCTGACAGAAGTTCTAAAGGTCTGTGAGTCATGGCAAGGACAAAGTCTTCAGAGATTGTGTTTCAAGAGTAGAAGACCTTGTTGTGATGCAGCTTTTCTACGAAGATAAAAACCTTGGGGTCATCTGCTCAAGCAATTCAACAGTACCATCCCTTATAGGTGATGCTGCAAACATTGTCTAATATTGGGATAGTGAGTAAAATGGTCTGATTCCTCAACGGTGAATGTACCAAGGCTGTCCTTAACTTTTCCAACGAAAATCCTCTATTCTTACAAGGAGACTCTATTTTCTAATTCATGTGATTTCTTTTCTCTCAGATGCTGTAGCAGCAACAGTGATAAACGAAAACCAGAAACAATCAGGAATACATTCTACCTAAATGGGAACTTGCATATTCAACTACAGTAGTGGCAGCACAAGAAGCTGTGTCTATAGAAAAAAAGTGACAGATAAGGAAGCAATTGGGAGAACTGTTAGGTTAAATCAGAATACATTCATTCAGTTTTGAAATTGAAGGTAGCTAGAAAGTACAAATTTTGAAACAAGCCAAACATGACTAATTTTCCACTGAAAGATGACAAACAAGCTGTATATGCTACAAAATTAGGTCCAGAATGTTTAAGTTCCAATGTCTCATATGAGTAGTTGCATACTCTATTAACGATAAATTACTATTACAAATGTATATTTAATGTCTTGCTGTTAATTTCTGGCCCTTTAAACTGTGCAGACCGCTACTGTGAAATAGAAGCATTTGTTAAGAGGGGATAAGTGTACTTGATAAATTACAGGGATTAACATGATCTTAAATTAGTAAAAGAATTTAGCTTTTTAGTATTTATTTTCTTGATGCTGCTCAGTTTTTGACAGTGGAAGACATGACAGTTATATAAATATACTTCAAACAGAGGATCATCTCAGGGTGGGAAAGGCATCTTTTCGTTCTTTTTGGTATTTAAAAGAACTACATTGTCAGACCCATGATTCCAGTCTCGCATTCCCTCTCGCCTCTGGGATAGCACCACCCAGTGGCTGCGAAACGTATGGGAGACCGCTGCTTGGGAAAACCCACCTACACTGCACATTCCAGAGATAGTTGCAAGCAGATGCAAGAATGTGCTGTCATTCATCTTCAAACAAAACACCACACATACTGGCAGAAGGCCCATTTCAAGTCAGGGTTACCTGGAAAGATGGAATATGGCTCCCATGTAAATTAATAACTTTTGCTTAAGTCAGTAATTGACCAAAAGTTGGAGAAAACGGTACCAAGATTATAAATCTTAATCTGTATTTTTTCTGGTTTGCTTTAGGAATGAAGCACATGTTGAGTGGAGGGAAGTGGGCTAAGAGGCAGAGACAGAGTACAATGGGACATATACACACTCACTATTCTTTTGTTTACAAAAGCATCTTTATAGAAAGTTAAGAGAATGGCATTATCTTTCTTCACTGAGCAGATGAAGCAGCACTGCCAGCAATGCCTTCTGTTCTCAGCCAAACCTTTCATTTATCTTGCAAGCTGCCAAAACTAAACCTGGCAACAATCTGATTTTAGAACACAGAGGCCCCAACACAGGATGTGAATGTCAATTATATCAGACAGCTGGAAAAAAAGACCAAAATCACAAAGGCTTTTAAAAAATAAAAATCACGTAAGAGCTTTAAGCTATTCTTATAACACCATGCACAGATGCACATGCACAATAATTTTTTATCAGGATGTCCTGTACCAACTTGATAAATACAGACAACACAACTTGCTGTTAACTTGTGCTCTTCATGGGAAGGTAAATGGAGGGAGAAAGCATTCAATTAATGTAAATAGGAAACAAGGAAGGAATGTAAAAGACCTATAAAAGTAAGTAAAATACACTGGCATGATAAATGTACATAACTGCAATGAGAAGTATCTCTTACCGAGCCTTCTTTGCATCTTAGGCAAAACACTCAAGTTGAGTGATGCTATTACTGAAAATAAGTCTATAAGGCCAGAAAAAGATGAATTTGCATGACGGCATCAGCATTCTGATTTAAAAGTAGCAATAAAATAAAAATTATGTTTGCAAAAATTTGGACTGATAACTGGGACAAAGCACCTAATTGGTTTCATTCTGACAATAGCTCCAAGGTATAAAAGAGCAAGCTGGGTGTAGAGGCACATTTGACCACACGTGAGCTTTCTTTCTTGCTTTGCTTGATTAGAATCTCTCTTATCAATTTAACACAGACTCAAATGTAGAGTAGTAGTAGACAGAAAGATGCTCTGTTCCCCACTTGGGCACAAACCAATCCACCATCATAAACTATATTCCCTTCCATCTAAACTCATTATAGCTGAAAGTACAAGCAGATTCCTCACTGGATCGTCTCCTTTCAGGGACTCTAAAATTGTCATCTGAAGGTGGGTAGTTGAAAGCAGTTCAATTACAGGAAAAATTACTTTGTAACTGGAACCTGTCCTCTGTAGCATATAAATAGATATTATGATATCAATTTTACATGTGCAAAAAAAGCTCCAATATAATTTTCTCTCCAGATGTTCTTTTTCTACACAGAAATGTCAACAGAGGTTAAATGCATCACCAGATGCTATGACTGGGTTACTGACAGTCCAGAAATTCAAGGCAGAGAGCTGCTGCACAGGCAGAGAATTGCATCTACAGCCCATGTACAATAAACCTACACAGCACTATCTAATGTATCTACCAAGTATTTCTACCTAAACATACAACCTCATCTGCATATGTCAGCTCACAATAATTTTGCAACCTAGTACAATCCATTGTATTTATACTTAGTATTACATATTTTTCTCAACCATTATGAAAAAGATGCTTTAAGAATGTAGAAAGTATTGAGAGAAATATTATTTGGCTGGCTTGTTTGCATGGATACTGCAGAACTACCATTTGCATATGGTACTGGCATTCTGGCATCTACCCATGGAGTAATCAAACTTCATCTTGCTGTTTTATTTAGCTACAGATCTGGCACTTTCATGTAGGTCAAAGTCAACATGCTTTAAATCAACAGAATTACTTCTAGCCTATTAGTATATGATATATAATTTGGAAGAAACTATGTATTACATCTGTACTTCTAAATAGATGGATATTACCTCCAAAACACCTTGATCTACATCACATTATTTATGAACTGTAAGACATGGTACAGAACACTATTAACTGAGTACTGATCTTAGTAAAGGACTAAGAACCAGAAAGTCCCATATTTTTATCCTGCTCTGAGAATGAGCTCTTGCCCTACACATCTGATAATCTCCCTTTCTCTGGAGTCAGGGAAGAATCTTGTTGCAAAAGATCCATTGAAGGAAATGAAATCTTGAAATCAGAGAACAAAGTGTAAAAAACACTCTGGAAAGGAGATATGATAAAATAATTGGAAAAAAAGTTGTTCAGAATCAAGCAAGAGTTTGAGAGAAACAGGTAACCAAAGAAGTTACAATGTTAGTAAAGCTGTGCAGAACATACCTGTTTTTGTTAATGGGCTAGAGAACAGCTGCTGAAGAAGTTTGTTCTCTGAAGTTCGCAACACCACCACTATGTCAGCAGGAAGAGTGTCCCTGTTCTTCTCAAGGAATGCAGAGGCGTCATATAATACCTAGTGTGGTAAAACAGAATCAAAAACTTTGACGAAAAGGGTTACCCAAAATCTGCTATGTTCTTTAAAATGTGAATAGTCAGGACAACCAAGTAGACCAGTCAGCTTGGTCTGACCATCAAATGAATTCTCTGCAAAGGACTTAAAAGGTTTGCTTAAAAGTGAACTATAGCAGTGCATTCAGAATGTAAACTGGCTATACAGAGTACCTATGTTCATAGAATGCCACTGCATATCAGATTGGGTTAAATGGCTTAAATCCTGTTGTGCTATGCTTGGCCATTTTGAATGATTCTATGCATGATACAATACAACAGAGATACGTCATTAAAGCTTAAGGTGATCATTTACGTGATGTAAGAAGTGGTTCTCAGGTGGTCACTTTCTATTGGTTGTCTGCATCAAACCTGTGATCTGTAAGTAGACCTGCTGGAGGAGTAGTAATAAGTTGGACACAATGCAGGTACATGAAAACAGCTTCTCATGGCACTGAAAATCATATTAGGAAAAGAAAACATCCCTCTCTTTCAATTATTTTAACTGTTTTGATTAGGAATCAATGCCTGGATTTTTGGATTAATTTAAGTATCAGTTATTTTTTCATTTTGTTTAATTCCAGTAATTTTTTAGAGCTGTTTTTTATCACTAGCAATATTCCTCTCTAGCCCAATTTCCCTGGACTCCATTAATTTACACAGAAATTGCACACTCTCCAGCAACAGAAAACTGGACAGTATTGTTTTTATTATCTGCTCACATGGGTACAAAGAACTAACTAGGACTGTATGAATTTTAATAGTTATTCTTAACAAGACAGAAAGCCTGACCAAAGTTACTAGAATGTATCTTAAAATTTTGGAGTCTTATAATGATCCAGAGATGAGACTTAATTGATAACTACATAAAACATGGCTGTTTCAATTTTGTCTATGAACAAATATTTGGGCCTGAAATGACAAGCAAAGCTCATGTTATGGTGAAAACTAGATTGTTACTCCTCATATAAAATAATATGTGAATGTGAACCTCTGAGAACAAAATAAATTAGGTGTTACAAAGTACAAGGAAACATCTCTACTAGCAAGTCCCAATCTTTTCAATGCACTCTATAGGATTTTAAGTTCTGTTACAGATACTGGTTTACACTGCTTTTCATGCAGTTTACAGTGCTTTTCATGCACTCTCACAGAGAGCTACTGTGGCATTCACATGCTGTTACCAAGCATGTAGCCTGCCCTAGCTCCAGAGTTGCTCTTTTGAAACTACTGTAGTACTGGCATTTCTGAAGCCAGATTTCTTGCAGAAAAAAGATGCTTACTGTATACATAATCTGTGTAAGAGCCCTAAGGATAGGCTCCAAAATTGATTGTTACACATAAAAATTTCATTGTAGAGTGTATGTTTGCATAAACCTTATCATTTTTTTCTATAAAAATGAGAGGGGAAAAAAACATAAAGCAGAAACTCTGGAAAAACACAAATAATGACCATACCACTATTACCTGGACTAAAGAAAAATCACACGACTTTACCTTTCCAGCATAGTGCTGAATACCAAATGAAAGTTCCACTCCTTTTGGTCTCCAAAAGTATTTGCACCGTAAGTTATCTTCAAATTTATCTAGACATTGAGAAAAGACGTTGATTTAAGTGACAGAGTGATTAACTACAATCTTCATCCTAATTAGTTTGCTAAATTGCTGCTCAAGAAGTCAGAACTGCTATAAACACATATTATCAGATTGCTCAGAAATACCAAGCTGTCACATCTGAATGGAACAGTTAATTTAAAACTAGCCCAGTAAGACTGTCTTTCAAACATCCCTGTTTGTGGACGCCTTTGTGCATGGAAAAATACAAAGTAGGAAGACCCAACGAGAAGATGTGACAATTTCTCACACTTTGCAATGAATTTACTTATGTATATGCAGGGATGAGTTTATTTCTCAGACATATTTCTCATTCAAAACTGTGCATGTCTCTCGGTCACTTAAATGCCTACTATTTATATTTTCTCTATCTTCCTTTCTGCATTCATTTAGCTTTGTGCATCATGGTTTAAGGATATGTTAATGTTCTCAGTCTGGAGGACTCTACAGACTCTCTGGACTTCTACAGGAAATAAGAACCTTCTCTATAAAACCTCTTCTAAGGATACTTCCTGTTTCCTGTGATTACCCCTAAAGAGCTGACAGAAAAAGGAGCACCAGTTTCTAAGAAACTGGTAACACTGAGGGCCCAGGTATAAATTTCTGCCTGCTGAGCCAAGGAAACATCCCTGGAAAGAAGCAGGATCCAAAGGAACCCATGTTAAAAAGGATTAGTGTTTATACTGTGAAACTTTCTATTTCACTAATTTACCTGAACAAGAAACTAGAGACCTGAGACCACAATCAATTGATAACATTCTCTGTCACGAGGAGTATGTCAGAAAATATTATCAACATATTTTTTCTAATGTCAGAATCTATTAATATTTTTGTTAGGTTTTTCTTTTTATTACCACTTAATTGAGCTTGTGTTTAAAGGAAAAGTAACTAAGTTTGGAATTTCTGGGGACTGGGACAGAGTGGTGGAATTAATGATTGTCTGGCACACCTGGACAGGGCAAAATATCCCACTTTGCTGTCTGCTCGAGTGCTCCTGCTGTGCTGCGTACAGATCAGCAGTAACGCCAACCAGCACTGGACCAGGGAAAGCACCTCTGGAAGCAGAAGTCTAATATTCAGTATTAACTGATTTATACAACTCACAGGGAGGCAGAACACTTTTGTACACCAAGGAGGAGTGTTGAAGGTCTGCCCTGGAGTGTGCCTGCCTCTGCCGTTCCAGCCTCCGCTCGGAGGTTCCTGCTGCAGCCCATTTCCCATCCAGCCCGCCCGCCATTACCCCGTGAGGGAGACGCGGCCGAGCTCGCACCACAGCGCCCCCTGCAGGCCCAAGGGAACCATCGCAGCGCCCCCTGCCGGCGGTGACTGTAACCACACCAAGGGGAAGCGCCTGCAGCCGGGAGAAGGCGCTCACGGTGGGTTTCTGGTTTGGTTGGTTGTCTTGTTACACATATACAGATCTATAGATCCATTAATAAAGAACTCTTATTCCTTTTCCATATCTTTGCCTGAAAGCCCCTTAATTTCAAAGTTACAATGATAATTCAGAGAGAAAGAGGTCCATTTTCCATTCCAAAGAAGGTTCCTGCCTTCCTTGGCAGACACCTGTGTTTCAAACCAATGTTTTTCCATGGTAGAGTGGAATTAAACTACAGTATTTATTCTATCTGTGACCTGAATTCCAGTTTCAGCTCAGCCTAGCAATAGTGAAAAATCTTGTACATTTAGTGTGCAATTTAACTGGAAACTGTTATTTTTCTCTAACAGTCTGGGTCTCTGCGGCACATTCCATTGAAGGAAATGGAACTCTATTTCATATCGCAGGGAAAAATGCAGCTCTAGTAAATAAACTCAAGACAACAGCTTTAAACATGGCATGCACTGCATATTTTAAGGCTGGCACCAAAATTTGTCAAAATATATGTAAAATATGCAAGGAAATACTCAGCCAGATGGCACACCAGAAATAACACACACTTCCTATTTATGACAAGATAATCTGGAGTGAAGCAGTATTTTCTAATTGGATAAACACTGGGGTAGGAGCCTGGGAGGTCTAAATTTTACTTTCAACACTAATGCTACTCACAGATTGGTCCTGGATACAAGATTATACTATGTCTCAGCCTTCCCTTCAGTAAATGGGGGTAAATACTGCTTGACGTGCCCCACATACATGGACAAGACACAGGATATTTCCTTGTAACATTGAAAAAACAGTAAGCCCTTGACCCCTGATACTTAAGAAAACATTTCCAGTTTTAAAAGGATAGAAAACATATAAGCAGAGAAAAATGATGAATCACAATGAAAAACATACTTAATATGTCACATGAAATGACATAGCCTCAGGACAACTAGGGTAGGAAAACTTGAATAAAGATGACACTGCACTTACAATACATTTGTCATTTCCCAGAGTTTTACTTGCACATACCAACTAAAGTGAGGTCTGTTGCCTGAGGAAATCGACTTTCTTCGTCCAGCAGAGACAGGAGACCCATAGGCTTCTGAAGGAACATATCTAGAAGTGGACGGTTGTCCTCATACTCCACTGTAGTGGCATCAATTCCCTCACTCTGATATTCCATCTGAAAAAGTCACCATCACAGGTTTAATACTGAAACAGTAAAAGCAACATCATCATCATCATTAGGGCATTTACAATGCACAGCAATGCTCTATAGGCCACAACAACATTATTTACAAAACTTCAACAGAAAGATGTCATTATCTCACATTTAAATCACATAATCATTTTATAAAGTACTCCTGAATATGATTATGGTATAGGACTCTGGATTCAGCTAAACCTCAACAGAGTTGAATTTACCTGCTCCAGTGCAAAGATATGTTGATTGAAATAAAACTGGATCTGTTCATTAGCAATGTTTATGCATAGCTGTTCAAAAGAATTTCTTGCGAAGTTCTCAAATCCAAATATGTCTAGTATCCCAACATTCATCCCACTTTCAGCATTGCTGCATGTGAAAATACAAACAAAATTAATTATGAGCAACACCAAGTTAAAATAAAAATAAACTTGAGATTGCATAAATTATTCACTCTTCTTCAAAAATAAAGGAGGAAAAGTGTGTGTGAACCTAAGACAACTTGTGCATTTGCTCAGCATTGCTAAGACTTCCTTTCCACTTGCTTCTTGCAAATTTCCATGAAGAAGGCAGGAAAATCAGTAACAGACACTTAGCAGCCATACTGAAACAAGGGGTTTCAGTAGGCAGATCCCAAATAAAATCTACTGTGTGCTTCTCCAGGCAGAGAGAAGGTGTCAAGGTTTAATGGTATGTTTTTGCTACACTCATTCAGAAGGATAATTACCAAATCTGCTGCTGCTACAAGCTAGACTGTTTAAAGTCCATGTGCTAACTCAAGTACACTCAGTCACTACCAGAACTGCAAGAAATGGATGAGAATATGTCTATATGACATAATGAAGTAGCAAGTAGAGATCTCAGATCAGAGGCATTTTCACATCACCTGAGAGGTTCCCTTGTTTCTAAAATCTCTACAGCTTCTCCAAAAGATCAAACCAGCCAGATCAGTGCCTGGCAATGAAATCATAAGGATGCACAATATAATGTTTCTGTAATTATAAAAAATAAAAAAAAAAATCACATCTCAAGTAGCAGCAAAACAATAATCTGTTTTCTACATTTACTACTTGCTTACAAAAGCAGGGAGACTGCAAGGACTCTGGACACATACTGAAGTTTTTCAGTGTAGTTCAATTATTTATCAGCCTTTTGTATGATTTGCGTGTTCACAACATACAAAGCATCTTTTAAAAAAATTGTACAGCACTTCAACCACCCAATTTCCATTGACTTCTGTAGCTAAATTATATTCAGCTCTTTGAAAATGATGGGCTTAATGTCCTGGAAACAGGATTCAGTATCACAGCATGAAAGCTATTTTGAAGCCTTAGCCAAAATAAACAGAGCACTCTTTCTGCAAAATCAAAAATATACAAATGGATGAACCCATCAGACATATGCACAGTAAGTACACATGATTCAGTGATGTGTAACTTGCCATATATTTTTATCTGGCTGAAGCAGCGTATTAATACGATTTACAATCCAGCTGAAGAGCCGGCCATAAAGTGCTTTTGACATGGCATCTCGCACGTCCACTGCTTTGTCCACAGTGTTTGTTCGGATAATTGTCTCCCCCCGTGTTACAACGCAGTGGGAGGTTAGGGCTTCTTGAAGTTCTTCTGACCCAATGCTTAGTAGTGCAGCAGCTAAAAGACAGTTGAAAAAGACACAGAACTGTGATTATGCAGTGGAAATCACCAGCTTTGGCCAACTGCTACCATGAGCTAGTGACTATCACAAATAGGGTCAAATTGCATATACAGAACTGATAATGTCAAAAAGTGTATACCATTATCTAAGGCTTCTGGGTTAGGAACCTCACTTTTATCTGTTTGGTGTTGTGAAGAAATAGCAGCAAACTCAATGTTTCCAGTATTTAAGATTCCAGTCAGTATTCTGTACACTGAATACACTTCCTGTAAAAGATGACGAGAAGCACTTTTAAGGAATTCAGTTAGATGTACATATCATATTTAAGCCATGAAAGAAAAACATGGGCACTGGAATGGATATTAAAACTTGTAGCTTTCTTTGAGATGAAGTTGTACAAGTTCAAGCAAGCTTCTATTTACACAAGAAATAGTGCAAGAGAACTGCCTAAGTACTAATTGGGATCTCAGGCTGGTCTTGCCTTCTGAGTGGGGGGTTATGCTTTCACAGTTCACTTCTGTCATAACAAGATTTTGTGACTTGCAAAATTTTGTACATCCACAAAACCAAAGAGCAGCACTGGAGGTGGTTTTCCTAAATAAGGTAAATAACAGTTTAGCAACTGAATCTCTTACCTCATCAGTAAATCCTATAATTCTAAAACAATGTTGAATTGCATCAAATTGTCTTCCATAGGAATCTTTAGTAACAATATCATGCATTACTCTTCCAGTTTCATTATCAATGTATCTAAACAGAGTGGGAGAAAGACAGCATCACACTACCACATATGTCAATACAAGTTCCAGTGACTTAAATGCAAGTACCTCAGTAACTGGAAAGACCATTTATCTCAATAACTTTCAATTATATAGTTTGATGCTAATTCATAAGAAGCTTTTGTTTCTGTTGCATTAACATCTGCATATTCTCTGTTAATGTCTAGTAATGTTACCAACATTTCACACACATCTTTCACCCAGTACAGATCAGACGCACCCAAGGTACAAAAACCAATTAAAAGTTTCCATAGCATATTCTGTGTTCTTCCTGAAGCTGAGGCATTATGGTAAGAAATCATAAGGAGAGTTGTCTGCATTTGAAAGTATGACAAAATATCTACATAATGAGCTTGGTTCTTCCTCCTCCTGTTTTAATAGTTCAGCTTCTCAAACAAATGCAAATAATTTAATGCCTTAGTGTCCATCTTCTTCTCACCTTGGGAGGATTAAAAAAGATCCTTAAGGAATGGAGAAGGATTAAGAGAGATTTTAAGGCTTCATACTGAAAGCAAGTGCTGATCAATAGCTAATTACAATGAGCAGTTAAAACAAGTGAGTGATAGTTACCTAGGAGGCTTTTTATCAGGAAGTCTGTATTCAGAAAGTTTCTTCTGATGATAAAGGCCAGCATATATATAATAAAATATATGGAAATTTTTTTCTCCCCTGGAAAAAAAAGTATCCTTTTAAAGCACCTGCATTTATTCTTGTGGCATCTTGTACAATGAATGTAAAAGTAGTTCTTATTATGAGCTCACTGAAGCAAGGCACTGAAATCTCCCACTTGTTTTAAAAGTGTAGGATCTGCAGCTATGAAACACAGAAAACCCAGTGAACACAACATTTCCCCAAAGAATTTAGTGGCTCTGGCTTCTACTCCTATAGAACAGGACTACTGTTGTCATAGCACTGTACAAAGGATTATTTTTTTAGCAGAAGACAGAAAAGTATCCAAACCACCGAATTTTTGATACTTAAATCAATTCAAACACTACATAAATGCCATAGGACAGACAATTAATATACCTACACAGCCTGTTTTATGACCCTTGATTTTTCAAGTAGATATTCAGAAATCTTTGCCCCCATTACGGCTCCTGTAGGTGTAAACATCATTTCCAGATATTTTCCAAAGCGACTTGAGTTGTCATTGATGGCAGTGCAGGCATTTCCAAATGCTTCAACCAGAGGATTCACCTGAAGAATTTTCTCACGCAAAGCACGGTTATTGGCCTTGACAGAAGAGATAGAAATCAGAAGGATAATTAAAATAATATAATTCTTACCCCCAATCCGATTCTTGCTCCAGAAGCAAAGAATCCTTTTCTCCTGCTTGCATGGAATTAGGTACTCTGCTAACCTTTCTATTTATAAAAGAGATCCAACAAACTGGTAAGAAAATTTCCCACAGGTAGCAAAATACAGAATATTCTTTCTCTGCAATTGGTATACCTTTGATTTGTTTTGTAATTAGGGTAAGAGTAGCAAAGCCACAGTAAACTAAAGATGTCTACTAAGGGTTAAGCTGGCATGGTTAATTTTCCTATTATTTTGTGCTAACAGCACTCATAGCACTTAATTGTGTAAGAGCTTCTAAGATTAGAGCCAAAGTAATATTTATTATTATTATACATTATACATTTATATATATTATACATTATTGTATTAATAAACAATGTTATGTGTTATATGATAAACACTCTACATAACTACAGGTACTGAACACTCAGAATCTGGCATCTTCCCTTTAAAAAACTAGTGACTGGCTTGGTGTGAGTCATACTCTTGCATCTTAATTCAATATTCTCACATGCATGATTATTATGTCCCTATATCAAGCGTGACAATTCACATGAACAACTTTAAGCATTAAAGATTAAACAAAGTGAACATTGGGGTAGGGTTGGGAGGATTTCTTCATGATTTTATGTAATTGGCTAGGAAATACCTTTCCCAAGAAGGTCAAATGTTGGACGATCAGATGGGCACTTTCTGTCTTTCCAGCACCACTTTCCCCACTGATGATAATGCACTGAACACACAAAACAAAATATTTAAGTGTATAGTTCATCACATGCTTGATTTCTGCTATTATTATTCCTGTTATTTCATGTTTAGTACCAAAACTACAGAATACTTTAAGGGTCAACTCCCTTCTGAAAGGAGAGACCAGCAAAGGCTCAGTGCAGTAATTTATTCCCTAGATTACTAAAATGCATCTTGCAATGCCTGATCCCAAGGTACATGTGTGAAGAAGCAGTGACTGGATTTTGAAGAGCTAGAACACTTAAACAAGTGACCATGTCTGAGCTCACTGCTCATGAATTCATATGAATTCATATGAATTCATATGAATCACAGGGTACAGCTGTTTTTAACACACTGACCAAAAGTTTGCTCTGAAAAATAGTCTTTAAAAATAGGTCCTGTGTAGAGAGGCTATTCTGCAGGTGATGCTGATATTCAATCAAGAACAGAAAATGAGCACCTAAACATTTCAGTAAAATGAGCATCTGTTCACTGGGTGATTCTGGGAGGACATAGCCACCTTCTTCCTGCACCAGCAGTCCTTAACATGTGGTATTTCACAGGCTCTTCAAAAGGCTTCCAGACTCAAGAGACTACCTAGAATGGTCTGAATCACTTTCCTTCTCTCTGCTGTTATGCTTCATGGGCAACATGGAAGTTGAAAGCCAGTTCTCACCTGAACACTGAAGAATGCAAAACATAGTTTGAATTCTAACAGCATTTATTATTTACCCTTTTTTCTCCATGTATTCTACAGACCACAAGTACAAATATTTTTCTACTTAAGGTACAGTATCAACTGACATATAATTAAAATGTTAACACTGAGCAGTTGGACAGGTTCACATGTTTTTATGCAAACATCTGAAAATTATTTGCATCATACTGCGAATACACAAAATTCTTGGCTGGGAAAAGATACAAGGTCCTAAAATATTTGATGCAATAGCCCTTTGTATAGAACTGAGCTTTGTGAAAAGGTTTGAAAGATGCATTAGTTATCTGGTGGTACCTTGTGGTGCCTGACAGCAGGTGCAAGGAACAACTCTACATAAATTACTACACTGAGCCTTTGCTGATCTCTCCTTTCAGAAGGGAGTTGACCCTTAAAGTATTCTGTAGTTTTGGTGCAATATGACATTTGCAGCTCATTTATTTGCTTCCTGTCAGTTATTTTTGCTCTTGAAAATAGGTACCACATTGATTACACTACCTAACTTAATTGCTTTTGTGTGACTAGGGAAGCCATGCACAACAGTTTACAGAGTTAAGGCTCATGAGTCCTTCTAGAATTGGTCAGAATTTGACTACTGCTTCAGGAGAAACAGTAGGCTGAAGTAAACTTTCAAGTTTCACAGGAAAGAAGGAAAAAAAAAAAAAAGAAGAGAAAGCTCAATGGATAAAACAAAGAGAATCAATACATTTTTCACATTTTTCAGTCTGGCTACAGTGCTTATCTGGTGCACCTTTATATATATATATAACACTGGCCAGGTAACAGGTAAACAAGCTCCTGTAATACTTTGCAAACAGAAAAGAGGAAACTGAATTAGATCTGAATGAAGATTATTTCAGAAAGAGATACAAAACATATAATATTAAAGATGCACAAAGTTAGCCTGACAAGCTGAGGTAATTACTAATCTTTTTCCTCAGATAACAAGTTCTCACATAACTTAGTCTACATGAGTACTTGTTTTCTTTAATGCCTTCATCAAAGAACATGTAAGTCATTAAAAAAGTATTAACCACTTCCGAGGCCAGTGTACTTTCACATAATCAGTAAAGCTCCTGTTTTCTTTCTCTTCAATGTCCCTTTTATTTGTCTTATTTTCTTGGCATTTTCTGATTAAAGTATTTTTATTATTTTATTCTGTTTTTGTGACTTTAAGAAAATGTTTTCTATTAACTATTGTGTAATATGCAGGGTAAAATCAGGAGGATTTTATAAACAAGAATAATTATTAGCCTTCAATATTCATGTCCACACAGCACATCAAATTAGAAAGAGTATGAAGTTATAATCTTAAGAATGTCGTAAAATATTTTACAGCGTGATATTTTATTCTCATTAAAATCATTGCTATATAATTGGATTTTTGTCCTTATTACATTTATAATAGACCCATACTTAATTTATTTTACTAAAAATTTCAATAATGGTTCCTATTTTTTGTGACTTAGTGTCTTTTTGCAACAGAAAAGTGGTTCAAACTATGTTAATCTGGTATGGCATTGAAAACCCTCTATTTTACATAAGTGTACATTACTGAAATATCTAAGTCAAGACAGGCCTAGAATCAATGTGCAGCACTACCTTGCTGCTGGAGTCAACAACCAGGATTTCATGAGTGTCCAGGGAACCATACTGGTCAGGTACCTCCATCATCTTGTTTGACCTTTCAGTCTCTTTCATAACACTGTGTCCTCTTCAGAACTCCCAAATCTGATCAGATTTCTACTCTGGCTTTGTTAATTTAGGAATAAAAGGCTTAAAGAAAAAATACCCCAGAATACAACATAACAGAACATTATTCACAGTCCTGTAGCACAGTGGCAGTATGATTAATATACAACCTAAACCAAAATAAACAGATTCTTACCTGATCCTTGCTGAATGTAACCATGCTTTGGTAGGCAGCATCTGCAGAGGCAAATATGTGGGGGGGGTTTGATGAACGCTTCACACCATGGTAAAGCTTGGAGAACTAAATTTAAAGAAATACACACAGTAGTCAAAATATGCAATTTAGCTACATAATTAAGAAAAGAAGACACTATCATCTGCCTGTTCAATAGAAAAAATTGACTGTTATACCACAGAATTTCCACTGAATCATCTAGAGCAGGAGCGGTAATTTTTGGCACTGCCCAATTTCCAGAATACAAATTACATCACCTAGAATGCATTCTGATGTTTCCTGCACAAGACAATGAAGAGAACTGTATCACAAGGAAGAGAATTTCAAACACAAGCCTTCAATCAAGGAAATAACTAATTCATACAAAAGAAACTTACAGTGAATCTGAATTCTGGCCCCCTATCTGAAGCCCTGATTTAGGCATCCATGATATTTCTAGCCTTCCAAGTTATTTCTAGCTCCATCTCTCTTCATATTTGTAGGGAATTAAACTGGCCTTCATGTTTATAGCATTTTGTTTCTGTTAAGCCAGAACTAATGGCACAGGACATGTAATAACCCTCAGTCAGAGCAATTCTTTGGGAAGCAAAAACCTCAGGAGGTTCATATAACCATCTTCTGTTTCGCAGAAGAAAGTCCTAAATGCTAGACAAGAGGCACAGATGTGCCTGGGGTAATCTCTGTCCCTCCAGAGGAATTTGTGCCATCAAGAAGTGAATGAAATAAAATGAAACCAAATTTAAGAAACAAAACAAAACAAAATAAAATTTTAGCCACATTGTTCTGGAAAAAGAAAAGGCTGAGGTTTAGTCTGTGCTCCTAACTTCCAACATCACTTAAGTATTTTAGCTAGTAGTGTTAATATAAAATGTAAAGCAACTTCCATCTTCAGCTTGGAATCTCTCTTACCTGGGGAGAATAAATGCTGAGATTCTGGAAGGGGTTCAAGGCTATTAAAATGTCTCCAACATAAGTATAAATCTGTAAGTCAGCATAACGTTTTTGCAGTTGATGGATAATTGTATCCTGAGAAGATTACAGAAAGTTTGATAGTTATGCAGTATTTTCCCATTAAGGAAGATTTTTGTAAATATACTGAGAACACTGTTTAAGGAATATTATATATTATTATATTATATATTATATATATTATATTATATATTATTGTAAGTGTTTCTAACTACACTTTAAATGCCAAACCCACAAAATCAAATATTTTCAAAATTCCTGCTAATGTCATAAAACTAAGTTAAATGTCAACTCCTAATTGCAAATTAGAATATTTTCTTATATCAGCCTGAGAAAAATATATTCTGAAGAGAAAATGGTGGTACACATTATTGCTACACCTCATAGTACATGTCCATTTAATTGTTTTTATTTGTCCATGAAACAAGAATAAAAATTTTTCAATTCAAGGATTAAATTTTAAATAGTGGTAAAAGACTGTTTAAACAGGACACTAGCACAATTTAGTATGATGTCTTTTTCTTTCTGGCATGCAATTTAAGGATTATTAACACCAAAATTTAGATACTCTGAAAATAGGTGATACAGTGAAATATAAAATTAATAGTTTCATTGCTTTTTATCAAGAACCAGTAGATAATACATTATTGTACATAAATCAATTATTTTAGAAAAAAAAAAATCACTTAAATCTAGATCTTTATGACTACACATTTTAGGAAACTCACAAAAAGAATTGAAACTAGCATCATTCATAATTAAGTTTTTCTACATAATAGTATTCACTGCTACTTCTTTTATGCTACTGCATAGATGAATGAAGCGAGGGCAGCCAATCTGTCATGTGAGAATTCCTTCGCCTTGGTGAGACAAAAGATTGCAAGAAGGAAATATTTTCATTCTGCTAAGAGATGCCTAAAAGGTACAGTTGAGGTACAGTTGTCAGAAGCTGCTACTCAGACAGTACAGTACCTCATTGAGAACTTCTAGATTTACCAGATCGTCATCTAGAGAGTACTTGTCAGCTCTGTCCACGTGGAAAGGTCTTCTAGTATGTATTCGTTCATGCCTGGAAGTTGTTAATAGAGCACCAGTATTATAAAAGTGTATTAGAGACAGCAAATATTAAGATGCAAAGGGAAGTCACGGGTGAATGTTTTTGTCATGCAGAAATACAGACACACTCTCTGAAATGGGTAATTTTGCCTGAGATATCCTTTTATAAAAGCAATAGATCAGCTTGCTCTCCAGTGTACTACCTGTTTTCTCTTTCACAACATATAAACCCTATCTATTTATCAATGCTCAGTGAAGATTTACTGCTTACAGACTTACTACTCCTCACTCGCACTCAGTAAACTAAACAGATGCTTCCTCTTTTCCCTTCCCTCCTTGCTCTAAGTCAATAAACTGCCACTCAGTTTAATTAAATACTACCCCCACATGCCCAGCCATAGTACTGTCATCTAAAGAAGTTATAAGAAGCAGTAAGTAGTATAAAATCCTACTGTTACCTTGATGTATGCCAAAGTGCCTCCTCAGATGACCCTAGATGTGGCCCAAAACAATGTTTTTGAACCACAGCTGCCATCAGACTCTAAATTGTATGGATGTTCAGTCAGCTTGTCTCCAGAGATTTAAGCCACACAACAAGCAGCAGAGACACACTGTCACATAACCCCTTTATAATCAGATTATACTGAAGGAATCTTTGAAAACGCGGTGTATATGTTTCTAAACAACACATCATGTTGAAACGGGAACAAATTAAGAGGCTGAAACATGTCTTCCACAGAGGGTGTGAAATATGAATGCTGTAAGCGCAACTAGGCTTTTCTTTACAACAAACATAATCAAAGCATAGTAGAAGGACACCCACCGAGATACAGTCTGCATCCTGCTGAGTAACATTTAGCATTGATCCTCAATGACAGTCCTTGACAGATTGTTTTTGCATTGGTTGCCATGTAGGAAAGTAAGAGTCACATGATCAAGCATCCCGAAACAAGGCTAAATATTATATCAAGCACTAACAAAACAGTTCCATCACTTAGCAGGAAACACTTGTTTATCTATAATATTCAAAGTTAATATGAAGATGCAGCAGGCTTCTTTAATCACATCTTCATATGCTTTCGTAATCCTGTTTTAAAAATTAACATTGAAGCATTTGCATTTCCCCCCTTTATGTACACTTCTATATTTCAAGCTAATCAGCTTTCATTCAGTAAAGAGAATGTTTCCATATCCAAGAGCTATTACATCATCATCATCAGAACGCTTGCAAGAGTATCATCATTTCTTGCAAGGAAAGCCTCTCATAAAGAGGAAGGAGAAGCGTGTTAGTCATGAGTACAGCTTCCCTGATAACTGTGAATCACATAAAATGATCATATTTTTCTTATGTCTATTTTTATTCCTTTTCCTCATTTCCTTTTGGCTACTCAATGAGTTTTAGAAAGCTATTCTTTCATGATTTATTTGAATTGTTGCAAACTGTTTTGTCATCTAGGAAATGAAACAGTGGGAAGACAGCAGGTTTTGCTGACAGTCCCACTACACTCCCACAGACAGTAGATTGCCTTATGTTGTACATATGAAGCAATGAAAGAAGGACACAGGAAGACAAATAAGAAGCCTTGAAAGAAAAATTGTTATAGTGGGTATTATTTTTCATGGGCAGCATGGTGACCATTTGAACTTGTTCAAAATTCCATTCAATAAATCTTCCATTTCATGGTCTTCGATTAGGTATTGGGTTATGGGTCATTTTTGGGTGGGTTTTTTTTGAGTCACTATATGCAAAAACATTACACTTTGCTGACAAAGACAGATCCTCAAAGGAATAAGAATGCATGATGTGCTGCTGGAGTTTTTAAGTGTTGTTTCCCTTTCAAACCAGAATTCAGCCTCTTATTTTATTGCATAGAAAAATACTGTTCTAAATAATGTAAATCATCTAGAGATAGGAGCACCCCTTGGTCTACAAATGAAGGAAATATTTTAATATTTGCTTTACTTCATGAAGATGTAACTAACAAAGCAACGGCTAGACATTTTAGCCAACATAACTTATCTGTGAAGCTTTTTCTTCCTGGAGCAAAACATCATAGCCACAATACTGAATTGCACCAAACTGCAAGTAGGGACACATCTACCAGAGGTGCAAGAAGGAGGGAGAAGAGGGCACATTCAAACCTAAGCATGTCTAATAGCAGAATGGCTTTGTAAACTAATCTGTTATCTGATTGTGTATTAAACTCCTGCTGTTTGTTCCCCTTAAGTGATAAACAAATCTTTTTTTATTTATTGGAAAAGATTCCTTTTAAGCCTACTTAAATAAATAAGGAAAGTGGTCTTAGTTAAATATAAAGCAAATATAAGTAAAACATATATACCTTTGTACACATATTTTCCAGCACTTAACTCATTTTCCTAAGTACATGATTAAGAAGAGGATATTAGGAGCATAACATCACATTAGCTTCAAATCTCCTGCTGGCCTCATCAGTTTTCTACTGACCCTATGTCCTCCAGTGCATTTATAGAGTGGGAAGGAATAATACAAACAGTAAACTTTAATTATTACCACAATTTTACATCAGAAATACAATCTGCTTTTAAAACATGTATTAAAAATTCTTAAAAGGCAGAAGGAAGCACTCTTAATTAGGGAAATAACTGTCAGTATATTTTTAGCATAAAAAGTAGAATTATCAGCCATTTTTTAAATTACCTTTCCTTTCTGGCAACATATAAGTAATACAAACTCTAAGCAAAAGGAAAATCAAAGATATTATGTTATCCTCCTTAAGTTTCCAGTGATTTTCTGATGCAATCCCTGCATGATTTAGTCTCTTCACAAAACAAAAGAACCGGATGGTTTGGGTGAGAAGGGACCTGAAGAGAACCATTAGATTAATTCCAGAAATCTAGTGATGAGCACTCTCTGTTGAAAAAGGCTCTATGCTCCAAAGTACCCTCCTGTTACCGTTTTATCCGGCAGGAATAGCTGGAAGGGACAGTTTTCTTAGATTTTGTAGGAGGAGCAAAAGGCAAGAAGCATTTTTCCCCTGAAAGAACCATTTAATGAAAAGGCAGGAAACATTCATTTGTTCTACTGGTGGTAAAGACACAGTTTGAAAGAAAGTAACCAGTTATAGTAATAGAAGTGCACTGTAAATAGCTGTACACTCCTATATCCTGCTATCAAGGGATGGAGAAAGAAAAGCTAGATGGACCACACAGACTTCTAGATCAAAAAGTCATTTTGCTAGCAGGTCCAACCTGAGCAACAAAGCAACACAGACCAAGAATTTTTGACTTCATTAGGAAGCTTCTTCTCTAATCTCTCTCTCCTCCACCCCTAACATCTTTAGAGCCTTCCGAGAGGCCTTTACTTTGCCCTGTTGGTACAGTTAAGCATTTATATTTACTGTTTGTTTGTTTCTAGGATTCATAAAGGCACAATGGTTGCTGTACTTGGTCTTCTTTACATTATTGCCAATTTTAAAATTAATTAATGAGATTTACAAGAAAAATACTCAACACAATGAGAAAGAAAAAAGGGGAGAGTGTGACACTGCCACACAGAGATACACAGCCTATTTCCCATGCATTGCAAAGACCTAATTTTGCTCCTTTACATCAAGTTTCAGCCTGAAATAATTTACTGAAGCAAGGTCATAATAGAGATACTGATACAGCCTCAATTACAATATAAATGCTACAGCTATAGTTTGCAACCTCCAGTAAAAACACATGCACTATTACTCAGAACAGGATCACTTTTGGGGGCCACAGTAGCTTTGAGATTAAAAAAAATATATATGAAAGGGGGGAAAAAAGAATTTTAAACTCATTTGCCTAGTATTCTTATAGAAGAAGGCTGGAAGAATTACCTTAAATTACATTCTGTATAGCAGCAGAGAACTATTTCTGGTTCTGGTTCTGTTATTATCTCTGAGTCCAAAGAAAATTACTGGCTGGATGCAGTCAAGTTCCTTGTGGTTAATTGCTTTCAAATCTAAACGTGAGCTGGCAGAGAAGCTTAGTATCTCGTAGTAAGAATTACTTCCTTGGATGGACTGCTGCTGTAATCCAGCTAGTTCATGAGAAGGGGGAAGCTGCCAAGACATGGTACTGTCATTTCAATACCTGACAAGGTAGCCTGAACATTCCTGCCCTTCTCAAACTATTAAATGCTCTTTTCTTTATTCCCCCCACCTTTTCTATTTTTTCCCCAGGCTTCTTCAAGTTTGATTCTTCCTGATGTACAGATTTGCCTTTTATCCTTCAAAATGCAAGCTTTCACAAGTGTCTGTCCCCCACTGCAGAAACAAACTTGGAAATGGCGACCAGCAGTAGCACACTGACCCAGCATCACCCAAACCAGTAAACTCTGAGCTCTTTGCTAATAGTCTACCTTAAACTAGTTTAAAACCATATTCATGCAAGTGCTGAAGTTTTTTCATTCTTTTAAAAACTGAAACCAGAGGTTAGTAGACATTTTCTGATTCCTATGAAGAAGCCTATTTACAGACAGGAGCATAAGATACCTATTCTGTAGGAAAACATCCAAGAGAAGAATGAGCCATGTCTGGAGCTGGCCTCTTCAAACCTATTGATAATTGGGAAGCTGCCACTTCGGATCATAAAACCCAAACTATTCAATGCTTGATCAACATTAACTTTAAACATCAAAATATTATATAACTTTTACACTGGGAGTTATTAGGTTATTGAGGAAATACAGAAGACCCTGGTTTTTCTCAACTTCACCTCCAGTGACATTTGATTGACAGAGCTAACTAAATAAATGTAGATGTCAACTGGTGATTATTAATACAGATTAATCTACTACAATTCAAACTGGTGCTCCACATTATCTCCTCTGAAGGAAGAGCCAAATGCCACACAGAAGTCCACAATATCTAAAATTCTGAAAGACAGCTTCAAAGAATATTACCAAGAGCAAAATTTCTAGAATGCATTCTGTGAAGACTCCTCTTCCCTGTCTTCAGTTCTAAGCTTTTAATCTGGTATTTTTTTCCTTGATATTCCGGTTCTCCACCACAGTAGAAAGGCAGTTAATAGATCTATTACTACATTTGAATTTCTCCATCTCACATGCTGTTATGACATTTCTTTTTTAGATTTTCTCCTACACATTATTCTGTATAGAGCAATCTGTTATTTTAAGAGACTGAGCACAAGTAGGTAATGCCTTAATTGCTCTCCATTCAAATGAGAAAAGAAAAATCCAGAACATATTAATTTCATTTCCTTTTGCTGATGGTAAGTACTTTTCAAGGCCTTCAATTAAAGATTTAAAATTCTAGTTTTCCATTAGTTCTACTCACAAGTCATGAAACTTTTTTTTTTTATTATTTTTTTTATGGAGTAAAATGGAAAGCTTACCTTTTTTTTGAGAAAAGTTTTCCTAAAGGATGCAAGATTTTATCATCATAACTTATGCAAGGAAGGGCCAGGACAATGGACAGAACCAGGGTATTAAATGAGTTTCCCTTTTACATATCTCCATGACAAGCTCTGTTCTATTTTTGAACATTATTTATGGAACTTGGTATAATTCCTAGCTTAAAAGGCTTTGAAAGTTTTTACATCTGTTTTTCAACACTGAAGCACCTGCTGGCTTTGGCAACTTGAAATAAAATTCTGACAAGGACAAAAATATGGTGTTAATATTTGATGTTTATAAACAAACACCAGAGAATATACACACTTTTCCCAGTGCATTTTGCCAGTGTAGACAGCACAAAGAGTCATTTAAAATTTAGCAATATTAGGAAATACACTAAATCTCTTCTGACTTTCTCCTTAATCAGGCTGGTTATCAGCCTGTATGTTGGAATCTCTTGTACTATGAATCAAAAAAGCAAACAACCACAGGAATAAGTTCAAGAGATCAAAAGGTGTATTTGGAAAGTGAGCAGCTCTCTCATAACCTCCCTTAATGGATTATCAAACACACTCAAACATTATTTAATAAAAATATAATCGTCACAAAGAAAATGTTAACTGACAATTAATAATAGCCATAATTTGTAACATATCTTTGCCTAGAGCCTTCCTGAAGCATTCCCCAGACTCTAGGGCAGGAAGAATAAAAATAAAACTGCTGGAGCTAGAGCTCCAGGCATTATACATGTTTCTCTTCATTACCAGGTTTACAGCGACCTAACAGTACAGTAGAGTATGGCTTTATAGAACAAGATTAAGTTCTTGCCTCAGCAAACTCTTTTTCATAGGTATTACATATTAAGAAAAACTATTGATAGCCATTTTGTAAGTGAAAGGAACAGAGGAATATTGAGGGCAAGTGATAGAACAGAGATTACATAGCAAATCAGAGTGAGAATAAGGAACAGAACACAACCCCCTACTATGCTTTTGCATTAAATTCAGAGGGTGCTTAAACACTCTTGGTATTTTACTGACAAGCAATAATATGAATCTGCAGCTTGAGGAACCCATCCCTGAAATATATCAAGTTTATGGTAAGCTTGACTTGTGTACCCTTTTTTACTTAGAGAATACATTATTAATCACACTCAGACACACCAAGTCTATCAACACTCAATTATTATTTTTGTAACAAAAACATTTTTATAGTTCTGCTTTTCATTCCTGACCAATGTTTGCTTATTCTGTTGGCACACCTTGCTGTAACTTAGATTCCTTCTTTTTTCCTCTGTTCTCCAATTTTATGCTACATGAGGTACAAGTCTTAAGGTATTAATGACATTTCTTGTCCTCTCAATGTTACTAGAAGTAAGGACACTATTTGAACAAACATCTTATGGTATTTGTGTGACTACAGAAGTGGAAAGTAAAATTTAAAAAAAAGGAAAAATAGGAAAAAACGGAGTGAGAGCCTGTGAAAGCATCCTCTCTGATTTTAAGAAATACTTCCTATCTAGAGACAGCTATATATTTATAGGAATAAGACTGCTGTGACTCCCAAGAGGAACTAGAAATCAGTATCCATGTGTAAAAAAGGAATTCTGTACTTGACTTTAGAAAAATTCAGCATGGCTGGAATGAATACATATGAAGCAATGTTCTGATGTAGTAAGCTGTATTTTTTAAGGATTGAAGAACTTTTATAAAAATAGAACTAGTGGACTACTTAACACTGAATAAATTTCTTAGAATTAAACTTCATATAGTTATTACTGTGTCAAAGCTGTTAATGGAAAGTGTATTGATGCAAATCAGCAATTATGTTTTGGTATTGGTATTTGGTATAAACACACACAGTCAAATGATAGCTTATAAAAGGGATATGGATAAGAAAGATAATACCCAAAGCTCATCCTTACACAGCTGTGACATTAGACTTTCTCACCAAGTTTTTCCTCATGAGAGTGTAAGACACAGGCAATGCAGGAGTGGAGTGCTAATGCTGAAATGCCAAAACACAAGAATTTTAGTGTCAAAGATGACAACAGGTGAAAAAAAGAATCTTCTTCCTCAATACAAGTGTGGAAAGAGGGGTATTTTGGCTGTGTTTTCTGAAAACACCTATTTGCATAAGAATAGAAGATATCTGGATTTCACCAATGAAAATAATTTAGGGAAAACAAGAAGTTTCGAAGAGTATCTTTTTCAGTAAAAAAGCAGGATGAATTGTTAATATTATTTTTAATTTTAAAAGTGGTCTTTTACTAGCATTTCCTTTTTACAATTACTGTTTAACCTAAAGGAAATCAGAATATAAAATTCTCTAGTAAGCTGCTTCATGGAAAAGTAACAGCAGTATGTTCATCAGAACAAGCTGATGATAGAAGAAATGTACTGAAGTTAAGCCTAGCTATACTGCACACAAAGAAGCTGATAAAAGAAGAATGAAAGAAACTAAAATAAGGTGATGTTTCAATTTGTGACTCCTGGAGTCCTAGAGGCCAACCTAGATGATCCTACCAAAATGGGCCAGCCTGTTTCTTTCTCCTGCTAATTCCTGGTCATGTGAAGCATTCCCTCCACTTCAGCTATCACCTGAAGCACCTCTCTGCAATCACTAACAGAGTAGAAAGTTATCTCTGTTTCTGCTGGTTTACTTTTTTTCTCTCACTGTTGAAGTTCAAGCTCAGGAGGCTTTTGACAATCCCTGAAACTGTAATAAAAACAGCATCATGAGTTTGTTCCTGGGAGTTGAGAGAAAATGAGAGAAAGAAGCCAGTTCTCTCCTTTTCACTACGAATGCCCTGCTAAATCAGCTCTCCATGTCTCTCCTTCACACGCTCTAAGTCATTAGTACTGACCTTCAAGTCTGCAGGCTTGCTCTCAGGCACAATGACCTGAAGTGAAGTACCAAAATAGGCAAAACTGGCTTGGCTCCACTGGAAAGAGAATCCTATTTAAAACCCCACAAGCACTGAGTCAGTACAGAATCAAAAGACACAAATCCAAAGCACTGTCCCGGAAGACTTTCATATGAGACAAAACACAGATACCTCCTGATCAGCTGTCATCACCAGTGACTCCCTGGGCTCCCTCAAAGAAGAAGTGCTATTAACACAAGAGTACTGATGATTTACCAGTTTCTGGAAATTTTCAGCCTGTTCTCTGAGAACATTTTCTCCTACTTAATCTTTTAAATGATTGATTTGTAATGTTGCTGTACTCTTAAAAATGGACGTCTATATTTCTTTATTTCTGAACATCAGGAAATTAACATAGATTTCATTGTAACTGTCATGGGCACATCAATAAACAGGAAAAGCATGCACCATATTCAATGTTGTCATAGAAAGGTTTTAACTAATATGGATTTGAATTTTCCTTATTTACTTTGAAGTGGTGACTATACATTCAGATTACTTCTATAGATCATTATAGATGAATGCCAGTAAATTTTTTACAGGACCATCTGGCCATATGTTCTTCTTCACGTCAAATTTTGTATTGAAAATTATGTTGTAGATGCATTACAGAGGTTTTAAAGGCTTTCAATTGGTAACAATTTTTCTACAGGGTACAATATCCCTGTTACAGAGCCAAGTTTTTTACTGTTATGAGGCTATGTCAATCCTCTGGGGAAAATTATAATTAGATGCTCTTGGTGATTATTTCTTTTGTAATAATCTTATGTTTCTAGCCCAGTATTAAGTGTCTGGCCCACAGACTTAATATTTTGCAGGGATGTACTTTTGCTATGTCATTAAAGTTTGTACCAATTTGATCAAGTTTAAAATCTTTAGAATAACTTTCTGAACAATACGTTGTAGATTTCAGAGGTGAACAATAAGTAGATTTTTGTCCTCACTAAGCATGCTCTCAACTCTGATCACAGTGGGCTGGTGCTTCACAGAAGAAGTAGGGATAGCAAAACCATAGCAAAACGGTAAAACAATTAGAAATATTTTTGTATGAAAATAAAATATTTAAGGTGGGTTAGGTGGTGGCTGGACAGACAAGGAATTAACTCACTTTGATGAGCACTGATTCATACTAGGGTGCTGGGAAGCAAAATGCTTCTTACAGTTCAATCATATCTAAGGTGCAGAAGTTTGTCTGTCACTGCACACCCAGTTAATACATGAAAAGACTTGAGGAAAGAAGTGCTGTCGTGGTCTTGGTTCTTTGTCACTCCACATTATGGAGCTCAATCTCAGAAGAATGTATTGGAATACCATGACAAATCCATTTCAGAGCTCCTCTTAGCACAAGGATCATTTCACTCTGTCTATACATGCAATCAGGTCAGCAGTTGGAAAAATTCTTATACCTCTTGGGCAAGCTGTGCCATAGCTGTAGGCAATGTGATCTGTGAGGTGCTATACAGGAAGGAATCTTAGGAAACTAGAGAAAGCAGTAACTGCTACTGTAATGCTGACATAACTTCTACCTACAGTGAGCATTTCCAGGTATGTTTTCCCAAAAAACAAAGAAACCAACAAGAAAAAACACACACATACCACAGAAACAAACAAATAAAAACTCACCATCCACAGAAGTCAGCTTCACTTTGCAACTGTACTTAACAATCATTCCTTTCTTTTAACTTGTACATTTTTGTATGGGTCTTTAGCATTTAAGCCACAGAGTTTTATGTCATGCAAGTATATACATGTTTATGACTTATGAATCATAACATCTAATATACTTCATCGAAATTAGTACGTGGTTATTTATAATAATGGATCAGAGCTTATCTAACTCTATCTTTCATATTACAGAATGATTGCTGAGCTTGGGACAGTGTGTTCATTTGCATTTAATTCTCTTTTGAAACAGTGAAATTCTGCCACCCTCTGGACAACAACTAAACTAAGACATATTTACAATCAGCCTCAGAAGATTCCACTTCTGCCAATAAACATGCATTGCTTTTTAAGCACATTTTAAAATTAATTACAGGGCTCAAGTTATCCTTGAACTATAGACAAAACAACTACTTTCAGTAATGAATAGCCTTCTTACTCAGGATTAAATCAAACAGCAAACTTCAAAATTTTCTGCTCTTAACTTTTTCTAGTAGTCACTTGAATGCTCACAGTTGTATTTTTAAAGATCTGTTACCAAAGTATTGATACAGTGTTTCATACCAACATTTATTTCCACAAATCAGAACATTCTGGAATTAACATCTTTCTGACTGAGCCAAATGATAACAAGTACAGAACAGAGTTCAGTGGGAGAAAGGCAAAGAAGTTTGCATTATGGTTGATCAAACTAGTTTTAAAAAGTATCAAAGGGAAAACATGACTCTTACATTCATATGGCAAGCAGCACTTGTGGCTAATAATATTGCCAGTCAATGCATTGTACAGTACCTTGTTTTGGCTATGGAGCCTAGCTGCTGTTGTTCTTGGATGAGCTCAGCCAGCTGTTTTTGCAAAGACATATCTTTACCATGTACTTGTTTAATAAACGGATGTTCCAAAAGATGAGTGACTGAAGGACGCTGTTCAAAATCTTTGATTAGACACCTGTGACAGAGAAATAGGGGTCTCAGACAATGATGTAATATCATTACAGCATGAATTGAGTGAGCTCACTGTGTGGCTGTTGCTCTATTTTCTTTTTCCACAAATTTGAGTTCCTCAATACGTAACAAGACTCTTCTATACTGCAATAAATCTGGAATAAAATACTTAGGTAAGTGAATGCACTCTGCAAGTATACTAGCGTATAAAGGCTACAAATTTGAGCTTATTTAATCTCTTTTTTTAACTATAACTAAATAGAAGGAAAAAATGACATTGTATCCTGTAAGAGCTGTACAGTTAATACACATAAAAATGAAGATCAATAGACAATACTTCATTCACTTCAAATTTCTACCTATTCTCTGATGAGATTTTGAGTATGAACTGTAGGATATAGCCTATTGAAAATCATGACTGAGACCTGCGGTACAACACTAATCAGAACAATTTGATATAGATATTTGGTTTTTAAATGAATGTTACGGGTAGATATTCTATATCACAATGATGAGTGTTAGCATAAGAATTATAGAAAATTCTGCAAACCTGCATAAGTCAGTCTGGAAGAGAAAGGAATTGGTCAGAATTAAATGCTAGCCCAGGTACCAAATCCTATGATAGGAACAGATGAACTAGTAATGAGTAAAGAAGTATGTCCTATTACATCAGCATAAAATAAAGTACCATGGTAATTTGTATAACTAAGATTTAAGTTTGGAGAAGCCATCACTCAAGCTGAATTATTTTCTGCTGAAATAATACCATTCAAACTGAGGAATGATCCAACAGGATAAGACTGCTTTCAAGTATCCTCTAATTAATAATATTAAATCATTCTATTAATCTTGCTCAAATAATAATGGTATTGACATTATTTGAGAATGTGAAAAAGAAGTGCAGCACTTCAGCATATACCTCCCTTTTAGTAGCTATAATTTTAGCAAATTATAGCTCAAGACAAATTTATTTGATGAGATGAATTCATATTACATATTTCACAATTTCCTTTCATATTTGTTGAATAAGTACCAAAAGTCCTACCCTTGCAGGGCCAAAAATCACAAATAAAGAATATCATTTTAGCCAAAAGTTCAATAAAACTTCAATACCTTTCAGATTTATATTCTAGTAATAAAAGTAACAATGTATAAAATTTAAACTACATTACAAAAAAAATCATACACATTAATTGATTTCAAATACTACCAAACACGTTAGCAAGTTATATTAAAGTTTAGCCTCACCTCAAAGACTTTATTGAAGACTAAAGTCTGGTCTTAAAATGATCCTGAAATATCTTTGAACATAACTTTAATACTTTAGGTTCCCAAACACCATTTTGCTAACCTCTTCTGTACATCTAGTCCAGAAAAGAAAGTCTGTAAAACGTGTGATCAGTTTTGGAACTATTTTGGTGAATTTTGCTACAGGCTAGAACTGTAGCCTCCTGATAGAAACACTAAAGCAACACAACCTGCTTTATCTGCATCCCTCTGAGCCCAAGGCTATAAATACCAGTCCTTCCCCTCCATGAAAAGATCCATCATTAGCCTTGAACAGGTTCTGACAATCCCCCCTACCCCCTTTCTTTTTTGTAATCTGGGAGTTTTAAAAGTCAGTACACCCACACAGACAATATAGTCCATGCCAATCCTGTTTAAATTCATGTTTCCTGAGTAAAAGGAAAAAAGCATTTGAAAAGAAAGACAACATTCATCAGGAAGACAGATGAAAAGAGAACAAAACAAGTGCTATGCATTATACAAATTCACAGATTGATGGCAAGTCTCTGAAGTGAAGATTTCAGTCTGAAAAGCTCATGCATTCATGATTTTTACCATTCTGTCAATAATTCCAGCTTTTCAGTATTTATGTTTTATTGTTAATATATAAATGTTCTTGTTAAATTTGATTTCATCTGGAGTTTTTCAGTACTATAACCGAATCCAAGTGAATCTATATCATAGGATCATGGATAGTTTGTGTTGGAAGGGACCTTTCAATGTCATCTAATCCAAACCCCCTGCAATGCACAGAGACATCAACTACATCAAGTTGCTCAGACCCCTGTTCGACTTGACCTTGACTGTTTCAAGGGATGGGGCATCTACCAATCTCTGTCAGTGTTTCACCCCAATGCAAAAAATGTCCTTCTG
Organism: Poecile atricapillus; assembly: GCF_030490865.1. Lineage (NCBI taxonomy): Eukaryota > Metazoa > Chordata > Aves > Passeriformes > Paridae > Poecile > Poecile atricapillus. The sequence continues at coordinate 19,771,106 of NC_081253.1, read as the reverse complement.
ATATCTAGTCTGAATCTACTCTCTTTTTGTTTAAAACCATTATCTCTTGTCTTATCACAAAAGGCACTTCCTTTTCAGATAACAACATTAGAGTTTAAATGGATTCTTTTCAAAAAATTACACAGGTCCAGACAGGACATCTTGTGTTTATCAAAAGTGTGAAGAACATATAAACCTTTGACCTGGTGGCATGCAGTTATTAATATGAATTCTCTGAACTCTGAACAATGCACCCACAGACATTCTGCAGACAGGATACAGAAGTTGCATGAGAGTTCTTCTATATACATGGCCCCTAGGTGAAACATGCAAATGTCCAGGATACTACACTCATTGTGGAAGCCCAACAAGAAGAGACATTTTGGAGAAAAAAGTTCTTAGCTTCTTTCTTGCATGCCTGAAATGTGAACTTTTTGGGTGTTGCGGATGTTTTAATGAGCACAGGTAAATTGTAGGAAGGAGGTGATGTTGGAGATCTTTAGGACTATGTTTGCTTCTGTTACATAATCCTGCCAATCCCCCACTGACTATTCACTTTGTGTGCATGCTTCACCTTTGCAACAATCCATGTTTATCTATTGCTTCATCTAAATGCCAGTATTGCTGCAGTCTGTGTTCACGTAGGATTTCACTTGAAACACAAGCAAAACTTTGTTGAATTGCAGGGTGACTTAGTTAATGACACAAGACACACCGACATGAGTCTGTGTTCAAACTCTCTGTTCCAAGCTCAGACAGAACACACCTCCTGTTGTGCCAAGTTTGTGCCTGCATCGGAAGAGCAGTCCTTTCAGATGGTTAACGAGATGACGCAACAAAGCAGAGTTAGTAACTAACAGCTGTGCAAGGGTGAGGGAGAACTGCTTAAATTCATGTCTGTAACTTTGTGCGTGAGTACTTCAGCTTCAGGGAAAAGACTGACAGGAGAATGAACGTTTCCACTGGAGTTGCTTTAATCCATCGAGTCAAATTGCAAGTTCCTAGCACTTTAAAAACGCAGCAGCCGAAAGACCAGGTAGGCCATAGGGAATTGAAGTGTGTAAGGCACACGCTCTCCTTTGCCTGTAAACAGCAGAAGTTTTGACACAGTCACTCCTAGAAATTACTCCTTACCATGTTTCAAATGCAGTAAACAGCTTGCAGCTTAGTCACTGAGGTACTGAGGGCTCAGTCTGTACTCAAATATTCAGTGCCAATTTCATGTCTCACCAGGCTTGCTGTGATGGAATGGAGGATGCAAAGCTGTCATGTGACACTGGAAACATAGCCCTTATGTTTTTCGGTGCATATTCTTTGTCCTTATTCCTCCCTATGTAGAAAAGGCCTATTAATATTCTGCTTCTACACACTGTCAGTTCAACTCTGTTGCTTTCAGTGCAACATGAATGCCTGCTGCTGCTGCTGCTCTTAGTCAACATCATCTGTAAAATAAAAATTCTTGGGCCACCACCTAAGTGCTAATGAAAAATGATGCACCAGACTGCCGGTGTCATTGCAGGCGTTCAATAAGGTGTCATCGTCATCCTACTGGAAGCAGTATTGGCATTATAATGCTCTTCAGAAAAAAAAATAAAAATATATATATAGAGATATATATAATATCAGCTCTTACAATCCTAAAACCTGAAAAAAGGTGAGAATTACCACAAAGTTTTCTACTGACCTACACTCTGACATAGAATATAATGTGTTTGAGTTCAAAATTTCCAGTAAATTCAGTGAGAATATATATCTAACACATATGCAAGAAAAAAAATTAGGAAGTAATAAAATATTCAGTAATGTTAACATTTGAAAGAATACAGTAACAAAACATCTTTTACAATTTCACTCATCACAAAATATTCTGGAATCAGTGTGTGCATTGTACAAGTGAAAAACAACAGTAAAAAGCCCTATTAATGAAGGATTAGTTTCTGAGGCAAAACATCTTCAGCTTCTCATCTGAGCATTCATTTAAGACCAGTTTGGACAGTTAGCTCAGGCACTGTCAAACATCAACCATACTGCAATTATTCATAAAACCAGTAAATGTGCTGCACCTGCAAATTCAGCCAAATTGTTTGGCTTGTGGAAATTAAAAAAAAAAAAAAAAAAAAAAAGAAAAAGGGTGGTGCATTAGTTTGAATTGAGCAAATTGACAAGCAAACCCACTACAAGATGGGTTTCAAATAAGGTATGATAAAAGTATCACATTTAGCCTGCTATTTTTTGGCTCTAAAATAATAGAAAGGCTAAGTAAGTAGAGACTGAAAAAGAAATAAAAACTGTATGTTAGCCTTGACAAAAGTCAATCCATTATCTAATTGGAAATTCTAGTATCTTCCATCATGCTTTCTTAGCTGAAAATTAATTCTCAGAATTCATTAGCGTCACTACATTAAACATAGGTTGCAGCCATTTGCTGCAATCTCACAGCCAGGCTCCTAAGCACCATTTCCATTCTGCCACAATTACGAGCAAAGATGAAGCATTTATTAGCAGAGGATAACAGCAGCCTCCCATCCACATAGGCCCATCTCAGACAGCCTCTAAAAATTCACTGGCTGCTTGCACTTGGATGATAACATTGTTGAAATTGCTGGGTCTCAACAATGTAAACAGCCATTTCCCAAGTAGCGAATCAGATGGCTGAGAGATATTTATCAGCATTCATGAGCTATTTACTAATGAATAAATGGAAAGAAACAGATTTCGTAAGAACTGCAGTGGTGGTCTAAGTCTCCTGTGTGCTCAGAAATAGAAAAATAATTACTAACGTCACTCACTCTTGCAGCCAAACCTAAGCAGAGCAGCAGCAGTTCCTTCTTTCAGAAATTCTCTTTCATTAGATCTATTATGATCTATTTGGCCCCAACTTCTTTCTTTAAAAAGAAAGAAATCAAGCATCTGTAACTCTCATAGCTAACTTACATTATGATTTATCACCAGTATTTTGGTTTTCTTCAATTATTACATTTTGTAAATGCTACATTTTGTGGTGATTTCTTATCTGCTAGAAGCTTTGTCCCATAAGCCAAATATCCAACCAGACATCAAGCAACTATTTAATATCTACATGCACAGAAGATAGGTTAATATTTGAAAAAATAGGTTAATATTTGAAAAAAAATTATGACAATATATCAGACTCTATTAGAGCTGGGGAATTCACACAATAGCCTCTGGCTGACAGTGATATAAAGTCTCTGTTTGATTGTTATCTGTTAGCTAAAGCCCTCATTGCCACTCCTCTGGTGTGCCTGCCACTGCCTCATCAGGCTGCTTTTCCCATCACCTGCTCCTCTCACAGCTATAGACCATTCTCCTGTGCCCTCCACATATTTCATTCCTTGCACAAGTACCTGCTGTCTAGCAGTGAGAAATCTCTCCAGGACTCTGCTATTAGGATAAAAGAGCTTTCCAGGGTCTTGAACCAAACTCCAGGTCATCCTAAGGTGCTAAGATTGTCTCATCCTAGTCCCAGAAAATAGTTACCAGACTGGCCCCAAAGATAGAGATGTTCTAGAGATGAGGTTCTAGAGTGGAGATTTCCCAGAGGAAGAAGAGAAAAACTAAGGTCATATCCTCTTCAAAGGAGGGAATCTTCTCTCCTAAACAGGGAGAATGAGGTCTCTAGGTTCTGAGACATTTTTTATACTCTGCATACCTACCTGATTACATCACAAGGTTGCTTCATGATGCAAGATTAATGAAATCAAGACCATGACCTCAAATGGGTTGACTCCCCCTACTCAGAGAAATTGAAAGACAAGAACTGACAAGCAGGATCATCTAGGCCAGATACACTAGGTCAGAGACTTTTCAGTCAATGAAGGAAAAATAACAATCTCTGAGATTTTTTAGCTGGTTAAAACGCTCAGTAACTGAGCAGTTCTACCTCTGTACCACATGTAGCTGCAGCAGGCACTGGTCAGTTACTTGCAGCCGACAGGTGGAGACGACATTTCATGAACTACATCTGTAGTAAGATACAGGAATGTGCCTGCTTCTCTGACACTTCCCTGCTTTCCACTTGCAGGCCTGCCCAACCCCCACTCCTGTAGGTCACTAATTTGCAAAAGTGAACTAAAGAACTGTGACAGCTTTGCCAACAGCATTTCTGTTTTGAGTCCTAATTCAGCAGGACTCACAGGATATAAATAACCTTATCTTCAGGACTATATATAGCTGTCCCTTTGCAAAAAGGAAATGCTAGGCACTAGGGTTATGCGTGTAGGTTAAATAGGTCTCCTGTCTTGCACAGCATCTCATTATAAACAATAAGGATTTTACTGTTCATTCTGCTACAATCAGATATCAGGATGAAAGACTGAATTTATGACAAAGAACTCAATCACCACATGCATGGTATAAATTCTGATGGTCAGAACACATTTATAACATTATTGATCTGCCTTTTGGTGGCAAATGCTGCAAATTACTGATCCTTCCTAAGAATGAGACAAATACTCAAACACTGAAGTGTCACCATCACCTATTTTCTTAATAAATCTTCCTTCAGTTTAATGTTCAACATCAAACACCATATAGTACATAACAAAGATTCTATCACACTGAAATTGTAAAATTAGGTGTAATAAATACCTTTACCTCTTCTAAATCTCCAAAACTTACAACAGGTTTCCCAGCCTTATTTGGGCTGAGTAAGCATTACAATTTATTTTAGCTCATATACATGGATTAGAAAACAAATGACAGAAACTCTATAGAGCGGCACCTCTTGCAGCTCTTTAGCATGGGTCTGACAGGTGCTCACGTTGAAACGTTTGAAATGCTACCAGTGACAACAGAAATACAATCAGAACAACTCTACATCTCAAAACCACCAAATACATTTATTTATTGTATGATGAAATTGATGAATAACCTTTCACCAGGAACTGGTTTACTCTGTTTCTTTGGTCTGTCCTTGAAGGCCCAGAAAAACAAAAACCCTTCAGAACTTTGTACAACTGAAGTTTTTTATTAGAAACAGTATGTTTTACATGTGTACCAGATATCCTTCCTTAGGTACCTATCCCACTTTGACACTATAGCATGCAGCTGATTTGAGGCAGGATTTTTACAACTACTCATTAGAAAGTTGAAGATAACTGTATTCATTATATATGTCCATTCCTTTGTACAAATACATATGTTTCATGCAATACTCAGAAGTGGCAGAGATCTTTCGTCAGGTACTATAATTTAGTATTTCACGTTCATCTGTAGACAGATTCTGAGAGTCTACATCAGTGAATGAAATGCAAAAATGTAGATTTGGTGATAACCTTACACATCGCAATCTGTATCTTTTTGACATTTGCAAACCTCTGCCTTTCCAGACACTGAAATTAATAAGTTATGTCAAATGCATATGATGTTCTCAGTGAAAGAAACAGTGAAATGTTCTTTATGTAACATGAACAGAATGTCACTAAACAAGTGCTTAGATTGTGAAAAAACTTTATCTACAGAGAAGTTAAATATAAATGGACCACTTAAAACCTATATGATCTAGATGATCTATTAACTGAATAGCTCTGAATGTGGACACATCAATATAAAATTTAGCTTGCTAAGCCATGTTTAAGTTGAGTACAAAAAAGTGAGTTTATCAGGACAAAAAAATTATCTTTGTACTGTATTTGCAATGTCATTGCTAAAAGTTACAGACTGATAATATATGTGACCATAAATCCTTAAGTTCACATTTTGACTTTATTACTTCCTGAATTTCTTAATTCTTTAATTCCCTCCAGCTCAAGAATGACTAATTAATTCAAAGAACCATAATAGCTAATCATTGGTTAAATAAATTTAAAAAGAGAATGTCTGTCTCTGGAGATACCACTACTAATTTTAATTAAAATTAGCATTTTGTGATGCAATGTAAATAAAAGTTATTGCATTCTTCTGCATTGAGAACATATTAACTCTCCTATTTATCCCTTGAGATCATTTGAGTCAAGCTTTAAACTGCCAAGAAAATTATTTTTCACTGCTGTGATAATTTACATGGTTTTACAGAAATGGTAAAAATCCTACCGGTAAGTAAAATAAAGGTAATTAATTATTTTTCACATCACAAATGGAGAGCCAAATTTTTCATACTCAATCACAGTAGTACAGATAAACACACACACATAGAACTTTACTGACCTTATGTCAGTAAAGTATGTAAGTGCTGCCTGTATCTTAGTATATATGAAATACAAAATTAGGGTGCTGCCAGAGAAAAGAGCTGAAATTGTGTATTCGCTGCATTTTTAAACAACAAAATATCTAACTCAGAATCACTATGTTCATTGTAAAAATTCTTATGAGAACAATGCATTACAATCTTCATCTCAAAGTCAACAGAGCTGGGAATAGAAACATAGATTCACCAAGCTAGAAACCATCTTGACTCTCTGTTCAGATTTTAGAAATACTGCATTTGACTAAAATGCAGATGCAAAATCTTCATTTCTTGAGTCAATGGAATCAGTTAAAAATATAGACTTCATTCCTGAAAAATATATGATAACTATTTTACCAGTTTAAAGATTTACAATGAAACTTCCGGCTCAGGCATATTGTAAATCACTGTAATATGTTGAGACCTCTTATAAAAAATGCCTCTCAAGACAATGGCATTTCAAGGGATGGCAAAATGGGATGAAAAAAAAGCTACAGTGACTCGGTATAGCAATCTTGGCATAAACAAAATTATTGCATAAACCTAACTGAAATCAAAAGCTTAGCCAAAGCTACATGCTCAGTTTTGGTCAGTACACAGGTCTGGCCTGCAACCTGAATAGATAAGCTTGTTATGCAAATGATGTTAGCATCAAGGAGGTAGATAATGAAATTATTCAATAGCTAACCACTCATCACAAGGGTGACAGAAACATTAGGCAAGGTCCTAACATAAGGATAAAAGGCAGTATGGAATTTATACAATCACTGCTTTTAATTTATCATAACTAGGCTGTCACAAGGCAGGCATCAACAAATGCATAACTAATGCATATAAATGAGCCAATTATCAGTAATGGCTAAAAGGTTTGCAGTTGTATGATCTGATGTTTCATTATCTAGATTTTTCTACAAAATCCACTAATGTAAATCTAAGCCTCCATAAAAACATCCTGTAACCTCTGTATTGTTACAGATTTACTAACACATTCCCAGGAATACAACAATGTCAGAGAGAATTCAATTTCAGTATTCTCTTAAAGGCAGCTATAACATAGGGTATTTATTAAAATTGTTGCATTTCTCCATGCTAAGAGAACTGTGTATGAGCATATTTCCTTACTTCATTGTGGACATCACTGGTAAAATGAAAAGCAAGATTTGAGAACCCGCAAAAGTTGATGATGAGGAAGTAATTAAGCAAAAATAAATAATAATTCATATTATTAAAATGATACAATTTCAATTTATAAAAAACTCGAAGGACAAGAATAAAATCAAGTTTAGCCATAAAGTATTAGCATCTGACTTGTTTTATGAACACTGCATGCTGAACTAAAGGACTGAACAAATGCTAAGAAATGTTTAACTGAGTTTTTGTATTGTTCTCAAGCTCAGCGGGGACTTCTAAAAGGAAAGAGACCAAGAAAGAAAAACTTATATAACAATATATAACTTATATATTACTTATAAACTTATATAACAATGCTGAAGGTTAATGTACAGTGTTCCTGAGACAGGAATGTAATCTTATTTACTAAGTGCAGTGACTTTCTAAAGCACAAGTGGAATATAATCCACTAGTGCTGGTCTCCCTGAATACAGACTACAGCCTTTAAATACAATGCAACCAATGTTTTTTTATAACAGAATGAAATTCATCCACCACTTGGTAACCCTTGTACTTAAACTCTGAATCTGCCATAGATTCCAATGTATTCTGCTGTGTAAATGAGGACATGCATTATGGAGAACCAGAACTTGGATCCATCTGCTCTAGAGGAATGTACTTCTACTGCCTACATTGAAGAGATTCTGAGTTACATTGCAGCAATAATAGCAATAGCAATAGCAATAATAATAATAATAATAATAATAATAATAATAATAATAATAATAATAATAATAATAATAATAATAATAATAATGTTCTTCCTCTATAGGTCAAACCTTACACTGTATCTCACCTTCCTGTTTGGTTAAAGATCAGCACAGTAAATAATGTATTTTTCACATATTACTAATAAAATTCGCATTAGCATTTTTATTTTTAACTTCTTCTAAAATGGAAAGACATTACTACACAACTAATTGAAAGAAGTATCAGGTAGGGATATTGTACTCTATGAGTAATTGAATACACAAGGAACAGAACAGATTCAAAATGCAGATGTGCATATTTACAAACCTCTCTTGAAAATTCAGTACTGACAAGTGGTGTTATAATAGTATTTCCCACATTACACAATTTGGGCTGTAATAATTTCCAATGAAATATTGAAGAATCCTAAAAATCACCCGTAAAGCCTGCAGTAAGATTTTTGAGTACAATGATAGCAACTACTAAACTGTGATTTCCTAGTGTCACTGTAAAAGGAAAAAAAGTAAAGCAAAAGCATATTTTAGTTTGGTGACAGCTGCATTCATCGTGCTCTTGTTACTACTGGTGCTCAATTAAATATATAAAACATTTATATTTTATATATATATATATATAAATATATATCATACCAATATATATAACCTACTGAACCTTACTAAACCTTACTAAAGTGTAAAAAAGGCAATTATTTTCTTTCTTATCTTTCAAACTCTTATTTTAAATTGACCAGCAATCATTTTCACTATTCTTTTTTCTCCTCAACACAAAATTTCAATGGAAAACCATCAAGGAAATAAGGTATATTTTATAAACCTGTTCCGGGTCCATCAAAATCAAGAGACACTCAAATGAAAATTATGTAAGAAGATCATGCTGGGCTGTAAAGCTTTCAAAAAGTGAATGAGAATCTGTTAAAAGAAAACTGTAGTCAAAAACCTGAAAAAGCAGTAACTGTAAGAAAATTCTCTTTTCAGATTGGCACACATAAGTCTTGCTGAACAAGCTGTTTTTAAAAGGGAAAAAAAAACTCACTGTGAAATGAAATGGTTGAATCCTCTGCACCATTTCTCAGGATGTAATAAAGTAGGTGGAGGATTTCTGAAAAACAAAGATTTGAGTTTTAAAATGTTAACGTTATCTCACAGATACTCATCAAAGGTGCTCCTGGTTTCATCAGGGAGTAAATTATAATTGAGAAAGTAATATTCAAATTGTCTGTATGACACCTTAGGATGCCTGTTGGTTTTTTCTTGCTGTTGCTTATGCACTGACAGCTCTCTTTTCATGTCCTCCTTTTATGTCAATACCTTTGAAGCTGGTAGTCAGTATAGTTCACAGTGTACTTCCCAACATTTCCCTTTCAATTTCAGCCTGACTGAAAATGCAATATTAACCTAGCCATCACACTACTTTAACACTTTGCCCAAGATCACTTATTCTCATCAAAGCTTTTAAAGTATGGATAAGAACAACTTGTAGGATTTTCAGTCTGGGTTTCAATCTATATTCAGTTTGGACGACACTGTAAACTCTAAAACTGTTAAAAATATATGCTGTTTTTAAACTAACATCTAGCAGACAGTATTTTTATATTAAATAGTAAGATGGCCTTCACAAAAATAATTTTTCAACTCTGATAAGTTTCATGGTGGTTGATATAAAATTCCTTTCCTTCCTGATTTTTACTGCTACAATTTAATTACATAAAAATACAAAGGAAGACCTATAGGTCATATTAAGTGAACCAAATTTTAAGAGGCGCAAATTTAGGAGGACCAACTTACAGCAAGAATTGTTCATAAAATCATATATTCCACTATGTTATCCTACAGAGGTTTCCCGTGCAGCTTAAAATTTGCTAAGTACTGAAGTCTAATTTAACTTTTTAAGATTAAACTTACAGAGGTGTTTTATGAAACCTTAATGATTTATCTTTTGCTGCATTTGAGGGTCACATATTACTGAAGTGGCAGGGAAAAACTTATTCTACAATAGAAACACACAATAATAATCTTGATTTTATCACAAACCACGTAATTTATACTGTAGCCACATTCCACAGAATAACACTGCTTGGAAACATCTCACAAAACAAAAAGGAAAACAGCATAAGCAACATAAATTTGTCCTGATTTGCTCAATGGTCACGAGTTTTTCATGCATATTCACTGAAAAATGAGTTCCACTGAACAATTACTCTAAAAAATACCAACAAATTAGTTTGAAAAAAATTGTAATGTGGCTTTGTAATAGATGGACATTTTTGTTCATCTGCATTGTTTCAAAACAAATGCAGCCATCAAATTACACTGCAGGATGACAAGTTTGCTGAAATTACTGTCTTATTACCTTTCTCTTTTGCTTCAGAAGACTAAGGTAATACACTTCTCTCCACGAAATGAAGAAATCCAGAATATTTAGATGTGTATTACTTAGCAAATGTATTATTATGGAAAAAATTACATGACTGGTTATTTTCAATGACAATAACATTTCATGGTTGTCTCCCCTTTACCAGGCTCATGTGTTCATGAACATCACAGAATCTGATTTTTTTACGAGCACAAAAAAAAGAAGACTATTTCTAGGTATACTTCTAGGAAAAAAATCCTATATCAAAGAAAGGTAAACTTCAGAAATATCTTTGTCTATAATAAAAATACTTATTATTTCAGACATCCCACATATGTGACCACTGCAAACAGCCTTAAGAAACAGCCAGCTGGAGTTAGTGTATGTTTCAGTCTTTATATTGCAGAAATGGTACTCTGACAGTTTGGATTCTGATGAACAACCAGCTTCTATTATACAGTGAAGTACAGTGTATTTCCTTTTAGAATTATACTAGCACTGTCTACTGAATATTTAGAGTGAAGTTTTGAATTTCATTGCAAAATAATACGCTTTTTCAAAAGCTCACTTAACTATTAATGAAATATGCGATTTTGTCTTTTCTGTTCACAATGTTCCAAAAGGTTTTCCAGATGGTAACAATGGTGCTGACAAAAAGCATATGGTTTGCAGGCTTTGTTAACAATCTCACAAGGAAATTTCTGGAAAAAGACACTGAGATACTTAACATTAGTTGCAGATGTTATGATGGAAACAGTTGGGATTTCATCATGGAAGAACAAATCAGCAGATTACATGTCATTCAGGAAATACAGTTTGTCATTTGCAGGTTAATGATCAATGGAGAAAGCCATCTTTTTAACCATAGAGAACACGTTTTGTCTGAAAAATACTACTAAGTTCTCACTGATCGCTACTCCCTTTGGCTGACCCAAATCAACACAACCAAGGAAGTAGTAATGCTACAGATATTATCTTTAGCTTGATACTTTTGTATTTGTTGATAGAAGAGACTAAGTTATTCTTAGTGACTTGTAGCAAAACTATTCAACTCTATACTAAGACCACTCTAAGTTGATGTTTCGGGCACCCTGTCTGCAAAATTGAGCTGATAAACAAAAAAACCCACAAAAACCTTAATTCATTAGCACCTGTAAATTACATTGGTTCCCCTTGGTGAAAAACATTACCTTGACTACAAAGTAAAAAATCAGTTCATCCTTTTCTGGTATCATGCGAATAAATGATTTCCAGAAAGAGGCATAAGAGCATCAGATTCCTACCTTCACTTTGCCTATGACACTAGAACTCTTTCATGGTGATAGCAGAAAACACCACCTCTGGAGGGGGACTTCTGCAGTAAAGACTCTAAGTTCTTGGGTAAGAAAAGGCAGATACACAAAGTATCTAAACTTCTTTCATGAGCACACCTGGTCTTTTGCAGTTTGAAATTAATAATCCATTAAGATACCTGTAATTCATATCCTGATTCATATCTCATTAAAAAAGGTGAAACACTCATATGCATCATCAGATGCCAAATCCCAGAGAAACTTGCATGACCTCTTCAGCTCAAGAATCAAACTCAGGCCATTTTGGATTCCAGACTGTGTTAATTCCATTATATGGAGTTCTGTGGCTTTGTATGTGCACCAGCCAACGTCACTGCATTTTACCAACACCTGGCTATTTCTGCAGTACTCAAGACACATCCATAGAAAAACTAAAAAGCTACCTCTCGTTAACTTGCAGACGTAACTTACTCTACTTTTTGATATAAAATCAGAAGACTGCATGCAATCTTTCAATCACCTTTGCCACATGTAAAAGAAGCTGAAGCACAATACTGTCGTATTTTCTATTATATTTGATGGAAATTGTGAGAAGTAGATAGGGATATTATTGGGGAAAGCAGCTGTAATTGGGTTTGTCTTTTGAAAATGTCCTCTTTTGATACAAGATGAGCAAACAACCATTTATTTCCCAACTTTGTCTTTTTTCCTTTAGTTCTTTCTATAATTCATAATTAGTCACAGAACTACATGCTCTGTTTCCTTAAGCAAATGCATTGCCCTTGTGAGTAGTCTTTCTATCCTTGTATTCAGTGCTTTCCATGGTCATACTAATGCTGTTTTTCACTGGGAGATTTGCTTCATCAAAGAATGCAGGGTTGAGACTGTACAAGACACCCATACAGGGGAACAATGTTCCTTCTAAGGACAAGAAGACATTAGCAAGCTTATCAAGCAAGAACTGCTGCTGAATTCTGACTGATACACCCACAGTTGTATGCTGGAAATATTTTAATCTATAGAGCTTTTTGTGTTCCCATCATTCAAACTGCCTCCAAAGTCACTGCCTCCAAAGTCACAGCTGGTGAGGCAGAATTGGTCATTTTACCACAGTAAGGCCAATGATGCAGTCCAGTGAGCACCACTCATCCTTTACGTTAAACTGTGAACCTAATTACAGATCATGGATAATAGATATTTGCTGGTAATGAGAAAACAAATATTTTCATTTATGACAGAATTTTAAAAACTGAAAACACATCTACTATTTTTTAAACTACTTCAGTAAACATAGTAATACATTTTACTAACAGATATCATGACAGTGCCTCCAATTACCAAACTGCAACTGATCAACCTACCACATTGTTTCTAATGAGAAATTAGCAGATGAACAACCAACACCTGTCACCATGTACAGGCTCTGACAATCACCACCCCCCACAAGCATGTTGGGAACTATTCTTCTAGCAGACTGAAAATTCTGTTGACATTTCCTGGGTTTATACACAGCTAGTTTTTACATGAAAATACACTTTGCAGGCGTATTTCAAAACACTAAGTGAAACAGACAAAGAAAAAGGACAAATTCAACCACACATAATAATAATATTATTATTACAAAAGGTTGCAGAAAAAGAATTATTATTTTTAAAATAATGAATAATTATTATAATTATATAAAGCAATGAATAATTGACAATAATTAATACCTCATAAATTCTCATCTAAGTTTAAAGTCCTGCTGCTCCTTCTGGAGCAAAACTCTCCACCTTGGGTAATCTTCCAAAAATAACCAGGTAATTCTCAAAAGGGCTCAGAAGATTTCCTGATATACTTGGTTTTGTGGTCCATTCAAATCAATAAGAGGTGTTCACTGATCTGGAAGAAAAATTCAGAGCCTAAACACTCTCCTATTCATCTGTCTCCTACTAAAGTCTACTGAAGTTCAACTGGCTTTCATTAATATATTTCACCAAAATCCACTTAAGCAGGAAGCAGTGTACTGTTATCAGCTCTGTGAAGTTAAGACAGAAACTGTAGAAACTTGTGGAAGTGGAGAATCTGTACAAAATCATCCATGTATATAGGGGTGGATCTTTGAAGTTGCGTTTTAGGTCAGTGTAAAGATATCACCAATCTGAATGCTGTTACATGGAGTCTCCATGGTTGGGAACCACAGCAGCAATTGGCTCAAGAGACGAGGAGATCAGAAAGAACACAGGATTTATAACAAAACTGGAAGCTATATGTGAAGCATGGGATTGGGGCTATAGCTCCAGGCCTAATGCAATTGTCTGCCAATTGAGCTGATCTAGGGGAATCCAAAGGCAATTGAACATCCTCAGAATGCCAAGAATTCTGCAAGTCTTGACAGTATCAGGAATCCCCCTTAAGTATTCTTAACCAGATCTTTAAGCATGGCATTCCATGCCTATATAGGCAACAAGGTGCAAACCATATCTTAAGACTACATACCAAATCACAGCATATGAGACAACTGGAAAAGGTAGTAGCTACTTACAGCATCTTTAGTTTCTTAGGACTCAGCACAATTATGTAAAACTTTATTGGGCAAGAGAAGAGACTAATGCTAAATCATAGTTCTCTAACTATATATAATCATAGAATATACAGAGTTGGATGGGACCCATCAGGATCATTAAGTCCAACTCTTGGCCCTACACAGGACATCCCCAAGAATCACACCACATGTCTGAAAGTATTGTCCAGATGCTTCTTGATCTCTGTCAGGCTTGCTGCTGTGACCACTTCCCTGAGGAGCCTGCTGCACCGCTCAGTGACATTCAAAGTGAAAAACTTTTTTCTGATACCCAACCTAAACCTCTCCTGACAGCTTCATATAATTTTCTCTGGTCCTGTCACTGGTCGTGAGAGTGAAGAGATCAGTATTTTCCCCTCCCCAACCCCTTGTGCCAATGTTGAAGCCTGCAGTGAGGTCTCCCCTCAGCCTGTAGACCTCTGTCTCATCTAGTAGATCTATGACAGACTCCCATGATGGCATCTGCATTATCTATTTGTCCCTTGATTGTTTTCTAGATTGTTTTCTCAACTGTGCCATAGCCAACTGTGAGCTCCATACATTCTAGTCTTTCCATTACCAATGCCACCCCAATCCCCACCTCTTCCAACCTGCCTATTCCTCCTTAAGAACTTGTAACCATCCAACAGGGCACTCTAGTCAGAGGACTCATCCCACCAGGTTTCAATTATGCCAGTGACATCAAATGTCTAAGACTAGGCCAAAGCTTTGAGATCCTGTTTTCTCCTTCTGCTATGTGCACTAGTCTAGAAACATTTCAGGTGTTGTACTTCATAGCCAACATCTCAAGAAGCAGATTGAGGGATCCTATGATTATTCATTTTCTCAAGTTTTGACACACTGTCCCATTACTCATCACTAGGATGCTGGGTATTTTCCTTTTCCCTCTTTCAAGCTGAAGTTCAGTCAATGAGTCCTTGTCAGCTCCTGTGCTAGAGCTCTTTTTCCCCTTTGAGAAAGGCACATCCCCTCAGGTGACAGTAGACCAGGTGTTGAACAGATCACCCCATGATCAAAAAACTCACAATTTTTCCAATTACACCGGCCTCAGAACCATGCATTGACCTGATGGATCTGCCCATTTTTATCAGTATTATTCCTTGCTACTGGAAGGATTTACGAAATCACTACCTGTGCTCCCGATCCTCCAATCAATTGTCTCAAGGCCCTGAAGACTCTTTTGAGTGCCCTCAGATTTCTATTTGTTATTTCATCACAGCAGCTTGAACAACCAATAACAGACAGCAATCAGAGGTCCTTACTAGATTGGAAAGTTCTTCAGGAATGTGCCTTTCCTGAGCCCCTAGGGAACACTGATAAAATGACCTTTATTCTGTGAAAATGAAAGACACAGTACATCCTAGGGAAAGATTGTAGGAAAGGGGGAAGAAGGAACGTGCTCCTGCCAAGCTTGCTCTCCAGACACCTCTTCACTAGCCACTGATTCACTTCTAAACAGCATCGTCTCCTTTCTCACTCAACCCCCCTCTCTTTTCTCTGAGGCCTCTTTTTCTTCTGTAAATATCTAATTCAAAAGTGTTAACATACATTTCAACAACCTTTCTTCTAGAATTATCAAAGCCATATATATATTCAAATAACATGTAAGCACCTTAATTCTAATGAGGCTTTGTGGCTTTAAACCAAGACCAAAATCTAATGAGGGAAAAGAATCGGTTAAAAGCAAGAAGAACACAAGACATTGCTTCTTCATTACTGAAACAGAAATATTCTTCTTGCTTGAGTATTTTACTATCTTTTAATTACAGGAACAGAGTTATCTGATATTCCCTCTTTACTGGAATTTTCCATAGGCTATACACAATTACAGAAGTCTGGACTCAATCCAACTGCATATGATGAATTTATATTGAATTTAAAGTTAAACAGAGTGCAGGATTCTAATTACCTGGAAAGGTCAAGGGTAGTAATCCACTTTTTTTGGCACTTTTTTTGTAATACAGGCTCCTGATGTAGTAAAAAAGAAATTGGATACCTGATTTCCCTCTTTCTCAGAAGAGAATGATGGTTATGTAATCTAAAACACATAAATACACATTTGCCTCTTTTTGCTTATGTTTTTACATGATTATTAATTTTGCTGCCACTAAGTAGATGACTTACCAGATTAACAATGAAATATTGGCTCAGCTGCAAAACAAATTCAAATTCACCAATGAACAAAATATCAACTAGCTCTTTAAAGCACACTTAAATCAAGATTTATTCACAAGTCTCCTGCTTATAATAGTTCATCAGGAAGAAAAATAATGAGCAAAAATAAATGGCAAATGGTAGTCAGTTCCAGAATTATGTACAATATCCTTTTCATTGTCAAGACTCACTTTATGCATTGCCAAAAGAGAGGTGCTTCAAGAAGGCTATAAACAGGCTGTCAAAAGAAGCTTTCTAAGAAACCTCCATCACATGAACAATCTGTGATTCAAAATGGTATGTATCTCATAAATGCCACCTTTAAGGTAATGAGTATGGACAGAAATAATGTGCTAAGCACACTAAATTATCTTGAAGGTCAAATAATAACCTTCAGAAAATGTATTAAACCACATCTCAGTTATGGAATTTTTTAGCCCATACAAACAGAAAGAAAATGGATGAAAAAATATTGCAAAGTGTTCTGCTTGGAAACATCTGGATTATCTTTGACTTTTTCCCTTGAACATTGCAATTCACAGGCCACTGGTTTCAGTCAGAATTGGCAGCTGCAAAGTTTCATTAGCCTTTTTCAGAACCTGACAAGGCATCATTTATTTCTGTCATTTATTCTTCAGTTTCCAGTTTCAGTTTCTGGCTTCACTGAGACAGAAACAAGTGTTTCATTTCAGAAATATTTTTGGATGGAGGTGAAAATGTACAGCTTTGCATTCCAGTGGTCAAGCTTCCAACCAAAAATTTAGCATAATTGACTTACAATTATGCTTTGTTATCTTATTTATTCACAGAAGTTTCAGGGAGTTAAAGAGGCACGAGCAAATTATGAGTAATTGAATCAAGGGAAGTAATAGTTAAAATTTTTATTTATAACCAGTTCTCATCTTTAGTGCAATGTAGGATTTTGCTTTTCTATTAAAATCATTGCTCTGTGAATTTGCAAAGAAGTAGAATGTCAGTTGCCAAAGAAATGAAAATAGGACAGCAATACTTCTGTGCCTGGCTGAAATACATATGGTGGTGTCTAGACACTACACTTCTGTAGCTGGAATGTTTAAACACTGCAATTACACAGCATATTTGTAGAAATTTATGGGGAAGTAAAATATATTTTTATAACTTAAAGCAAAAATCCCACAGATAAGTTTCTAAGGACAATTCCTGGCTGTGCATGTTTCACACTCCCACTGTACATTAGCCAGTTTAAGAGGCCTGAGTAGGATACCTGCCTGAAAGCCCTGCCCAGTGAAGCAGATCCACTCTTGGAAAGCTAAAAGTTGGCTCAAGAAATACACAGAGGGATGCTACAAACGGTTTCTTTTAAGTATAGGAAGATTGCCAAGGGAAGAACTAGACCATTTGGAGTCTGACATGGAACAGTGTATCACAGTATTGTGCTCCTGCTGCGATCTCCCTCTGCCCAGGTGGGCAAAGCAGAGCAAAGGCCCTGTCATGCCATGGTGACTCTGCCATTAGGCTCCATAGTGCCCTGGATACAAGGTAACACAGGATATCTGTGACATGAGCAGATTTTTCAGCTCACTAAGACATGTGTTTTGGGGCCTTCTTTCCATCAACAATAATATGTTTTCACTACATTGCTCCTGTGAAAAGGGGAACTTGCTTCACAAAACCACACGAGTGATTTTTCCACTTTTGCTTCTTTACCTTAATTTCTTTGTCTAATTTAGCTGTTATTTTCAAAGAGGAGGACACCTTCTTATCCTTCCATCTCACAAAGGCAAGCATTTTCTTAGTTGAGGCTCTACGAAATACAAATAAACCTAACAGTAAGCCCATAAAAGAAGTTTATTACCACACGGTTGATGTGGCTGGTACTGAACACGCATTCAACTGTTATACTCAGCAAAAGCAAGCACTTAAACCCTGCACTTTCAAAGGAAGTAAGCATTAACCTCCTTTGTATGCTATGACTCAAACTTCACTTACATTTTTCAGCTTAGTATTGTATGAACTGGTATTATTCTGACAGCTCTACCAGTCTAAACTGGCAGAAGCTTTTCTATGCCAGAAATAAACACTCGCAGAGGGAATAGATTAGTTAATGGCGGCATATTTCCAATGGGGCATTAGGTGTATCATTATAAATATTCTGAAGCAATAGACTGAATAAATGCTGAATCTAAAGAAATGTACAAGATGTGTAAGAGTACCATTTTTTTATAAAAGGAATTATCATTGAAGGTAGCATGCCTTCTGAGCAAGAGGACTGTATGTGGAATGAAAATTGTTTGTTCCCTCTTCTATTCCATCCAATAAGCTTTATTCTAAAATAGGTAAATTTTTGTCTGTTTAGAAAAAAAACAACAAAGAACCTGTATGGCTTATGGATACCTGCAGATTATAACTGGGGTGAAGACTAATAAACATAGCATGAGAAACATGAAAAATTTATTCATTATCAAAAACGTCCCATGACTGCAATTCAAATAAAACCTCTCTTAGAACTAAATGACAACAAAGTAAGACTTATTCCAATAAACCTGTAAAGATATTAATGTAAAACTCATGTTCCTTGAAACAGTTGAATAGGCCATGGAAAAAAATATCTTGGGAAAAATATTGCCTCACATAATGTAGGGAATCTAGGAAAGGAAAAAGGTAGTTAAAACACATTTAAGGTAAGGACCACTAGTGATGGACGTATTGTGGAGCAAAGCAATTAGTGATGCAATAAGAGACCAAAAAACCCGCTACAGAGCTGATACATTAAAACATCATGGAACACATGATGATCAAGACGGATAGTGTTGCTCTGGTGCTGAATAGATGACACGGACACAGCTCGAGGTGTGGTGAAAGGAAGAGCGAGTTTATTTTTCCTCCCAGGATTTATAGGTTTCTGACCATGGCCAGGGATTGGATGGTCAGGATAACACTTTCTCACTGCACTGGCCATGAGAGATGTCCATCACAAGATGTGTAACAGAAGGAATGTATACCTATCTCTGTTTACAGTTACTGTCCTAGGAAAGTCTTTGAAAACTATGTCAGCAAGCTCAGAAGCTGAGTTTTCAGGGTGACAGGATAGTTTTTTCTTTTAATGCAAGATTTAACCCATGCCTCATGCTGAATATTCTATGGTAAGCTCTGAAAAGAAGGATCTCCTGGCTAAGTTTAAAAATTCAGAGAAAATGAAGAACTGAAAGAAGCAATGGCAAATGAAAGACAGGGCAAGGGAACATTTTGAAGATGGGAAGCAGCATCTTGGCGAAAGGAAAGACAAGACAATGCTAAGACTGGGGAAAATATCAAAGTACTACAAAGGTGAGAAGAGCAAAAACTAAAAATGAGAGACAAAAAAGATGATGAAGACAAACAAACCAAAATCTCCAAAGGCAAAACTAAGATAGAGAAGTAAAAATACATCTACAATAAAAATAGAGGGTATAATATGGAACACAATTCTTCCTTCCTTCCTGAATTTCCTCTCAGTAATTAATTATGAGTAACTAAGGTGATTACATGTTAACGTGACATGAGCACTCAGTTTTAAATAACAGATAGAATGGCTAAACAAAGAAGAAAATCATACTTTCATCAAGTCAGATCTCTGGTTTTGTTGTACCATAAGATGTTTTCTGTTGTTTTTGTGTCCCCAGACAGTTCAAGCAGATGCTGCCTGCTCTAAAAGTCTGACATGTTTGTGAACTGGCAACAGATCATGGATCATCAGCTTGCCCAATTAATCTACCTTATTGTAATTCAAAACACCTTTATCCAGCACTTGTACTAATATGTTAACAGTCTCATAAGAAGAAATCTGATATAACTATACTGAGAATGAAGGAACCTAGCAGTTACATTTTACCTAATTTAACCAAACTAAACTGCATAAAATCAATCACTTTAATCAGCCAGGTAGAAAGATGAAAGATGGTACTACTATTTTTTTCCTAATGCTCTCAGAGACTGTGGTGTTGGATGCCAAAGCGGAGATACCAACTCACTCAAAAGGAGAAATGTTCCTTTCCCCTGTCACTCTCCAAGCTACTGATGAAAGGTTTGCTCTGAAAGAAAAATGAGTGCTCCCTTTCTAAGAGCACAAGAGTTGCTTCCCCTGCTCTCACAGACATATCTCTTTTCTTTTTTTTTGTAAATACAGCTTTCATTCATGGGATCTCAACATCCATTTGCCAAGTAGATTAAAATGCCAGTCTTAAAGGTCTTGTATCTTAGAGATAACCAGAGCCATGTCCAAGTTGCCTCTAAATTTTTTTTTGGATACATTATAAAAATTTTGACACTTTTTCAATAAAGCAAATATAGACCTCTGTAAAAATAATTACACCTGCCTTGGAAAATTTACTTGGTTTTGATTAGTTCTACCAGGTTTTCTTAAGTCTTTAAAACTTTTATACCTTTATACCTGCATGCTTTCAATGCAAATTTTTAAGGGTTACTAACAACACTAGACAAATGACTTCAGTAATTGTTTATTCAGACTGGGTAAGTATGTAAGCTATCCTGTTTACTACTTAAATTCCTCCTAAAACCCCTATATGGATGAAGTGAACATTTTTCCCCACAGCACAGACTAACATTGGAAAGTATCTCAGAAGGTCTCTACTCCAACCTCCTGCACAAAGCAGGATCATCTATGAGTACAGGTCAGGTTTCTCCGGACTTTCTTTTTTCAGGTCTTCAAATTAATTTTCAGTCAATTTTCAGTAAGGAGTCTTTAGTTGTCATGAAAGTCAGCACTTTGAAACCCAGCCCTTGAACACGGCCATTGCTTTGTATCCCTACACTCCCAAAATCACATTTAGCCATATATAAATACTGAACCTTAGCACAGAACCAACTCACAGGCCATTTCACCAGGCCTTTATCATTATTTACTGCTCTCCCCCTCATCTTTTTCCTTTTTCCATTCTCTGCTTGCTATTTCTTCAAACAGCACTGTAACATTTGGGAACCTAGCATTTCAAAGTCATTTAATCTGACTACATTCCAGTTTGTTCATATATAAAATGCAGCCTTTCTGCAGAGAATGCACTATCTAGAATCTTGCCTGGGAGTTTTTCCTTGGCCTGATGATCATTGTGAAAACTTGCACCTCCTGTAGGAACTCTTGGGAGAAGATGCAGTACAACAGAAATCTAAGCGGTGTTTCACGATCATGAAATAAACCCACTGAAATCATTATTAACTCCCTGAATACTCTAGTCATAAAGATTTATAACCAATACCTCCTCCAATAAATATCTCTTTTAAAATGTTATGACTTCTAACTTATGACTGTATCTCTAATAGGAAAGAAACATAAGCCCCTAATTGTTAATAGTAAATGTGCATATATGTGTAGTGCATTATTACTGCACTAATCAGGAGTAATGATTAAATATACTGCATAAAATCTTAACATTAATCAAACTGATAACTGCAACAAGCAAATCAATACCTTTCAAAGCACAGCTCCGTTTCACCAAATATGTTTGCAAATAGTGTGATTACTTGTTATTGCATATTTCTGAAAATTACTTTAGAGAGCAAAGCACATAGGCATTTGGCGACTTTTTATTACAAAAAAATAACCAACACACATTTATTACAATCCTAAGGATAATTACAATCTTGCTAGAATGTGGCTAGTATCTAAAAAGTTCACTTTCTTTTTCTTTTGCTTCTATCAGCCAGTGAATTAATTCCTTTATATATATGAACATCCATATTCTATTTTGAATGGAAAAAAGACATCTATTTTTCGATTACATCCCATTAAAGTCTCTGGAACTGTGAAATGTACATGGTGTCTTAGTCACTCTGCCAATACCAAACTATGTGAAAAGATTATTTTTTCTTCATGCAAAAATCTAATTTAATTTACTTGGCTCAATTCACTATAAATGATGTGGGCTACTGAACTCCAACATTAACCATAGGTGATAAAGTTTATTTTGGAACAAGCCCACAAGGCTAATGTCATGTAATTAAGTTTCACTTCTTTAGGACTGACTGCACTACAAACCAGAACAGAATTTTATTGCTTTCCTTCAAACATTAATTTCTAACTTGCATTTCCTAGGCACAAGTATGGCAAGTTTCCTGCACACCAACAGCCCTGCAAAACCACATGTTAAATGCACAATAACGGAACAGAATACAAGAGTGTATTTTGCATGGGCAGTAATCTAGGGATAAAGACACATGCAAAAAAAGGAAATGTTTGACAAGGTAAGACATTGCAGGCAAAATATTGAAGTTTTATGAATGAAAATTCATAGCACTGATATGGCTTTCACCCAAGACAGTGTTCCACACTTCAAAAAGAAAGCAATTTTTTGCAGTCTCCTCTTCCTCCATGACTGACAGGTAAGCTTTATCACCATTTCATATAAAATACCTCTCACTAAAATTTAGTCCCACACACGAGAGACTGTATGGTCTGAGTAACCTGCCTGTCAGCATTTGTGTGGCTCTGATACCACATGAATTTCCAATCAGAAAGGAATTAAAAAGGGGAGTACAGGTTTTTCTATCATGAAACAAAACTTTAAATCAAGTATCACTTTTTCCAAATCCACTGCAAAAAACCAAACATCTCTCTGGACTAAGAGTGAAGATGGTTATCATGTGGCACAACCACAAGGTAAGGCAGGCTGACTATGGATGTTTGACAGCCTGGAAGTCTAAGGGAATTACTCATCCAGTATTTTCCTCTTGCACCACCGAATACAAGTCTCTGGTGAAACTAGACTTTAATGCAGATCTCCCCTCAAGGAAGTTCAGTGTGGGAACATCATATGTCCTCCATTGCGGGTAAATTGCATGCCCAAAAATAACAGTGTGCTATTTGCAGCCTTTGTGTGCAGTTGCAATACTTGGTATTTGAGGCCTGCAAAAAGGAAAAGATAAGGAAATACATTTTCCTCCTTCCAGTATTTAGAGAATTTAGCACAGTAACTAAGGCTTTATTTGTCTGCAGCTGTTTCATAGAAAAAAAAGGGGGGGGAAAGGAAAAAAACCCAAACAAACACAGAAATTTACACAATTTAATTTCTGAAGGATCATTTAAAAAGAAAAGCAGAATGCAATTTTAGCAGACCCTAAGTAGTCTCCTTCATGAATGTTCACTTAATTCCAGACCATGACATTCTTAAAATTTCAAGCAGGGAAACCTGCTCTGGTTACCTTGGTGATAAACTGAAGACAAAATAGCACATAATTGTTGCTGATGTCACTGCTCCCAATTGTTTCCAAGGTTACAGAGTACCTCAAATAATTGTGATGTTTCATTTCTAGACTGTATTGGAAGCCTATTTTCTGTTCCCAGTAAATTGTTTAGTACTGCAGGTAATCTATCTAAACCCTATCTATTAAGCATCAGCAGCCTCTAAGCAACCTTTGAGGTAATGAAGTAGGCTTATATGTTGAAAATATAGCTACCTAATTCTTTACTGAGCAACTTGACTCCTAGATTACCTTAATTATTTTTATCCTAAGAATCTATCTCTAAAACAAAGTCTATTAATTAAAGTATATTAATCAATCATATAAAAATACCTGAACATTGAATGTCTTAGGGCAAAGCAATATTACCTGTGAGCTATCTGCCTGAAAGGAAGCTATTCTCTGGGGTAAATGGTGGAAAATTGGTTGTGAACTATTGTGAGATTTTCTCAGAATCTTCAAACTCATTCTAAATGCAGAGCACAAGTGTTTTGCTGGACTGGAAATAAAAAGCAGACATTCTAGATCTTCTCCATTGCAACCTCCAGTTTACTGTGCACCATAGCATGAATCTCCTTAAAAATCAGTATGTACTCTGTGCAAGGATTACACTGACAGTATTACTGCCAAAAGACAGCTACAGACAATGTTGTTAACTACTGTAGTCCTGTCAAGAAACAGGAAGCAGTTCTGAAAGCACACCAAAACTAATATAATTTTAGTCTACGATAACAAAAGCAAGACTTGGTGGGTCAGCTCTATCCCCTAAATCTAGCTAAACCATATTTCAAATCCTCACTTCTGAAGGAGACAACAGTAGATGTCCATCTCCCACCTCTCCTCCTGCTGGATGCGCCTTTCATCACATGACTGCCCTCAGACAGCAAGGCTTGACCTTGTCAGCAAGTAATTTTCCACTAGAGCAAAACAAAATGGCATTCACAGTATCTTAGCAGTCTGTTATTACTTATGCAATTGATTTTGAAAAGTAATAATTTATTTTAGAAACTGGATGACTAAAACATTGCATTTAATGTACAAAATTAACTGCATATGGAGTCACTAAAAACATCTGTCAGGCATCTCAGCTTCCACCTAGGGTTCAGAGGCAGATGAGTGCAGCATGGAGTGTAACACAGAGCATAAGAAGTGATTCTTTTTTATTTGCTCAGAAAATAATTGAGAACTGAGCATGTTTAGTTTTGTGATTATTCGAGTTTCTTCATGAATTAATTTCAGCTGCATTCATTTTAGCTCTTCTGTGTTCTAGCAACAACTATACTGGCAGGAAATGTTTGGTGAAACAGTCTGTTTTAAAGAAGCAACAAAGAATATATCTACAAAACAATACCTTTCTACTCCTGAGAAAGCCAGTTGGAGGAGAGACTCTTAATGAATCAAAAATCAGAAACATACTGTGCAGGCCAAGTCCTCCTTAACAGCTGAAACAGTAAATGCTTACAGCAGACTATTCAGCAGCAAGCCACAGACCACAAATTACAATTACTTGCTGAAATTAGGCTATGAATATATATATGAACAAAGAGTGCACTTGCAAAATCAAATTCTATCTGTAAATGACTTCCAAAAAGGAAGAGAAAGACAAAATCAATGAGAAACAGGCAGTTATAGGTAAGTTATGTGATAATCGAACAGTTAAAGGAAGGAAAGGAGGGAAATTGCACCAAGATAATTTAATTTTAGGGCTGATTCCCTATTGTCTTATGTAATATATGAAAATAATATTCTACCACTTTCTCAAATATATTAAAATGTCATAAGGTAAATGGAAAACAGACCCCATTTTGTTATGATATAGCTGCAACTGCATACACTTCAATTTCTGGATCTACTGCCAGACTTAAAAGCCCAGTTATAGATGCATACTTGGTACAGACTTAGAAATAGCTCTCTGCTTTTTAAGTAAAGATGATATAATGAAGGTAACAGTACTACAAGCTATTCATTACTCTCTTAAACCCTGGCAGAAATCTATTTGGATCTGATATTCAAACCCAAGGATGCATTTGACTTTTTATCAATACCTGCTAGGAATGAATTAGTAACGAATAAGTCCTATGCATCCTTATAAAGCCAGAGCCCTTGCCCTTTGGCACTGCTGCATACTCTGAGACAAAGTGATAGTAACAATACTAAAATACCTTGTCCTCATAGCACAAAACTGTTTCCCCATGGACTTAACACATCTACTGCCAAATCATACAAACACCTACATGACTTAACACATTACTGCCAAATCAGACGGGGGACCCGACCACCTAGAGGGGTGTACTGCAAGGGTAAAAATGGTCCAGTCCCTTCAACCTCTTCATTAATGAGGAGGCAGAGCGCACCCTCAGGAAGTTTGCTCATGTTCCAACCTATGAGGAATGGCTGATACACCACAGGGTTGTGCTGCCATCCAAAGGGAAGAGGATGTCTCCAACAGGCTGGAGAGACAGCCAACAGGAACCTCAGAAGTTCAGCAAAAGCAGTGCAGAGCCCTGCACCTCTATTTTCTGGGGGCTGACCACCAGGACAGCAGCCTTGCACCAGAGGAACTGGGGGTTCCAGTGGACACCAAGGTGAGCATGAGCCAGCACTGTGCCCTTGTGGTAACGAAGGCTGGTGGTGCCCTGGGCTGCATGAGGAGGGGTGTGGGCAGCAGGCTGAGAAAGGTGACCCTTCCTTTCTACCAGCCCTGGTGAGGCCATCTGTAGAGCACCGTGTCAGTTCTGGCCTCCTGAGTGTCACAGAGGCACAAAGCTACTGGAGACAGTCCAGCAAAGTCACCAAGATTGATGAGGGGACAGGAGCGTCTCTCACATGAGGAAAGGCTGAGACAGGTAGGATGGTTTAGCACAGAAAAGAGAACGCTCAAAACAGGTGTTAGTAATATAGAAATACATGAATGGAGAGTGTAAAGAAAACTGAGCCAGGCTCTTTTCAGTGGTGCCCAATGACAGTGCAAGAGTTGATGTGCACACACTAAAACACATAAGGTTCAACCTGAACATTAGGAAACATTTTTTCACTGTAAGGGTGACCAAGAACTGGCACAGGTTGCCCAGACAAGTTGTGGAGTCTCCATCCTTGCAGATACTCAAAGCTGTATGGACAGTGTTCTGGGCAGCCTGCTACAGATAACTCAGGTTGAGCAGGACAGCTGGACAAAATGACCTCCAGACATCACTTCCAACCTTGATCATTCTGTGATTCTATGGAAGAAAATACAGCCAAGCACACTCACTTTCTGACATTTTTAAAAACACATGAATGCTTCGCTTGCTGTGAAACCAGTGATCCTGAAATCTTAGGAAAAAAATTAAACATAGAATGGAGTTTTAAAGCATTTTAACAGACATAAAACACAAAGTGCTTCTTGAATATTCCACTTACCTATTTGGGAACATAAACATAAACACTAAACATATTTGGGAACTTAAATAATTTTGAAAATCTAGTCATATTTCACCACTCAAGATTGTATGACCAGTCTGTAACCTCCTGAAGAATTACTAGTGGTCTTTCCAATGCTAGTCACAGACCCATCTCTTTTTTCACCTAGAGACAGACTATTCTTGAATTGCTTTGCTGTTCATACACCAGGTATGGAGAATCCCAAGGACATTTAGTTCTGCTCACTAAATGCAACATGTCACCTTACATTTTTAGTATTTGGAATTTTCTGTAAAAACACAGTCACAAAATAATGGAGATCCAATGTATCAGACAATAAAATACTGTATAAAAGTCAGCTTATTCCTGAGACAATTAAACATAGCTTTTACAGACATCAAGGTGCCCTACCTATAACCATAGGTAGAATCTGGTCTTCTGAAGCAGTTTAGTCACATTGCTGTAACTGCACTTCACATTCCTAATTAGAAATAAACAACATCATGCTCTGAAACTTCTATTCCTAATGTCAAACTATTTACCATAAGATTATCTTAATTCTTTTAGATTTTATTTTACAAAAGTGATCAACTCTCAGCTTTATTGTCCTGTGTTATGAAACAAGTATTGTCCTGTGTTATGAAATACATAGTTGTGTTTCTTTACCATTCCAAGCAACAGCAGTAGAAGTGTATGCTACATGATATATCAGGATCATGTCAGTACCAATGCAGATGGCAAATTTACAGAAAAGTTGGAATATGAGAGGAGAGGTTGCAATATGAAAGGCTGTGTTAGAAAATCTTAGTATTTAAAATGTCCCTGCAATGGATCTTACCTGTTCAGACAGGCGAAACTACCGGCAGTATACCAGATGTGCCACATGTATATAACAAAGCAAGATGATGGCGTAATGGGCTGTCCCACAGTCACTTTATCTAGTGAAGTTATATTCTATTGTCTATTCTCTCTCTTGACATGATCATACATTAAAAATGACAGTAATTGAGGACTCTTGAAGAACGTCTTCAGAGTTTATTTACCAGCATAAAAGGCGAGTGTATGGTGGCACAGAAAGTATGAAAATACTGCCTATGTACAAACTACCAGGAAGCTGAAGTTGCAATGGTGTCAGGGGTGGTTTGATCCTGCTGGATGCAGGTCAGCTGCTGATGCAGTCAAGCATCAGTAAATTCAAACTAATAAGTACTCCCAGGAGCTGTAAGTCTCAACACAGGTGAAGAACTGCACCATTCAACGACTACTCACAACCTCAATTCCATTTCACTCCTGGCTATTTAACATGAATTAATGAAGCATAATAATTCTAAATGAAATTTCACTTAATTCTCAGATTTTGTGAGTTAGAAAATCAAACAGCCATTTCTTATCACCAATCAATTTTAAAACAAGTGCCTTCCACTACTCTCAGAACGCTTGAGTATAGACATGAATGGAGAATTTGGCTTAATTTCTGTTAGTGTCAGCTGTCAGTGTAACCCAGAAAAATTACTCTTTATCATGTCCCTGTAAAAAAGACTATATATAAAACGACAAGTCCTGAAAAGCAGGATCTTCACTACAAGACCTGAAATACTCACTTTACCCAGGTACATACACCCCATCCACCCTTTCCAGACTACAATCTTTAGCTCCTCTTTGCCACACTATTTTTTGTAGTCATTACTTTTCAAAATTTAAAGAAATTGCAAGTGATTTTTCATGATACCTTAGGAGATAGAACTGATATGATGTAACATTTCTCACAAGATAACATAGTTTGAAGAATTTATGGACCTATTTTACTCTAAAAAGCTTAGGTGTAAAGGTATTTGAGAATCTTTCATTTTGTAATATTTTTTCCAAAACCGACACACCTAAGTAGTGACAGCAGAGATGGAAGAGGTTAAAAGTATCAACTCCCAAATTACCAACTTTGCTAGGCCACCTTCCTTTCATAATTTAGACCCTTCTGTTGGAGATTTGAAAATATATTCTAGGCAGATGACATGTTAACAGAATAATTTCATGGTTCAGTGTCTTCGCGGTATGATTTATCTCTTATCTCTAGGCACTGCAGGTCCCTTTTCAGGAGATTTATTAGTTAGATCCAAGAATCCATTTTGATGAGAGAGAATATGTGCATTATTGCAAAACAGAACATTAACACTTATGCTAAGATAATGCCTCCTTCTCATTATCAGTTTCAAGAAAAGTCCCATCCATGTGCTATCACAACTGTTTCCAAGATACTGCACCTTCATATAACAAAATGTTTATGTATGAAAGGTTTTTAAAATTTGCAGTAGTCCAGGAATTTGTATCCCCTTCTCTTCTAAATCTACATAATGTACATAGAAATAAAGTCCAAAGTCTAATGAAACATCTGACTTAAAAATTAACTGGCATTTTCTTTTTCACTCCGCTGTTGCTATCAGATTTTTGCTGTAGACACTACATTTTTTGTAGGACAAGAGAAGTGTTTAAACATCTGGCTCACAGCTCAAGCCATATTATCAGAAGTATGAAGTTAATACCTAGACACCTTAAAAAAACCCATTGTGTTTTTTGAAAACACTTAGCATCCAGCATCTCCTGTTGTGAAACACTGGTCAGGTGTTGAGGGAAGTGCAGTACAGTGGGATCGCATTTTTTCACATGTTCACGTTGAAGTACTCAGTGATTTTTGAGGGCTCACCTGTCCTCTAAGAAATAAGCTATTTTGTTGAGATAAATTCAGTCTCCAATTTAAATGGGCATAGGAGCCCTCCTCATCCCACAGTGCCATAAAACACATCTTGTGACTCTGGTGAATCCACAGATGCGCTCCTTTGCTGACCTCTGAGCTATTCAGTGTGGAGATTAGTCCATCCCTGGTCCAAGTTACATAACGCAGACGTGAATCTGGAGGCAGTATTTTTAAGGGAAGTCCTTGACTTGAGTTCTACACAAGAAGGTATTTCCAAAGATCTTGGGGTTATGCAACTGCTCTGACTGCCAGTACAAAATTATTCATCTAATGGTTGATTCAAATCCTCTAAAGTCAAAGACTCGTTGATTAAAATTATACTAATTTAAGACTAAGGTCTAGCTCTGCTGCTCACTATGTTGAAACTCAATGCCAAGGCTAAAAGCACAATTGGCTCTCACTAGTAAAAAAGCCAATGACTAAACTGACATAGAAACCGAACTATTTGAGAACAGAAGTCTACAGAAACACACACAGAAATTTCTGTATCTAGTTTTGACAGTTTTTCCATTACTAACATTTTAAAATATTCATGAGAACTGATTATTAAACAGTGCTTAATAACAAAACTTGAAAACCACTGTGAAGTTTTCTGCTAATGCAAAGTAACTAGCATCACAGAAAACAGACCAGTCTAATACACAGAAGGAAATAGAAAGATACGGATCAACTGGAGTCAAAAATGTAAGCGAAAAAGGAACTAATTCTTGATAACTCTCTGAGTGATGTCTTAGTGTCTTTTACTGTAAATAGCAATGTCACCTCTTCTCCAAACTAAAGTCAAATCAGCCCAATCAATAAAAAATCGTGAGAACACATACAGAAATCACATACAAAAATCAATGAATCAATAGTCCATTACATTAACTGCTTGTTACTACCCATTACATGTATTGTCTGTTCTTTGCAGAACAACAAAATGTAGGGAACTACAGCCACACCATTACTGTGCTGAGAGGATTTTGGATTGAACAGTCTCAGAAGTTGAGCTCCAATGCTTCTATATGTCATTGCTGGACACTCAACATGCAGTGGTCAGAATAACCACTTTCAGTCTGAGAAGAACCTCAATGCTCATTTTGAAAAGGCTGTTAAAATTGTGGGCATTTCAGCCTAGTTATCAGGAACTGCTCTGAGAATACATCTGAGCTGCCAAGCTACTCTAAGAGGGGAATGCACCTTTATGTTATATTTGCTATCCCTCTGAACTGATTTCAAACAAGCACCAGGAGAGAAGCTCTGTCTCCTATACCCCAGATACTTATTGCCATCCAGCACTCATCATAGCTTAGTTCATCTAATAAGAATGCACAGTTAGAAGGAGCAGGGCTGTAGCTCATATAATGCACAGCAGAGAAAAATACCTCAGCTTAAAATTTGATACTATTCTATCTGGTAAATGTACACATTATTTGATTAATAAGATAGATAATTCACCTTTGTTTTGCTAAGTCATACAGATGCAACAACAGATAGGGAAAGAGGTAATCTGTAGACAGAACTCAAAGACTCTACATGCCCTACTTTATGTATCTTCCTATTGCTTGCTCTTATTTTTGGTACCACTTGTGTCCTCTTAAACTGTTTAAGCACTGCTAAAATTTTTAGATATTATTTTAGTAATCTGAAGCCTCCCTTGCCTTAACTGCCCGGACCTGTTTTGCACTCATGAAAAGACAAGATCAACTGCTGCTTCGGTATGAATAATTTTGGAAAGAGTGATATTAGTTCATGTCTGAGCTGGGGAGAAGGAGATAACTGTATGAGCCAGAACCCAGCACAACTGCATCTGCATATAAATAGACTTAATCAGAAATGCAAATTGCAATCAGACAAAATTTTAAAAGCCTATGATAACTGTGTAGATAACAAAAGGTCAAACACTTGAATTGCTGAAGGTTTTAAACTGTTAAGTCAGTGGTGATTCTTCATGAACCAAAATGTGGAAGACTAGTATATGCCAGCCTAATCAATGACAGACAATTCCTATATTTCTTCTGTTATTAAAACTGTTCTGTTGCTAAACTCTGTCTTGCACTGTCAATCTCAATCTCAATTTATTCAGGAAGATTAAATGAAATGAAAACAAATGAAATCAAATATAGACAGTATGAAATAATATAGCTAATTTACATGACTATATATAGAAAGAAATTGATACCCTTTTTCATATCCAATCTAATATAATTCATATTGGATTGTCCATGGATGACAATCCAAATCTTCACATTTTAACATCCTCATGTAAATGAAAAAATAAATTATAACTACAGTTTGCTGAAACTGCCAGACTGCATCATAGCATTGTCCAAATTGCATGTTTTTCTTTTACAGTAAAACAAGCCTAAGACTCTAGGGAAATAATATTTGAAAACATTATTTAACAGTTAAAAATGTTGGCTTCTCCATTTGAAATAAACGTTTTCATCAGTAGTAGCTAAAAAAAGTTCTCTTGAAAGGAAGATACTTGGATATTGTTATGATTTTATATTCTAAGGTAAGAATTAAAAAAAAAATAAGTCTTTATAATTTCAATGAGTTCTAAATAAAAATTATTGTAGAAGCCAGAAAGGAAAAAAAAATCTTTAACATTGCAGCTTTTGTCTTTTTGTAGAAGAGATTCTTAGGATTTGAAGCACAAACATTTACCAAGTATTTCTCCTTTGACTAGACTTCCTTTGAACAAACCTGTGAGTGAAGAGAGCCATCTAGTGCCATACCTTGGAATTTTAAAAAGGGTTTTCACCGGATGCATGTCAAATAAAGGAGGGTCTCCATCCCCCAGTTCAATAGCTGTTATTCCCAAGGACCATACGTCACATCGAGCATCATATGAGTAGTCGTACTGCTGTTCACAAGCAATGACCTATCAGAAGAGAAGCAGAGAAACCAACGCTTTAATCTAATTTACAATTCGTGTCATCCAATATAACAAAGTACTTTCTTGAGTCATGTCTAAAATGCTGTGTAGCTATCAAATCCATATAATTTTGCTGTATTCACCAGACAGAAGAAACACCACAAAAAGGTAACAGTAAATTAGAAATCTCTTAGGTTTGTTTTCTTTAGAAACAATATTTTTTTAAAAATACATTAAGCTTCTTGGGATGCTTCAAATATCTATACAAAGAACATCAATACTACTTTTTTTTTTTTTTTGAAAGAACAACTTACAGAAGCCTATTATAATAGCAGAGAACCCTATTGATGTTATTCTTATTAACCTCTATGACTATTCATGAGGATAGACCGATTTGCACAGCTGGTTTTTAGATAAGGATATTCCAACAGTAATTTCTGCCTTTTTTTGATTGTTTTTTGTTTTCTATTTAGTGCATTTGAGTAGTTTAAAAAAATCTTAGGTAACGTACCATGTACCTTGCCTAAGAAAAATGGAAGTAAGCAGGAATCTCTCCTTGGATATCAGAACTGTTTTACATCACAGACTTAATGCACACTTCTGGCCAACTCACAGATCACGTTCTAATATGCTAACTATTCATGTCAGCTGAATCTGAATGTGAGATTCAAGCCAAAGTTTAAATTTAGCCCTTATCTTTACAAAGGGATGAGACAAAAATTGCAGCTTCACTGCATTTTATTATGATTTGGAATTGTGTCTCAAGTTTGTCTTCCCAAATCTCACCAATTAAACAATTACTTTGAAAATTTGTTGAATCCCTGCATATTGCTAGTATAAACTTCCATGGCTTTTCTCATAGTTTTTAAAGTACCTTTAATAATTTGTACTTAAGATAAAAAGAACATATCCTAGGGTGGCTGTACCTATGTCCTAGAAGAGATTTTATATTTTTTAACTTCTGTATTACTTCTGAATCCCTGTCTAAGGGCTTCAGTTTGGAACAACACTTTGCAAAGATTGCAACATGAAAGTCAGCAGTGCAAGTAGCTGCTGGCTGAGACTCACCAGTTATAAAAAATCCTTTCCTGGAGAAGCTGATGATTCCATCTTAACCTCTTAGTTACTTTATCCATAAACTGCACCTAACAAAGGCATTCCTGGCTCTGGTAGTGATTCTATCCAACCACAGAAACTGTCCGTCTCTTTATTTGGGACTGTAGTGCGCTCACTCTTTATTTTATCGAAAATCGAATCTTGAACACAGTTAAAATAATACTGAAATGTTCGGAGGGAGCTTTGCATTAAAGTTGCACATCAGTTAATTCCTTTTCTTTTCCTACAGCAAATCAGTCAAGAAAAATTAAGATGCTTCTGAATTTTGTATCAATGCTTTGACAAATGTTGAAATCACTCTATCTCCTCAGTTTTTCCAGTTAGTATGCCAGAGAAAGGGGGAAGATGAAAGTAAGCACTGCAAAAGAGGATTCTGAGATTTTTTCCTTCAACTTGAAGAGGCAGAACTTTGTTAGTTAATACAGTGTTTTTCAAAGTTGTCACAAAAGATCATTTCTCCATCTCCCTTCTCTTCAACAGAAGGTCTTAAATAAAAGCTCTGTAATAATTTTTAGTTCTTCAAAATGTTCACTATAGCCTTGATCTCATCACAGAGATCACTCCATCTCATGAAGTATGGACAGTAGACAGCTTCTACAGAGCTCAAGCAGAGTGCTTTAAAACACACCCCTGTGTTTCAGAGGCCTTTATGATAATTTCATTTTCTTATATAATTTGTGAGAGAAAAAATCAAATGCAAAAAACTGGTAAGTCAGTGTAGAGATCCATCAGAGATACTTATATATTATGAAGAGGCTATCATTGAAATTTTGCTCAGAGATTGAAGGGGAAGCTTATATTTCTTGTTTATTTGGGGTGTTTTCTATACAGTTTCCCAAATCATCTGTATATTCAATACCACTTCCTCAAAAAAAATCATTCAAGTTAGCTTCCAAGGCCATGACTTGGAAGCTTATCCATATGTGGCTAATTTTAAGCACTGTGCTCTCCTTTCATTTTAAACACACGAAAAATACTTACCTGCTTAGTATAAAATGTTAGAGCCCATTTCCTGAAGGTGAATACCTTGGAAGTTGCCTGGATTCTCATCAGCAAATTTGTCCTTTGCACATCCTTGTCTATTTGTTCTCAAACTTTATGATGCAGAGGAATACATTTTCATTTTTGAAAGAAGGAAAAAAAGGACCTGCTCAAGGTCACACTGGACTTCATCAATGCCACACACATAGCTGGTCTCCCACATTCAAAGATATCATGATTTTTCCCTACAAGCACATCACAATTGCTTCTAACTACAGAACAATGACAAGCTTTGCAGTATATCTTGGTCTTACAAAGTTCAACAAACTACACTAATAAGTCTTAGAGCTTTTTTCACCTTCACAGTATATTACCTACCAAAGAGAAAGGTATGTTCAACACATCTTTGTGTTTTCTGCTCCACACCAAACAGATACATCTCCAGTATGTGGCACTATAATGACACTATGGCAAAATACTGCCTTTCTAACCAAGGGGAATTAGACACCATTTGATACTCCTCCATTCTATTATAGAGTCTATTGTAATTATTTTAGAAAAAATATTCCCTTTAATATATATTATTTTTTTAAAAAGAAATTCAGCCAGTGGACCATATGTTTTAGACCATTATCTTGAAAATAGTAGGATTAGCCTCACAGAAAAGATACAAATTGAAGATACTCTCTTCACCCAGTATGCAGAATGTACACGAATTTAACAATCACTTTGGTTTGAAACAAGTATTCCATTTCTGTGGAACTTATTATTAGAATCTTACCAACTTGTGTACAAGTTGTGTACAAGAGACACTTTTTTTCTTGAAACATCTCTACTTTTTGTTGGAGTTTTGGAGCTGAGAGTAACACCCAGCACAGCTGAGGCCTGCTCTACCCACTGAGACATGAAGACAGAGAGCCCAGAAGGCATGATCTGAAACTGAAGAATATGCTATTTCCTTTCTCTTCCTTGTGCAAAGACATCATATTTGTACCAATTTTATATCCAGCAAAATCCTCCCCTGCTTGTAAAAGTGAAAGAGAAGATGTAATTTGCTTTGCTGCAAACATTATGTTCATGGCAAAGCTTCAGGGGGTTATGTAGCTATCTTGAGGTTTGCTAGTAAACATCATAGGAATAAACACCAAGTCTTTCAGTTCAGCATGGGCTGGCTGCATGCACACTGGCCTGGGTTGCTAAGGAGACAGGCTGTCATCTTTTTTTTTAGTTGTAATTTCATCACGGTTTCATGCCCAGGCATACTGCTGTAGGTTGAAAAGCATTCAAACACCAGACAGAGAAACAGAAAGTGTGATGGTAGATGTCAACACTAATTGTGCTGAGGGTCACACTGGCACAGAATGAGGGGACAGGGAATTCACAGGTCTGGAAAAACGGTACATAAACAAATCAGTCACACTAAGTGGAGGGAATGTAGAGAAGTCAGTGCCTAGGCATTCCACGTGATTTGTAACTCGTACAGAAAGACAAAAATTCACAGAGATACACAAGATGACTTATACCCTGACAACAAAACTTTATATTAAAGGACATAGAATTCTCCTTGTTCTGAAATCAGTACAAATATTTTTCTGAACTTCAACAAGTGCAGCAGCAGATCAAAGTTGAATTCAAAAGAAGGAAAATAATAGAGAGAACTACCTATTATTCGGACAGTGGTCATACTAACTTGTGCAGAGAGAGGAAGCTATACACATGTTCAGGTGAAGCAAAATATATGAAACCCTTATAAGTTTACCCAGAATTATTAGAAGTGAACTTACTTTCACTTTGCCTCAGTACATACAGTGTCTGTACAAAGTAGAGCTGCAAGCATACGCTAACAATAGCAGTGCAGATGTGCTACCTGGAGATGACTGCTGCACAATTGGCGCTGCTGACCCACACGCAGGAAGGAGCCTGGAGCTAGCAAGGCTGCTGCTGCTGGAGTGAGGCAGTGCTGGGCTCAGCTGACAGAGCCAACTAAGCAGCTTATGTGGTGTGTGAGCCCTGCTGAGAAGCACTGCGCATGGAAAATTAACGTGGCACTAAATTGTTACCCTTGCTGCAAGGAAAAGAAGATTACCAGCTGTGCCAGTCAAGTGAAATGAAACAATTGAACTTCTGGGCTCCATCTTACACTATACAAACCAACTTCATTTGTTTACATTAGAAATAGAATATTAAATATTCTTCTAATTCCTATGTACCAAAACCAAAAAAGCCTTTCATGATAGAACACAGCAGCACTGGGGATACTGAATTAGACAAACCAAAGTGATACTTATCTATCTCTATCACTCCATCACTTCCTCTTTCCCTCTTTACCTTCCAATCTTCAAGCACATCCATATATTAAAAAAAAAAAAGCAATTTTCCATATTCCTGCATTTTCTTATTTGGATTTCAGTTCCTTATTTTGTACCACTATACAAATATTACCATGGTATACCAGAAAATTATTAAAATTGTTATAAATGTTCCCAAAATAAGTAGTAAATAACATTTTAAATAAGTCCTATAAGTAATTATCACAATTATTGTTGATTCATTGTAAATTAATTATATGTCAAGT
Source organism: Poecile atricapillus (assembly GCF_030490865.1). Classification (NCBI taxonomy): domain Eukaryota; kingdom Metazoa; phylum Chordata; class Aves; order Passeriformes; family Paridae; genus Poecile; species Poecile atricapillus. Next base: position 19,733,809 of record NC_081253.1, on the reverse strand, counting down.
AGTCAAATTTTACCAGCTGTGAGTAATTTATTTTTATTTTTAACTCATCCAAGGGAAATATTCCTGAGACCATTAGACTGCTCTGGCAACAGGCTAGATTTGTAGGGAAATGTAATACCTTTTTTTGGATCAAATGATATAGTAAGGAAAAACAGACAGGCTTTCAAGCACACAAATCTTGCTTTTATACCATTACACCATCACAAACTCAGTACTGCTCATAGTAATATAATTGACACATTTTGCTCCTGACTAGTAAGTACATCTACTACACACCTCACACAGATTTTCAAATGGTCTTTCACAAAGAAAGCAAAAACTAAGAGTCAACTCCACCCTCCTAAGTAAACATATTTCATGTAGGCAGCTCAGTGCAGACCCATGTTGTATTGAACTGATTTTCTCTGATGTTTTGGGCTTGTTGTTTTGATTTGTCTTTCAAATATTTAAACACCCTACATGAAAGCTTTACAATCCCTCCATAGCTGTTAAAACAAAATAGAAACAACTCCTCCACATCCCTTCACAAGACTACAGCTATGTCATGTATGTTACTGGCAGTGTTCCCTGAGGTTCCCTGGCAGAGGTTTCCTCCAGCTGCCTTGTACTTTTTCCCTTGCCATGCTAAACCTCCCAGGTGGATGTCTGCTCTCCTGGAGCCAAAGGAGGAGGGGATGCATTCTGCTAGACTCTGCTTTTGAGGGAGAGCTTGCTGGTGCTGTCCCACTGTGCTCTCTGCCTCTCTTGTATGTAATGTCCTTTAAAGTTTGAAACCTCTGTATTCCAATTCAGCCTTCTAAATCCACTGCTTTTGTTATGGCCTTTAAGCAACTTCAATACAACTCCTTACTACAGCAGTTTGTTAAAGCTTCGGTTTGAGAGTCACAGAAAAAGAAGAAAGCAGGGGAAAAACCGGGACAGAAAAGGCAATTTCCTTAATTTCTTTAAAGAAATATAAATCTGTATTTAGAAAAAGAAATCTTTTTAAAAATCATCTGTCAGCTCTCAGAAGGTGGCATCTCAGAGCCACAGGCATTTCAATCATGTGCAGCCATTTAGAGACTTAACTGAACCTCACATTCTGCCACTGACCTGCTATAAGTTCTCAAGCGAATCAGTTCACTTCTATGTCCCTCAGTTCACCCATGCAGTCTTGCCTTATCTGTTGAGATCAATTGCTCCCACTCTTCCCCTCATGCCTTCCCACACTTACACTTCTGTAGTTGCTCTCTGGCATGTCTTCACCTAGTTCCACATGAACCACAGTGCTGCACTCAAACCTGGTGCTGCACTTCAAGAGGACAGCTAATATTTCCTAAAAATAATTGCCAGTACACTGCAGCATCCCAGCACCTTAACTTCCTGAAAAACAGGATGTAATTTCATAATGTATGTCAAGAGGGCAATTCCTTTTCACCCTAGGTTTAATATAATATTACCTATATGACAAATTATTTAATGCTTCTTACCTTTAACATTTATTTATTGCATTTATTATTTTTAGCTCATAAATGAGTAGAATTTTCAAATATTTCACTGTTGATTAATCATGATGCCACATACACATAAGTTCTATAAAAGCAGCAGCAGATTTTTCTATTTCCATCTGTAAAGTTTTATTCTAAGGACAATTGTTTGGGGATTTTTTGTAAATCGTGCTTTCAATCTTATCTCATGTACTGTAATTTACAAAGTAAAAAGACTATAAAATTGAAAAACTGTAGTAAGAGATAATTTAATATTTCTCTCTTATCATTAATTACACAGGAATTGTTATTATACTTTCACACAAGATGTTAAAATATTTTCAAAACTTTCCTTATTAGAGAAGGTATAATATTATTTATTGCAAAAAAGCATACTTTTCCACTCTACAACTATTTTCAAATGGCTTTCAGGCAGAAAAGAGTGTATATATTCTTGAAATCTATATCCTATTTATACTAAATGGCAGATTCCTACAGTTCATTATAAATCAGCATGTACAAAATTCCTTGCTTAGGTGGCAATTAAATGTACAGTGAAATTGTGCATATGCAAAAAGCTAATTTTAGCTAATTGACCTTGAATCTCTTGCTGTAAGCAAAGAGCTGACAAATAGGATAGACTGAAATATGACAAGATGAGACTAAACTAAATTGCTTCATGGGAATGTATCACTATACTTGTTTAGAGTTAATTAAAAACATGAAAGATGGAAAGGGACTTTTTACAAGACCATGTGACGGAATAAGTGGGAATGGATTCAAACAGAGAGAGTAGGTTTATATTAGATATTAGGAAAAAAACTATTTACTGTGAGGGTGGTGAGGCACTTGAACAGGTTGCCCACAGACACTGTGGATGGTCATCCCTGGAAGTGTCTAAGGTCAGGTTGGAAAGGGCTCTGAGCAACCTGGTCAAGTGGAAGGTGTCAAACCCTAGTGCAGGGGACTTGGAAATAGATGATCTTAAGGTCCGTTCCAACCTAAACCTATTCAATAAGACTAGGTTAGTGATGGGATAATTCTTTTTATGCTGTTTTCCCAATTCAGTATTTAACTACACATTAAATATATTTACAATTCAATGAATTTTTTCACAAATTCTAAGACCTTTATAGGTTTTAGAATTTGTGAAATAAATGTCAACTTCAGCAGAAAAGTTGCTGTGAGGTTCTGTAAAATTGTATTTTTCTCTTTGTATATTTTTAAATTACATTAATGCAAGTTACTTATTGAGGTGCTTTTTCACCAGCTAGTTTTGTTAATTTTTCATTAGATTGTACAGACACACAACTTCATACTGAAACAATGCAAATATTATTCATTGTTTCAGGATTAGACTTATTTCACACACACATGATCAGATTTAAAGTTTAAAAAGAATGCAAAGGAACATTGGAAGAAGAAAGACAATTTAAGCTATTCACCTAGTGTTCTAACAATTTGGAAAATTATTCCGATCCTCAGATGTACTTAATTTTATCCCAGGAGAATGCCTTGATTCAGCAGAAGACAAGGAAACGTGTGTCTGAGGCAATCTTACTAATCATTACTTCCTCCTGCCAGCATGGTAACAAATATTCAAAACACAGAGCTGAGACAGCTTTAAATAATATTGTGACATCAAAAACATCTCTGAAAATAGGAAAACAGACCAAATATTTTACCTGTCATTAACTCATTATTACAGAATTCATGTATCTTTACCACAATATCACAACCTTTCCCATGGATGTGTCTGATATGTCATATATCAACACGTAATCCTTCAAAGCATCAACCATGCTTTAATTATGTTCCTTTTAAAATATAAGTATACATTTACCAGTGTCAATTTTTTAGCAGTTGTCAGTAAAATATAACAGCATATTCCCAGCATATTCCCTGCAGTTTTAAATTAACTTCAGCATCTCTCCAGTTCTTTCTGACTTCAACTATCTTTTCCTATTTCCATTCTTGAAATTAAATTTGGACCAAATATGTACATTTGTATATGTACATATATACACAAGGAGCACATAATCTTGAGTGTGATCATATGGAATACATAGGACAATGAAGGGATCAGACCCAGCCAGCAGACAGGGCAGGTCCTGCCTGCTATACCTGACCTCCTTTTTTGGCCAGGTCATCTGCCTAGTGGATGAGGGAAAGGCTGTGGATGTTGTTTACCTGGACTTGATGTCCAATCTCCTACAGCATACTGCTGGAAAAGCTGGGAGCACATGGCTTAGACAGGTGCGCTCTGCACTGGGTTAAGAACTGCCTGGATGGCAGGCCCAGAGAGTGGTGGTGAACTGTGCTGTTGCATCCATTGTGTCTGGTCTCTAGAGCTGTCCCCCAGGGATCAGTGTAGGGCCTAGTCCTGTTTAATATCTTTACTGATGGTCTGAATGAGGGGATTGAGCATGCAGCACTATAGGATGGGGGCAGAGTGGCTGGAAAGTGGCCCAGTGGGAAAAGACCTGGGGATGCTGGTTGGCAGCAGCTGAACACGAGCCAGCGTGCCCAAATGGCCAAGAAGGCCAGTGGCATCCCAGCCTGTATCAGGAATAGTGTGGCCAACAGGGCCAGGACAATGACTGTCCCCTGTACTCAGCACTGGTGAGGTCACACCTCGGGTGATGTGTCCAGTTTTGGGCCCCTCAGTTCAGAAAGGACATTGAGATGCTGGAGTGTGTCCAGAGAAGGGCAATGAAGCTGGTGAAGGGTGTGGAGCACAGGTCCTGTGAGGAGCAGCTGAGGCAGCTGGGGGAGTTTAGCCTGGAGAAGAGGAGGCTCAGGGGACCCCATCACTCTCTACAATCTGCTGGACGGAGGGTGTAGCCAGGTGGGGGGCAGCCTCTTTTTCAAGGTAATCTGAACCAGGACAAGAGAACATGGTCTTAAGCTGTGTCAGGGATGGTTTAGGCTGGACATTAAGAATTTCTTCACAGCAAGGGTGATTAAACATTGGCATGAACTGCCCAGAGAGGTGGTGGAGGCACAATCCCTCAGGTTCTTAAGGAAAGACTAGATATGGCACTTAGGGCAATGGTCTAGGTGACATAATAATTGGTCATAGGTTGGACTCAATGATCTCAGAGGTCTTTTCCACCCATTTGACTCTGTTATCTTGTGGTATTCTAACTGAGCTTGTTTCAAGAGTCAAGTTTTCAGCTGGATCATGATAATCTAACCATATGTGTGGAAAAAGAAATCTCCAATTCTATTTGAACTGGGTTTTGCTTAGTTGTGCACTGGAAGTTGAAAACCAGACATGTTAATGGTTAGAATCACGAATATAAAGGCAGTTCAGTACAAAAGCTTCAAATCTGATTCATCCTGCTAGCACATAACACAATTTATTTCAGTACAATAGAAGCAGATTTTAGGTAAGTGCTTTAAGTGTTTGGTAATAGGCAACTTTAAACATACTAACACTATCCTGTCTTATTTATCTTTTATTGGTATGCTTGTATTCAGTGTTTCAGTTTCTGAGAGTCTATGTTTTTAAGTATGAAACAATATTAATTAGGTTAAACAACAATTATTCATTTTCAGTGAAAAGCTTTAAAGCTGCTCTCAAACTAACTTATCCTTGTCACATTTCTCTGTTGCTTCCTCACAGCCTAATTTTTACCAGTATTTTCATTTTTCAGCAAAATTTTTGTGACTCACAAGCTCTGCTCAAAACAAATGTGCAAGGACAGATCTTTTTGTGTCCTGATACTGCTAAACAAGCCTCAGAATCATGAGAAAAAAAGAGCTAGGATGCTTGAGTCACCCAAAAATTAAGCAGTTAAGCTGCTACTTTGAGTGCTGCCAGTAAGAACATTGAGTTGAACACCTTCCTTACACCACCCTCAGTCACCACTATTTTCCTCTGAACCTTTGCTATTTCAAGTACTGTGCCATATAATCCCTTTGATACGTTTTGCAAACTTAATCTTAAAATATGGTTTTCTTCATTTTACAGACTGTTTGTGACCCAGGCTGATCTAGCAATTCCACTTTCCAGTGTATTTGTCTCCTGTTTATATCTAGTTATTCCTATCTGTCAGCTTGGAACATCCTGCATCATTCTTCTCTGGGTTTTATGTTCCTGGGGTTTACACTGGAAAATATTTCCTGTCAGCTTTATTATAAAACACTACTGTAGTGTCTCCCTTCAAGCTTTTTCATCTCCCCTCTTCACTCTCCCTTCAGAATAAATCCATCTTTCTCACTGCCAGATGAGATCCCATGATTATCTTATGAATTGACCGAGGTACCTATGTTTCATATGTAGACAGTTAAAGTCCATTTAAAAAAAAGCCTTCATGCTTTCTATTTCTCTGATAAGCAACATTTCATTCCTCTGCACTTACTTTATGATATTTTGGGGCTTGATATAAATTATCCTATGTCAAAAACCTTTAGGCAGGAAGATTTTTTTGCAAGTGAGTGCAAAAAAGTGAGTTAAGTGCCTTTTTAGTGTTTACTGATCTCACCACAACCTCATCTAGAAAATACTCTTCCTAATAAACTGTTACCTAAGCACACCTTTTATTTTTTTTGCAGTTCTAAACTCCCATCTTTCACATAAAAAATTTGGTGCATATTTTAAAAATACCAGAAATATCTCCTCAGAAATGAAGTAAATTGCATCTTTCACATCACTTGAAACCTGTCATTTATATGAGCAACTGCAGTGACTTGAGCAAGCATGTTATGCAACCTGTCATTTAAACGCCATTTCAACAACAGCATAATGGATATCTAAGCACCTTACAGCTGTTTTGCAGATTGGCAAGGAAGCCTGGCATGTCTCACACAGTCATTTAAATGTGATATGGGTTACTATGGTTATGGTACTGACTTGGTTCTTCCAACAGATCTTTTCAAAAGAGGAAGTATTCAAAGCTACACCTGTTCCTCTTTGATATGCCATGTACATAACATACTTTGGTTACATGTGTGCTGTATTTTCAGGTCAAAATTTTTCAGATCAAAATATGATCTAAAATACCTGCTTATCTCATTGGCTTTCTGCCACGAGAATAAATACCTTCAACATAGCAGGGAAAATAAATTTGGTATGATTACTGCCCTTGATGGCAATTACTCAAGCAAAACAGTATCATAAAAATAACCTTTAATAATCCATGTTCAATAAAATCTTTCATAATATGTCCATTATTATCTATAGAATTATTTTATAGACATCTCATTTTAGAAATGTCTTCAACCAAGGTGATTCCATAAATAATGCTTGCACAGTGGTTTCTAAGGTACCTTGTGTCTCCTTTGTGACGTAAACTGGTTGTTATGGAGATGGTGAAATATCAACCATTCTTTGTGAGACTGTGCAAGATCAATTTTAGACCCCTTACGGCAGTGTCTTTTCTCTGCTCAGCTATAATCAGCCTTCCTTAGCAACAAAAATAGAGGCATAAAAAGTATGAAAGGTTTTAAAACAAATGTTTGCATGATACTTTTAACTCTTCAACGTACAGAAATAGACCTGTGTGCATTTGTAATAGATAAATTCCATCCCAAATTCCCTAAACTTCATGTGGCCTTTAACAGAAAAGAGGCTTATACTGTTGCAAAGGCTTAACAACTTACAAATAGACAGACCACTCCTGTTTCAATTCTTGTTTTTAAATTTCATAATCCATATCTTTCAGAAGTATTTTGTGTTCCTTAAAGCAGGGTGGGAAAAGATTGATATCTTTCACCCCCAAGTTTGGTAAAGTACAAAATTTTGTTCAACTATGTTAAAACTTTTTAGAGCTTCATGAAATAGAAGGCAGAGGGTTATGTCTGGGTACTAGTATGTATAATTATGTAAGTAAGATACTTAATATGGGCTAAGATACCTGTGCACTATTTTCCTCCATTTTTTAATCAATGCTGGCCCATGTGACTAAGTTTAAAGGTCCCCAGCCAACAATTAAGGTTAAAGAACACATAGATCAGTCAGGGTTTTGCAGTGTGCAAGACTATAGCAAGACTAGAAAGAAGGAATTCCTCCTTCTGCCTCCAGTCCATATTTACATCATGGACGAGCACCCCAAAACATACAGTATTTAACTGGAAAGTCATAACATTCTTAGGACTCCCAGTTATTTGTAGGTTTGCTGCACTTTTCTGGAAACACTACAGAAACTAAAATAATGATTATTAGAAATCCATTTTGTATACTCTAAAAGTATATTATTTTTAATGAACAGAGGACAAGATGTAAGGCAGAAACACAGCCATAAGGGAAGGAAGAAAAGATCCCCTTTTACTATGGGGAAGTGGCAACAATGTGTGCATTGCAAAGAATGGAGACAAGCCAGTCAGGCGCCTTTGCCTACCTCAGGTGCCATCCAAAAGGGTGTTCCCACTGAGGTGTTTCTGCGCAGTCGTGTGCTGGTGAGCTGGGCTGAAACACCTGCAACAAAACAGATCAAAGAAACTTGGCTTCAAACTCATTGTCATTTCGGTAAGTTTGTTCCAAGTATCTGGAAACAAAATCCAAACCTGTGAGCACAAGCTGCAGAATGCCTGGCCAAAGTAGGTGCAAATTATTTGTTTGATCAATTCCAGCTCACTGTTTTCTTCAGCGTTTCTGAGAGATTTTTTTTCTCTGAATGATTCTCAGTTTGAAGCACTTTTATTCAAACTCAAAAATTCAATTGTCACATAAATATCTCAGATTTCTTTCTGCTGTTTTAATAAGTAAAAATGGGAACTATTAAAATTACAACTTGACTTCAAAACTCGTGTTTCAGAAATGTACTGCCCAAATACCACAGACCAAAAATTTGTTCACTAACCTACTTGCAGGGGCTCCTGTTCAATAAAACACTTATGCACTTGCTTAAATCTTTCCCTAATGAGAAAAGCTCAGAAGCTCAAACTCACACTGCAGCTTGTACTTAGGGAATTAAGCACATACTTAAAACAAAACATTAGCTTCAGAGCTTTGCTGACTGGGCATGAACTACTGCAGCACAACTGAAAAAACCAAAAGAATGAACTAGAGTGCAATCAAACGATGTTAACAAATCAGAATGAACTTTGACAGCAAATCTTCTGTGCTCTGGTCAACATATAATTGAATGAATTCAGTTCAGTAGCATTCCAATGAGGTGACACAAAGCCAATATTGAATTAGAAATAAATTTTGCTTTAATATTTTTTAAAAACAAAAGCCACAGTGGTTTGCTCTTTTGGCATTACCCAGAGACAAAAACGAGCAGAAACACATATAAGACATATTGACTGCTGCCAATAAATAAAAACATGAGATTCATAAATTAAATTGTTTTCTGATTCCAACATTTAATTTTATATTTGTTTTTAATTTTTCAGTGTAATTGCAAGTCTTCCGTGAGTTCCTGAGTACCACTGGGAAACAGTTAATGGCCAGGATATACAACAAGCCTCTGTTCATTTCATTGTGATCTCTCTTCAGCCAGCTTAATTCATAGCTGCTATCTAGGGATATTCCAAAACAGTGTGCAATACCAAAGAGCTGAGAGAGGGAGAGCATGAACAAAAAAGAATTATAAACTGTAGACATTTTGAGTCAATTTACTGTGACCATCATTTACTTAAATATATTATGCTGTCGACAGCAGTTGAGGGAAGAAATGTGTGTCACACTGAAAAAAAAAAAAAGCTGTAAAGTCATGCAGTAAAGGAAAGAAAAGCCTCAATTAAAGATATCTGTGTAACCCTCTCTGTGGCTTAATATCTGTATGTACAGCCTCGAATACGAAGCAGCTCTTTTTAGATCAAGATTCTGTCTCATTTTTCTGGACTGAATGGATAACATTCACGGAATAGGTCATAATTTGATTGTTTTTTAACCCCACTGATTTGATTTCTTGTTTCCTATTTCATATATCCAATCCTATACTAAATTTGAAATTATTGTTTTCCTTTTCTTTTGACATATTTTCTTCCCCACTCACCAAGCAACAAATCTACTTAACATTCCCACAAAATGGCAGAGGATTATTAGTTCCAGGGATTAACCTAAAAATATCCAAAGCATCCACTGTGTTTGGGTACTTAATCTGAGATCTTTCAGTTTTCAGGCACTCCACAAGGCTAAAGTAGAGCTATAATAGATCTCAGCTGCAGTTCAAGAACACAGCTCTTCTGCAAAGCAGGACAAGATGTTTCAAACTGCCTATTGGGAAAATGAGGAACTGAGATTGATGTAAGTGACCCTCCAGCATCACAGAGAAACACAAGCAGAAGCAAGAATAATCTCCAATTTGATGTCATTCAACTGTCTCAACTGCAAGACCCTTCTCTTCCTGAATTCCTTGCAATTTCACTATTTATCTTTTACTTTCTGCAAAAAATGAGACAAACCAGTTCTACATGCAACATGACCCGTGACTCAGTCCTAAATCATTCTCAGAGACCGTTCTGTGGCTATAGCATTGGACAAGACAGGAAAAATAGCAACTTAATAAAAGCTTGGTGCCTGACATTTCTTTAGTCAGAAAGCCCATAGATATATGGGCATTTCTTGGCATTTCCTAACTGTTAAACAGTAAAGAATACTCGAGATTTAAGTCTCATTTTTTTCTGAGCCTGTCATATCTGTTGTGATTTTCTAATGCTACTGGACTAACTTAGAAAGTAGGAGAAAACCCCTGAAACCTAAACATGGAATCAGAGAGACCCATGGGACACCAGAAAGATTGGGAGTCTCAGTTTCCTTGCCATTTGGGGTGGCAGTACACAGGTCTATCTTAAGGCCTTTAATACATCTGATAAAAATATTTTGCTCTGTGGAGAAAAGCAAACTTTTCCAACAATGTAGTCAAACCAGATTAGGCTGCCAAAATTCCCCAGAATGAGAAGGGATCTTCCACTCTTCTATTACATCAGGGACTCACTCCATGTTTTGCTTCAGGTCTTATGTTTCCCCTAGCACTATTTTAATTGCTGCCTTTACTATTCAAAATAATGAATTTCTGTCCCTAGAAGATACTAAGGAATCTCGTATGTGCCAGCTTCCTTTAGCATCTTAAATATACAAATATGTGTGTTAAATTTATAGTACTGTGTCATCACCAGTATACAATTTTATTTCCTCTGCATAAATTTAATATTTTACAATTTTTTAAAAACATTATTTGCAGATTTTTTTTTGACATATCATTCTACCCTACTCTCACTTCATGAACATTTTTATTTACCTTGGTGCATTGCTAAACAAACATATTATTCACACACTATTTTCAATGGTGATGACCTTATGCATTATATGGTTTCATTAATAAATCATATTACTAATTATCTGCTTCTGTTACCTTTAATAAAGTTGTCCACTCCCTTGCATACATATCTGAGGGACTAAAGCATTTATTTTATTTTTTCTAAGTGTGTGTTCAAAGGAATAAAAATTGGACTTTAAATCTATTGCCAACTCCCTTTCTATCACCCTCCCTATCTTTCTCCTTGTTTCTTATGACGCATCTAGACTAGCAATGCTCAAACTTAAAAAGCAATAATCACAAATTAAATGGATGTTGAGTTTTGGACCCAAGGGACTATTTTACCTTCTGCTCAGATGGGAAAAAATATGCTTAAGGCTATCAAAAGCCATTTCAGAAATAATGTTTCCTTTTCATATGCAAAAGGCAGAATATCTAAATTTAAATTAGAAGGACAACTGCCCTGAAATTGACATTTCTTCTGAAATGCAAAAGAGCTTTGTAAATAAAATGCTAGCTTCAGAACTTTTAAAAATTAGTAAATTATGTTTAAGCTTTTAACAATTAAAACTCTACTGATTCTTAGTTAGAATTTTTATTCTTGCTGTAATCAGGTTTCTATTGCATTTTCCTTCTTAAAATAATTCTGAGTATGCTTCTGAAAAAGCCTTGCTGTGACATTCTGCCTTCCCAGGGGAAAGTAAGCAGATGCCTTTAGCTAAACTGCATGTATCAAGAAAACAAAGGGTAAGTGGTCATTACCAAAGTCAACGAGCTTGACTCCACCTTCTGTTGTCAGAAGAATGTTGTTCCCTTTCACATCACGATGAATGATCCGGTTATTGTGTAAATGCTGAAGGCCCTATATACCAGCAATAACAAAAATAAGTTTATTCCCTTATCTAAAAACAATTACCCTGCTATTAGGGAAGGTAATGAAGAAAATCTGTGCATACTCTAAATAAACAGCTGTCCACTGGATTACATGCCTTTATACAACCCCTGCTGTTGTAACAGCCCATGTAATATTGCTCACATTACCATACTTTATAAATGGAAAATATAAGTATGTGATACGTGAGCTGCACCCTCTGCTGTCATTACAAGCCCAAGGAACATCCTTACCAAGAGAGCACCATATAAGATGTATGAGATTATAGCTTCATCCAACCTTCGGCCGCACTTCAGCAGGCCCTTGACAAGCTCTGTGACAGAACCTCCATTGCACAGCTGGAAAGGGCGCAGTTGGGAGGAGGGAAAAAAAGAAAGACAAGTCCTCAGTTACTCAATATACTTGTTTAGGCTATAAACACCTACTATGCAAAACTGTGCTAGAACACAAGTCTGGGAACAACAGAACTCATTCTATTTGTGATGTTAATACAAATCACAGCAGCCTGAGTGAGGGGAGGGAAAAGAAAATTGAAAATTATAAAGTGTAATTTATAAAATGGAACAAAAAAGATAAAAAATATGAGAATAATATGAATAGGAGTGTATTTAAGTGTTAAAAGAGGATTCATAAATCAAATTTACATTATTTGAGTATTTTCACAACAATACATGCATTGCCTTTTGAAAAAATCCTCTTGTGCAAAGGTCAGACAGAAAAGATTGATGGTCTTGATAACTGGGAAGAAATAAATTAGTCATTTTCAACTTTCAATCCATCAATGTTCCTGATGGCAGGCAATATTAAATAGACAGAAGCTATATCTCTATACTCAGATTTGATGCCATGTGCTGTCAACAGTCGAGAAACATTCTAATCCAGAGAAGCAGCATCTTGCAAGCATTTTCTACTAATGGGCTGCTAAATATCAAAAGAAGAGGAGAAAAGGTAAAATTAGCATCTTTGTAAATCAATGTTCTCATCCGCACCTTAAGATTACTTTTTAAGTAATCTTAATATCATTAATCATTAAGTAATCATTAATACCATTTTAAGCAGGTATTAATATCCATTCTTTCTCCTCTCTCTTTCCTCTTATTACCTTCATATTCACAATTGTATGACCAAAAAAGAAAAAAAGATGGGAGAATTGACTGCCTTTCTCACACTGAATTTTCTCCTCTATGCTGGTTTTTGTGGCCAGCACCCAACATTTCTGCCACAGAATCACATGCATTTCAACACAGGTTCATTTAATGTTATCAGTTTAAAATACCACAGTATAAATCAGGAGACTAGTATGAAGTTATACAAATTATCACGATTTGCATCTTTCAAACAGTTTTTATGAAAAACTGTGTATCAGTTCAACCAGTAATTTCTGTTATATGCTAATAATTATTGCTAATCTCCCCTTGCATCAAAAAAATTTCACTAGACTAGAAGACTGAGTTCATGGAAAGGACCTTGAAGACCTTTCATCACTTGATACATTGATAAATTCTGTAGGAATTTGACTTTCATTTTTAATTTGTTAGTACCGAACATTTTTCTTACCTTTCATAAATTTGTGGGACCATTCAGGTCAAGATCAATGACCAAATGTATTTACATGAAACTGCATGTTTTTCTTCCCATAGCTAACCATTTGCTGACAAGTCATTAAGCTAAAGTTTTCTTTGTATTGCTTTCACTGTATGAAATGCTCTGTTTAGAAAGACTATACTAAATTTATCTCTAGCCCTCAAAAAAATAAATAAAAATATGCCCTAATTTAAAAAAACCCCAAGCTGGTTGCAAATGAAAAATAACAGACTGACAGCTGTTTGGTAGGATATGGTAAATGAATGCCTGACTCAAAAATATATCCCACAAACACTACTGCAGCTGTCTGTGATATTTTTGAAACTCAGCAAAGACCTTGAACAAAATGAATATGAAAACTTTGTTACCACTTTATGCTTAATGGTAATTCTTTAAAAGGTGGAGAGATGCACACTGAGATGAAAAAGTAGAGAAGTTTGCTTTACAGTTGTCCCAGACTTGCATTATCATAAAATTACTAAAGGTGTCCACTTTTGCCACCCTTCCTTATCACAAGCCCTTATCAAAGTAATGTCCTGCTTGTAGTGAGTAAAAATGGCAAAACTCTGCTTAAAGGAAAAGAAACTCCCCTTTTTATTGGAAGTTTTGGAAGTCATACATAAAATGAATGTATTTCATCAAAGACTCAGGAATCAAAGCCTGAATACTTTGTATACTCCCTTCTAATGAAAATGCGCTGTTAAATTATAATATCACACTATGCATGCATAAATCTGCTGTAAATTCCAAGGCAAGGAATAGTTTGGGTTGTCAGTTAAATTTTTCCATATAAGGAAAATACATTTTTTATAATGTCAAATTTCTTCCAAACTTTGGATTATGTGCACCAAAAGCTATCTAAAATGCACATACTTAATTGATAGAGTCTACACACACATATAACTTGCTCAAATTCTACATGTGGTTTTATTTCAGAGTATATGATGATTTTGCTCTATAAAATTCTGTCATTTGGCACTTAATGGATCTTTAGAGACAAGACTCTTCTATTAAAAAAGAAAACACAGAGGAAATCAAGCCCAAACTCAACACAAAGCCAGCATGCATACAAAGAAACCAACACCAAATTAAAAATACTAAGGTAATTTTTCAGTAGTTTGAGATTTAAGAGGAAACACAATCAGAAGTTTTAATTTGAGCTACATATTGCTCCAGTACATAGAAATTAGATCTGTTGGGACTCCACAGCTTGTAGTGGAAATAAAGATTCCCTATTCTGATGGCAGTCATCATTCAAGAATGGGGAGTGGAATTTTTAAAACAATCAATAATTAATAAGTGAATCCTACTTTTTTCCAGTCAAGTTATGAAAGAAAGAAGTGCTTCACTAGTTTGTTACTGCTCATCAGAGCAGTAACTGCCTGTGCAGAGTTCTGCATCCATTATGCCTGGAAAGAAATCCTCATTTTACAACCACTTTGGCAGTTACTTAACTGGAAACAAGACGACCAAAATACATTTGCCATTGTAAGAGTACTGATTGCCACTGAACAAGAAGAGTTAATAGAAGGCATTTCTGTTGCTAGGTTTCCAACAACAACCAGCCAGCCCCCAGTTTAAAATTACCATAAAACAGATTTTCCCATTACACTTTCACTGTTCACTTTTGCAGTAGGCAGCTTGTTAACTACCCTCCATCACTACTTCATCATCTTTTGCATTCCCCTCAAATGCCTGAGTTCCCCAAAAGCTTAGATAAATGTCTTATCTAATGTTTCCTCTAACAAAAAAAAACCAACAAAAAACAACCAACAAAAAAACCAAACCAAACCAAACCAAAAAAAACCCTGAAAACCTGCTTATTTTGGAGGCAGAATGTAGCAATTCAAACAGAAATTATATGCAAGAACCATTCCCTATTAAACAAATTTGGAAGTTTGGATGTGATTGTCAATAGTAGGCTATGACACATCATCTGTCAGAAAATCATGAAATCCCATGACTCTTATAGCAATAACAGACAAAATTCCAACCACATTTAGTAAGGCAGGATGTAATATTGTCAAAATGTTTTTACCTCAAGTACTAGCCAGAGCTGTCCTCCCACATATTGATCTGCTTTGTAAAACATCCCATAAAATCTAACAACATTAGGATGATTGGGAAGAAACTGCAAAATATTATATTCAGCTTCAATTTCTTCATCTACATCCTAAACAAAAAACACAAATATACAGAACATATAATGACAGTGACTCCAAATAAAGCAAGAATGAACTCTTGTGGATAGAAAGAACTAATTTTATCTTAGTTTGTACTTCTAAATAGTTTTACTTTAATGAACATAAAAAGTACACTATACTGGACATTTAATGCATATAGAATTGTGCCACTTGTGCTCTTCTTGCACACAAAAAAGTGAAGCCTGTGTAAATCGAGCAGTTGCTATTCAAGAATTCTTTCAGTACATAATACACTTCACAAGAAAATTAAAAATCATACTTAACTCTCCACAGTTGTCCAAGTAAGAAATTCACACATGTATGACTTTTAACCTCTTAAAATCATGCATGTTTTTAACATATGAGCTAAATGTAAATGCACAAACCTTTGACTTATTCCTTTTTCTATGGTCATCAATAGGAATAAACAGAACAATCTCACTAAGCCTCAAAGGGGCCACCAATAAAACCAAATACATTCTTATGATAAAAAACATACAACAGAAAAAAACAAAGAGAGAAAAAACATCGACACAATACATAAGAACAGATTACTATGTACTTGTTAATGAAAGAATTCGCTGACATTTACAAAAAAGTGCTTGTAAGAGCATACAGGAAAAAACTCAGAAGAGTGCTTAAGCAATGAAACTATCCTCACTCCCACACAAAACTGACAATTAGAAAACTGAAACCTGTGCCTTCCACAGACGGATAAAAGAGAGGTCCCAATACCACCTGCTGCTCCAGCTAGGGTTAGGGTTATGCCTAGGGCTAGGGTTACGCCTAGGGTTAGGGTTCTGAAAACCACAAAGCTCAGAACTCCAGCCACTGTGTAACTACAATAGACCTGCCAAATTGAAAAGAAAACTGCCCCTAAATAGCTCCTCCATAACGTTTTGCATGGCAGCTGACTCTGCACCTTTCTTCTATACAAACAAAAGCGTGATGAATTTTAGTACTGGTTGATGATAGAATCATAACAATTTTTAGGTATATATTTTAGCCCAGCTGTCAAGATCCAACTCCAGCTTGGTCCAATCTTAACAGCTGGCAGTTAAATTTTGATTTGCAAAGTATGGCCTTGGTTCTCATCACTAGCCTTCACCATTAGCTTATGTGATGTTAGGGATTTAATACCTACTAAAACTAGAGCTGGCAGAGAACTAGCTCTGATGATCTGGGATGTGCTCTTCTCATTTTTTCTTAATTTTTTCCTCCCACTGCTATGTGATTATAAAAGGAAACTCTAAAATATCTTTAAGTTCACAGTGTTTTTGTGATAGGAGAAGTAACTCTTTCAGAGAATACACAGAACAAAACAAGAACATTAAGGTTAACACCATCTTGTATTTTCCCTGCCATATTGGGCCCTATGAGGAATGCCTTCTCATAATTTGCATGTTCCAAGCAAAGATAACTAAATTTGTTGCAGAAGAAATTACAAAGACCTAAAATAGAAACTAGGCAAACACTGTTGTCAAATAAGATGATGAAATTCTAAGACATTGTTCAGTTGCTGGTACTAAACTCCTTCTGTAAGTGGATTCTGTAAAACTGTTCCCTTCTGAATGTTCTCAATATCTTACACATTTGATTTATATTTCAACTCTAAGAATTCTTTTAAA
Source organism: Poecile atricapillus (assembly GCF_030490865.1). Taxonomy (NCBI): domain Eukaryota; kingdom Metazoa; phylum Chordata; class Aves; order Passeriformes; family Paridae; genus Poecile; species Poecile atricapillus. The sequence continues at coordinate 19,716,844 of NC_081253.1, read as the reverse complement.
TTCACATTGAAGTTAAAATTTAACATTTTTTACTTACATTGACAGGATCCAGAATCTTTACTGCTGCCAAGCTTCCATCTTTCTTATTAGCAACCTTATAGACTTTACCATAAGTGCCTTTCCCAATAGTCTCTATAATTTCCCAGGTATCTGAGGGATCGGCTAATGATTCTAGTCCAATCATACTGGCATTATATTGAAACAATCCATACAATGGCTTCCTGGAAAATAAAGCAGACATACATACAGTGGGAAGCCCTAAGTAACTCAGTACTAGAGAAGGCATCTTATGATAAAGAAATCAAATATTGTCCTAATTTAAGAAGAAATTCACAAATGAGTAACAGACAGAAATGTAAGATCACTCAATGGAAAGAAAACACTGGAGACCACTTCTCTGTCCTTACTTTTGTGTATTATTTGCTTCAAATATAGCCCCATATGCATACCATTCTAAACACATTTTAACTGAACAAGTACTGACAAAATCTACCTCTTCCTCTATGCATACTCTTTTAATGGACATTTCACACAACTGAATTAACAGAGCTCATGAAATGAGATCCTATTTCTGGTTTTAAAAAGCTATGTCAGGGCTTTTCCATAAATTTGTGTAATGCTCTCTGGAGATTGCCAGACAGACATTCAGTAGGTATAGCCTCATTATGTCTGATAAATACAACAAGACTACATACAGCTAACAAAAAATAATACTGGGCTGGCTGGTATCAAAAAATACAAGCCAGCTTGAAAATGGGCAACAGGTACATCACTGGGATGATCTGTCATTGCTGAGATGCTTGTCAACAATTGCACTTGTCTCTCTCTCTGTATGCCAGTCAGAGTGTGTTATGGTTTGTTACACTGTCTGAATACCTCCAGAAGATCTACAGGGCAGGGAACTTGTTTCCCCAGACACTCCTGAGTGGATCCTGCAGCAAATGGACAACTGCAGCCTGTGTAAAGGGCTCCTTCCCACCCTGGAATTACATACATGGTAGGTTCTGGTGATTAGGAAAATGACGTTTCTAGAATTTCATGTAAAGTAGTGACAAGATACATACTTTCCCTGAACTAGAATTATAGAAAGGAAAGATGAAATTTAAGATGGTATTAGCTTAACTTTCTTAGATTAATCATTATTAGGGAAGCTCACTGGTTGATGGCTTCTCTGAGAAAGAAAATTTTTGCCCATTTGGAGGGGGATTATCTGTACGCTTAACCAGGAGACGTGAAGTCCAAGTGTGTCCAATCATTAGAGTGTAATTGTCACAAAGACAGCTGAAGACAATACCATCACTGACTGCAAAAGTTCCCAATTTTTGGAGATGGATCAACAAGCACCTCAAACATACACTTAAACTTTAAGGTTTGAGCCATTTCTTTCTAAACACACCTGATATCTGCAGATCTGCCAGAAATAATTTTTAAAAGTGGCTGTCTTACCTCTTCGCCATTTCTAGCATCAGTGACAACCAGAGAAAACCTCTATTTCCCTCCTTGGTAAACCTGTACTTGCACTAAAGCTGGTGCCAAATAATGTATGAAATTGCTTTGGTTTCTTCATCAAAAAGAAGGGGAAAAAAAAAAGAAGGGGAAAAATGGGGAGTTAAAAAAAAAAAAAGAAGCTAGATTCAATATAATTTATTTGCTCTAATAATGTAAGTGATTAGGACAGTTCCTCAATATTTGATCCAGTGCAGCATGCTGCAAATAAAGAAGAGTATTCTGAACACATAAACTTAGTACATCAACAGAGAAGCAGGTGAGGTGATTACAGAGGTGATTTCTGTGCAATCAGTGAGCAGACTGTACTACACGAACTGAAGCAGCAGCTACAGATATGGAGGTCCTGATAAGCCAACCTCAAGAACAAGGTTTGCTTGCAGGGTGGGTGTGGTGGAGAATACAAATACGTGAAGAGTTCCACCTCACAAAACAACCCCAACACAATGTACTGAGCACATGGTTTTAATACTTTACGTGAAACACTAAAGACATTCATGTTCAAAGAAACAGAGGAGAATAGACTGGAAATAGCTTTGATACAAGGAAAACAAAGCCAGACTGATATTTAGTTCTCTGTCACTAGAACAACTACCCTATCATGCAGATTTGCCAGAAATGCACAGCATTCTTTGTACCAACATAATATTATGATATGTCCCTCTAAGCAACTGTTGCAGATAAATACCTTTTTCCTTTAAAAAGAAAAAAATCTAAGCCCTATACTGGCTAGTAGTGGTCACACACAGATGGCTAGCTCAGAAGCAATTGTTAGAGAAATTAATCAACCAACAAAAGGCACAAGAAAATCAATAGTCAGAACAGCATCCTCTGCTACTCTCCTCCTGCTATTTCTCACTGGCTAGGTTAAAACAAAGAGAATGTCAATATCTTGAAATGAAGCATACCAAACAAAATCCATCAAGACACCATCCTATAACTTCTCAGTTGGACTCAGAAAGAGAGACTACAGAATGTGCTGTGGGTAGTTTTTTTAGGGATAAAAGCTAGTGATGGAAGAAGATGAAGGAGAAGGATAAAAGCATGTTCAAAAGCTATTATTGATGCTACAAAACTTACATACAAAGAAAGAACCATACTTCAGCTGATCACGTATTTTCACTAGGCAAACATAAGGGACAAAACAGGACAACCAGAATAGAACTGTTGTTATTTATAGATGAAAAGTAGATCCCCGAGAACACTCCAGCTAAATTCTGTTCACAGAACAAGTCTTGCTTGAATATACCAGCCATGAAATCAACCCTGGGTGTTCAAAATTGGAAACAGAACAGAAGAGGGAATCATGTTCTCCCTTTCCACATGTTCTAACTTAAACTTCTTAATGTTTTTATTATTTGTGCTTACATACACTCTCTTTGTCTACATAAAGTCCTTTAAATTCAGGAGCATCTTCATTATTTTCTTTTCTTTTTGTTCCTTTGTATGGATGGACTAGACACTCTAGGCTTTTAGACTTGTAGTATTAGCCCCAGGGTCAGAGCTGAGTGATAACCAGTGGCAATGGATTGTGTCTGGATGCCATCTCTGATGGTAACTGTGATTATTTGCTCCCTTGTCTTGTCTATGCTTCCAGTTCATCGCAGTACGAATCATGATCACATTCCTAGTATTAACCCTAATAACCTGACCAAAAACCAGCTACTGACCAGCATGGCAGAGAAATCTAAATGTTACCCAGTTTTCTAGAAAGAGAGAGAACAAGGAACACTCTACTCAAATGGTAAAAATTTTACACCACTACTCCTAAGTCAGTTCTAAACTGAAGGTACTTTTAACATAACCTTAACTCAAATTCTTGGATCAAATATTTGAATCAAAACCAGAAAACTCTCCATTAATATCCTGGAAAATGTATGGTAGGAAAGATGTATGTGCCTAGTCCAGACAATCCAGTACATTTTTTAATTTAGATTCATTGCATAATCATGTATTGCGTTACAGATGTTTGTCAGTAAACTGTTATTAGACCCTTATATTTATGAGAACAACATTAACCTTTGTCCAATAATGTTTGATCATTTTTGTATTGTCCATATAAATCAAACTACTTGGGGCAGGGGTGAATATATCATCCTGACCAGCCAGTTTCATAAATAGATAGATCCAGGATGTATGAAGGCAAAGTTAAAGTACAGCTTGGTCCTGACCAGATCCCCTGCAATCTTCTAATTGGGTGTGCATTTTCAGTTTTTCAGCCTGGCTGTGTCAGATTAGGAGGCACTCCCGACTTCACTGCTGAGTCACAAAGTTATTTTACTCCAGAACTCTTTAGCACCTCATTCTGTGACTCCCAAATGCCACAACACTCTTGATAAACTTCCATCGTTCATGGGGTACAGGTAACATTGCATCTTGGATGCTTCACAGCTGCACCTCCCATAAAAGTCAGATTTCTTCTGCTTCCCAGAAATTAATTCTGAAGTTGCTTCCCTCTTAACACAGACCCATGGCTCCAAGTCATCTCCATGTGAATGCAACAGCTATACCAGTTTCCTCCACCTCAAGCCATTTTCTAAATGAATTATATGTGCCAGCAGTGTAGTAATGGTCTTAAAGAGATCTGCTTAACATGAACAGAATGGGGTCATACACTTTAAGATAAATTAAACACTCCCTCAATCTACTGCAGAATCAATAACAGAACAAGCAACCACTGGGATTTTCTAGAGTAGGAAGGTCTTAAAGGTGAGGGTAAAGTCTAGTCATTCCATCTTTTTTTCCTGTAAATATTCTGTAATATTTCAGAAAGTTTCTTGGTGCTTTGATTCTTCTATCTAACTCATGTCAATGATATTATATTAACAATCAAATCTCTATTAGAATTATCCAATCCCACTCATTTCCAAAGGATTTTATAAATACAATATGCTTTATTCTGGTCTTCATAGTTGAATTTCTTTAACTGAATATGCGTAACAGCTGAAATCTAACTAGAATGAAAAGATTTTTAAAAAGTAATTCACAAAACTAAGAAAGCTAAAAAGCAACTTGTTTCATGAGGTAAACTAATCAATTTGATCAATCTGCATCTTTTACCCAAGATACTATCATAATAACTTTAATTGTTTTTCTTCTCTGGTATCTCCAAAAGAAAGTATCTGCTGTAGCTGCCACTGTTAGCACATAGGTAAAACAACCAAATCAGAATCTATCAAGAACAAAATTCAACCTATACCACTCCTCAGAGGTGACCAATTCCTCTAGCCTAAGTCTTTTATGAAAACTGTAAGAACTTTTTTATTTGGAGGATTTCTACTTCTTGGTAAAGTCTGGATACAATCTTCCGTGAGAAGGGATTTCTCAAAAAACCTCAAGACTGTTTTACTCAGGTTCAACATAAATATCCTAACATCACTGCTGACATTGAAAGCTAAGCAAAAAAACGGTCAAAGCATATGCAGACTGCATAATTAACAGAGATGACTAGTGTAGCAAATGTGCACTTCTTGCCAGTATGCAAAAAATATATTTTTCTTTTGTTGTCACAGAACTATAAAAATGTATTATTAACAGAAAATTACACTTCCAAGGTTTTCTGGTAGGCATGATGCATTTAAGAAAGTAACTGGGACTAACACAGAAAATTATATTCAGTGATGAAAGACCGAATGCTTTGCTGAGAATCAAATTATTGCAAAACATCATTTTCTGCACATGGTAAGCCAAGTATTTTTGAGAGTCATCCTGTGAGGTAAAGAGTATCTTGCTACAAAAACAGAAATAAAAAAAAACTTCTATTGAAATTTTGAGTACCTCTGAAAATAATGTCCTGGATCATTTGCAAAGAGTTACATACATTTCATGTATTTGACTGCTAATTAATCAATTACATGTCTTCAAGTCCACGGACCAAATGCTGCACAATTTTGTACCTAGTCAGTTAGCATGATTATTAAATTAATTAAATATTATTAAGCAGAAATTATTTTCCAAGACCAGATCCAAATATCTGAAAGCCTGTTAAGAAGAACTCAAACAATCAGTTCTCATCAGTGACATTCCTATTACAGAAATATTAGCTACTGAAACAGAATTTCAACAAGCAAAATACACTAAAGCAGTGAAAAAGCTAACACATCAGTTCCACCTCAAGCTGTGAACTCAGCTCTAAAATAAATCTTATAATCCCATGAGCCCATTCAGTTACAAACTACAGGTGGTAAAACAGGTGACTACCAGGTGCACTCCCCATGTGTGAAAAATCAATACCTGACGTTTTCTCTGCTCCCTTTGGTAGCAACGTAACAGGGCAAACAAAATACATTTGTTAGTGCTAAAAAGAAAGGATGAAGGGCTGCAACAGAATGATGACCCACAGACCAAAACCAGGCTCTTCACTGCAGTCTTAATCAGAAAGTTTGATAAGCTTTGTGTATGGACGAGGAAGAAGAAATCTAAGACAGATGTAGGATAAACTTTGGAATAAAATAACTGCAACCTTACATTAGTGACCTATTTTCTGAAACCAGCTTATCTTATATTGGATTTCTGTCCTGCTAAGCGTATCAGAATTCTTTAGCACCAAGATAGCTGCCTCACAGGGAGAGCTTGTTTCAGCCAATCCTGCACAGAACTGTGTGTTCCATGTACTCTTTCTCATGCCCAGCATTAGACAACAGTAGTGTGTGTCGTGTCTGTTATCTTAGGATGCGGTCATGGAGCTACAAATAAATTGGTTCAATCCTAGCAGCTTCGCTTCATTAATGCTAAAGATCGTTGTGACACTAATTGATACTGAGCTTGATCTATTTATCAAGTCTTTTACAAGCAGGAGCTGAAGAATTAAAGCCACTTCATCATTCACAGAGAGTGAGCAATAACTAACTTATTATTTTGAAGGGATCTTCTTATTGTTTCACAATATACCTTAATTGTATAATGCAATCCATCATAATTCCGTCACCATAATCCTCCAGTATTTATTTTACAGCTGTTTTATTCTAATGCAGATTTTTAATAAGAGATACTCTCTTTTATTCATAAGAAAAATAATAAACTATTAATCATGATATGAAGAATCTCTCTTAGCACTAACAATGACTTCTTGCTTAAGATGAAGCATTTTCCTCAGTGAGCTAGTTGTTATGCATTACCAGCATGTGTGCAGTAGCCTAGCATGACACCAATTTGCATAATTTCTCTCCTCTAACGGGCTTCAAAAATAATAATAGGCATATGAGAGAGAATCCATTATTTTAAACTTACTTCAGCAGCTATCTTCAATGAGCAGTTATCAAAAGAACCTCTGAAGAATTAAGTTTAATAAATTATAAATGTATAATTTGGGTTATGCTTTCTGGGCCTATAGCCAATAAGTTTAATTCTGTAACAAAGACCAAGGCAAAACCACCAAGCAATTGGCTTGATGTCTTCCCAGAAAAGAGGCAGGACTCGGATACTAAGCAAGTTCACAGATGATGCAAAACTGCAAAGAGCTGCTGACTCCCTCAAAGGCAGGGAGGCCTTGCAGAAAGACCTCAGCAAATTAGAGGGCTGGGCAACACCAACCATAGACAGTTCAGCAAGGGAAAGTGCCAGGTTCTGCACCTGGGATTGGGCAAACCTGGATGTACGGACAGACTGGGGAATGAGGTGCTGGAGAGCAGAGCCACAGAGAGGGACCTGGGGGTCCTGGTCACTGGTGAGTTGAATGTGAGCCAGCAGCCCTGGCAGCCAGGAGGGCCAGCTGTGTCCTGGGGGGCAGCAGGCACAGCATCACAGCTGGACAAGGGAGAGATTGGCTTGCTCTGCTCTGCTCTGGGGCAGCCTCACCTTGAACATTATATGCAGTTTTGGCCACCACTGTATAAGGCATTAAAACTATAGAGAAGTGTCCAAAGAAGCAAACAAAGATGATGAAGGCCTTGAAGGGAAGCTATATGATGAGCAGCTGAGGTCTCTTGGCCTGCTCAGTCTGGAGAACAGGAGACTGAGGGGAGACCGCTAACAACTTCCTTGTGAAGGGAAGAGGAGGGACAGCACTAATCTCTTCTCTCTGGTGATCAGTGACAAGACCCAAGGGAATGACTTAAAGTTGTGCCAGGGGACATTTAGGCTGGACATCAAGAAAAGGTCCTTCACCTAAAGGGTGATCAGACTCCCCATGGAAGTGGTCACAGCATTAAGCTTGACAGAGTTCAAGAAGCATTTGGACAATGCTCCCAGGCACATGGTGTGACTCTTGGGGATAGTGCTCTGGAGGGCCAGGAACTGGACTCAACAATCCTTGTGGGTCCTTTCCAACTCAGCATATTCTGTGATTCTGTGACTGTCTAAAGCACCTGTGACTGGCTGGACTATGCCAGTATCCACTGCTGCTCACAGTGAACTTGAAAAACAATTAGGGTTTTGGAGGTACAGATAAAAAACAACAGGTGGTGATAAACACAGAAGCATCTCAGAGCTGTTATACCTGTGTATGTTATTAAATAATGCCTTAATCTACAGGAAGTGACAAAAACAACTTTTTTTTTTTCCTGATCTGAACTCAAAAGAGACCTTACCATTTGTTAATATTAACATAAAGCAAGAAGAATAGAGTCCTAACAAACTACTGGTGAACCTTTTCTTATCTTCCTGGCTTATGCATTTCCACATTGGGAACAGCAAACAATATTGCTGCAGTATTCCAATTCTCTCAGATATGAAACCAGTAAAATGTCTGGCCTTATAAATATGAAGAGTAATTTAGACCTTGGTCCACTTTACTACACATTCTGATATATGGTCATCAATAAGAAAGATCTGATTTATCTTTATCATACAAGTCTACACAATTGACATTTACGCCTGATGTCAACTAATACAAAAACACATCACCCAAATACTCAGCTGTCCCATTAAGTGAAAAGATACAAGCACTCCAGGAGAAACAATAGATGCCAATACTGACTAGAGCAAAAATTCTCAGAGCTTGCTCCTGTCAGCTATTTCACACAGAGAAGCACTAATCAATTTCAACTCCTACTGATTATGGGTATTTGAAGGAGATTAACGCCTCCAAGAGTTGTGATCTTGAGGAGAAACAATCTAATAACAACAACGAAATTGCCCATGAACTTTCAGAACAGAATTTAAACACAGAATAAAATACCAAACTGGCCTTTCTCTCAGATTAACTCTTGGGCTGCTGCAGATGGTCTGGAAGAAACTAAAGAGAATGCCTGAACTTAATTCACATAGAGAAAATATGACAGATAAGAATGCTGTATCACATACTGGGTCATTAGCACCAATTTAGTTTTCTTTTATACATACTGTTCAGTTTATGTAACAGCTCTGTGTCCAATACTGTGGGGTTTCAAAACTCAAAAGAAAAAAGCATTTTGTGGTACCATTTTGAAAAACAGAAAAAGAGAATAGATAAAATAGTTGTATGTCACCACAAGCAGCATCGAACTATCGGTTAAGGTAGACTAAAAGTAGATTAGATTGTACAGGCAATATGAAACAGGATCTACTGTATTCCATTTTTAACAATGCTTCACCTTCAGCCATTTTCTATCACTTCATACGACAGTGGGTCCTTTCCCCTTTAGGAAGGATACCCTTTGCAAATATCCCCGGCTCCTAACTTACTGTTCAAGCAGAGAGTACTGGCTAAAAGAACAAATTCTGAAGCACTATAAAAGCATGATAAACAAAACAGAAACTGACATGATCCAGTTAAGAAGGATATCTTTATATGGTGTGAGTGATGTGTAATAAGGATGCTCCTTTTACAAGACAGCATTACAAATAAAGACAACATTTCAAATAAAATCCGAGGAGTTCGGAGAACTTAAGAGATACTCTTGACTAGAACTCACCTCCTGTACTGCAGAAATCATATTTTATATACGCTTTAGGTTCTATTTACAAATTGGACAAACTAGTACATTTCAACAGTAATACTTGTATTGAAAGGTGTGTCCTGCACAGACATACCGAGCTACAACTCTCTACACATTACAGCAATGTCCCACTGCAACAGCCCTCTCAGAAGCCTCATCAGCTGTTGCCAGGTAACAGTGCAGAGGCAGTACTATGGTTTGCTCTAAGTGTCCCTTGAAGCTCAAAGCATATACATTTTGGTCTCTCTTGTCAGACATGTGACTTAGTAGACTATCTCAGCCACAGAGGCATGCTGGCAGCTTGTTCTCCCATGCCTTGAAACCCTCTCTTAGCTCCACAGCAAGAGTATTTGTAAATACCGTTTTTTAAAGATATTTAAAGATATGTGTGAGGTGAAATAAATATATGCACAGACTTAACAGGGTTTCTGAAAACCCCTTTACGTCAGCTATTGCAAGGAATTGAATAAACAGTAAAACCAAAAGACATCTTGTTTTGACTTCAGTCTCAGCTTCCTGACATCTCAAACTCTTTCAGCTTCTCACTACAACCAGGAGTCCCCAGTCTCTTATTTCAAGCTTGTGTCATTTACCCTGAAACACATTTACTCTTCTTTTCTAAGTCCTTCCTCCTGATCTCTGCAGCATGCTGGCTTTTTGTGAAAAGAGAGCATTTTTTGTGATTTTCCTTCAAAATGGCTGATAAGAATCTCCTTCCTTTAATCTTCCTGGCCTGCCTTGCTAGGTTCAAGCATGCTATGTGACCAACTGAAGTCCAGCCTCCCACTTTAAAGTTTAATAATTGATTTGTCACACAAAGTATTCAATCCTTTATTTAATGCCACTCAGTCACCAAAATTTAATTTTTTCTCTTTGTTTTCCTTTTATTCTTTTTTTTCCCCTAGCATTTGCCAGGTGCAAAGTTTATTTCAACCAATCTACAGAAGCAGAAGCATAACAAATAAGGCAAATAAAACCATGCCAACAAAATCAAAATGATGCTTTTAGTCTGACAGATTTACACAAAACCCTTCCCAATGTCAACCAGAAATTACATATTGTATATAGATTCCTTGAATTGTTCCAGCTGTCAGTAAACTTTAACCATACTCACATTTCTGTAAATGGACTTTCTCCCATCACTACTCTTCACATAATGGAAGGTTTGTTACCCAGCTTAGAAAAACAATGGTTGCATCAACAAGACATTCACTTGAGGGTGTTCCAGCAAAAACAATATATTGTGCTGCGTTTTTGGAAATTGCCGTATCAGATTTATATCCTCGTGGTATCACTGTACAAAGGTAATTCTCTATAATGAATTATTTATTTCCTGTAGTAATAGACATTTGAGATAGTCATAAATATTTCTATGTCCAGTTAACTCACTAATGAAAACTGAAGTAATTCTAAAATGGGATGTTATATCAGAGGCATGGGGACCTAACAGTCTGCTCAACTTTTACATTAGTGAAGACAACCACTGTGTGGAAGCAACAGAACGTAGACAAAACCTGCTCCTGAAAGCATGGTACAGCAATGGGCTAAGGTATCAAGATGGACTATTTCTGTGTGTATTCCAGAAAAAAAGTCTCACTTTTCTCCATATCTGTTCTCCCAATTTGTAAAATGTGTGGTAACATCCTCTAATCATACTCCCTTGCAATCCCTGGGGCTCTCACTAGCATACCAGATTCCTCTTCAGCAATGGAAATATCTCTTCTTAGACAATGAGTTATTGGTTTGTGCATTGACCTTTGCAACTCCACTATCTTTACAGCATCTAAGAAATACTCTGAGTTGCTGACTGCCTGAAAGTAGTTCAGTACCACCTATGGATTGCAAGGCAGAAATTTCTTCAAGTTAGTAGGCTGTACTGATACCACCCCATACCGAAACCAGATCAACATAAACAGCTAGAAAATGAGTTTATTTACTGCATTTATAGTAAGACAATGCAGTTTACTGAGGTTTGCTATCTATTTGTTCATCAAATAAATGCTTTCCATCTTCTGGAGAAGCTGACTGCTTTAGGTCTCATGTGAAAAGTCTCACCTACCACATAACACACTTGATTTTCACACTTGGCTCAACTTCTCACAACCTATTAGTTCATTGTGAAGCATAACATTAGCTGGAAAATGGCCAAACCTCAGTAAAAAAGCCTCTCTTAATGGTAACATTTACTTTTTATACATTTGTCATATTGTAAGTTCACAACCATCCTTTAAGCAGACACATATATGGGATCAAGCTGTGTCTCACAGTTAAATGAGTTAACAGAGGCTGCATTTGATAATAATGAATGTTGCTGAAGTTAGTGTTTAGCATGCAATCCTATTTTCGAAGGATGCTGTAACAAAGCATTTCCAAGGTAAAACTACAGATCTCTTGCCTAATTCAGTCCAGAAACAAGGGAAACACAACCCTCATGAGTTTGACAGCAAAGGTATGACTGCAAACATTAGGAAATAACATTACAGACTATGCATGCGGCTTTCCTCTCATCACTACTGAGAAAGGTCAGCCACAAATGAATAATGACTTTGAAACTGCAAATTCATATCTCAGCTTTAGGGGGGGAAACCCAACCCATGTGACAGAGACAGGTTAGGGAAAGCTACGTTCTGCTGGACTTGTTCTCTGAACAATAACTCTTTCAAGGACCTTAAATCTACAAGGATTTCAGAAATTATTCACAGGCCTCCTAGACTCCAGGAAAAAAAGGAAAGGGAAAAAACAAGGAGATTTAAACCACAGTTCATTCTGTACTTTCAACTACTAATTGTCAATGAAAAAGGAAGAAAAAAATCTTTCAGATGACAGATTCTAAAACAGTTGATGTATTTGTAATTCAGACATAGAAAGGAAGTACAGTAGAGGAATTGCAGTGCAATGTCACAAAATCAGAAACCATATGGTACTCCACATAAAAACAAAATTCCTTACACATTTAAGTTTCACTACATGTACAAAGAAAACACTTTAAAAATGTAACTGTCAAAAGATGAAGAGACAATCACGCAAGTTTAAAATTTAAGCAGGTCACTGGTAGAGAACTTAAGGAAAATACTGCAAAATCCAGATTTAATCCTTGACAAGGCAATTCGATTGTGTCAACAACTGAAGTCATCCATGGCAGAATGACTCCAGTCTTGAGTGGCCTTTACTTTGATATAATTAAGGTGTTCGTGAATCTAAAACATTAAGAGAAAACAGACTTGCAGCAGACAGGCATGTAAGCTCTGACTGAAGCAAGATCAGCATGTAAAACTGCCTATCAACTATAACAATGAGCCGAGAATAATGTCCAGATATTTTGCAAAAGCCTGCAGTGTCAGGGCATTTACTTCTCTTGGAAACTGCACTTAAGCAGAGGACATCATCCTTGTCCCTGTCCAGGCTATCATACAGCCATGTCTCTGCCTAAGCATGCACCCCACTCATTCGGACCCAGGCACTAACCCATGGACTTGATCTTCTCAACAGACCTTGAGTCTGCCTTGTTCCTCCAGACGGGCCTGGCCATTTGTGCATTGTCAGGTGCCTGGCTGCCATCCCAAGACCTGACCCCATGCCTGCCTGGGCTCCTGACAGGATCCCCTATGCTCAGTGTGGCCACAGGCCTGATGCCTCACTGGCACCCATGGCTCCCGGCTCACAGGGCAGCCCAGCCCGCCCCACACGGCAGAATGCCTACTGGTACTTTACTCAAGGCTTTTTTCTGTTAGTCTCCCTCAAAACATGCAAAAGCTTGCAAACTTTTCAAACCAATGAGTAGTGAGACCTGCAGATCTACAGATCCGTGAGAGTGTATCAAGACACAAAACCAGTGAGATCAAATAGCCTGATAAACACATGAGCCAGATAAATTTTTCTCATGATAACTATTTTCACCCTCTAAAAAGGAAGACAAATGAATATGCACATGCTACAGCATTACCTGTTATAACTGTTAGGGTTCACAGACTCTTAAACACATGTTTATTGTCCATTTCTTATGTTAACACCGTTTCAATAGAAAACATTCATTGAAACAAAAAGGAATGTAGTGTGGAACTTATTATGCAAATATTTTAAGGAAGCAAACTCCTTTTTGTATTTTTTTTCTTTTTATTTTCCTTTTCCTCCTTCACACAGAATAAGCAAGCATTTGAGGCCATAAGGATATTCTGGTTTTAGTTAAGTAATTATTCAGATAACCAATATTTAATTACACAGAAAACCACATTGTAAAGTAGAACCTTATTTCAGGGACAGCTTTTAAAAAATTATTTCTCCCAAAACCTAGTTTCAAATTTAATAATTTTCTTTCTTCTATTAAATAAACAGCTCCCGTAGAATCCCAGCAATTCATTATGTATTATGTAACAAAATTAGTCTTTGCCACAAATGATAAAATTATTCTGATTTGTATGTCTCTGGAATTCATGCAAGAGTAAGGCCAAGTTTGAACGCTAACAAAGTATTCCTCTGCCTAATGAAATATTCATAGTCATTTGTCATCAAGACTTTAGTAACGAGGAATACAGGCTTCTCACTTCTGTCAGTCTAAAGGACTAGCAAAGATCTTTCCTTCATTTAATTCTGAATGTCTCCTGAAGCACTCATAATAATTTCTTCTTCCCATACAACACAGTACTAGAGATATTTAAAATTTACTTAAAAAGATGACTCCATATTTCAGGTAGAAAAACAAAGTTTATATACGTGCACCACCCAAAACTTACAGAAGTTTTCACCATTAAAACCTCACACTACCACTGTGTTTTCCAAATCTCTCCAGATGTATCATTAAGATCAGGAAAAATCAGATTAAATAAAGAATGAAAGCTACACTACAGCATGTGGAGGCAAATACAATAAAACTTTAAGAAAGCTTTATCAAGAACCATACCTTGAGGAAATGCCATCATTGCAGCCTTCTTGTCCACAGTATAGCCCTGAAGGCTAAAATGCTGCTTTTTACATTTCTGTTCTCGTGGAACTAATCAGATAGCAAAAGATGTGCCCCTGGACACAGAATTTTAACATGTGGAAAAATCACCCTAATTTAAGAAGGGGGACGCCTTCTGTTCCTCACATCTGTTTCCAGGAAATGCACTTTATCTGATTTAACAAGTACACAAAATTGCATTCTCAGGTGTTCCTTGTACATTTCATCCCTAGTTTTTCAACCTGTCACAAAGAGCACTCACTTTCCAGCTCAGACAGTGGATGAATTTTCTATTCCAAAAGCCTTTTGGCAGACTGGTCAAGAGGTGTTCTTTCCACAGCAGCTAGTGTGTTGCTGTGAGGAAACATGAAACCAAATATGTTTTCTCAGGAGTGCTGCTGAATTCTGTGAAGTTCTCAGCTGAGCAACCTTAAGCCATCAGAAATCACCACATTACCACCTTTTGCCCAACTACTAAATCATTTAGTTTCTCTGTATTACAATATCTATTATTACAGTCAGTCACCATAGCTCTTCACTCTTGAAACTGAAAAGAGGTCAAGCTATCACTAATGAGAAGCAACTTAACCTTACACGAATCATCCACATATTTAGGTTATTGTTAGGTGACTTCTGCACAGCCTCCAAATCTTCTGCCAGCATATAAACTGCTTCTGGAGCTATAAAACAAACATCAGCAAGGGAGTTGCAGTAACATCACTTTCCTACATAACAGCAGTTATTAAATTCAAGTCACTTACTCTAACACCACTCCTTCCTCCTCATTTGATGACAATATACATGGTTTTTCATACAGCAATCCAGTTTAGTTTTATAATAATTTTTCACTAAGACAGTGTCTTGCCACAAACCATGAGGCATCATACTAGATATAGCTTATAAGCAAATTGCTTACCTTTTGGTATTTATAAAGTGTTCATTACAAAACAATGTAAGATCAACAGCTGAAAAATATCCTCTTAATTTAACAAATGGGGAATTTTCCCCATTAACATAGTTGTAAATGATTTTAAATGATTTTCCAAAAGTAAAAAAGAGAAAGTGATTTTTAAATAATCTTAAATTTTGAAGATACACTCTTTTCCCTTGAATCCATTTTTAATCATAGGAAGTTTTTCAATTTATGTACTATATCTACTGTATTTATCTCATCATGACTCCTGGCTTGCCTCTCAGAGCCATTAATTCAATGCCCCACCTGCTACAGTTGCTTATACCACAGATGACATTTATGTTAGGTTTGTTTCTGCAGAAGAAAATGTATTGGAAAAGGTAGTCTGACAGGTCTTTATATCCATTTCACAGGCTAAATACAAGTTATAAAGATAATTCATGTAACTGACAGAAATGATGACAGAACAAGATGCACACCAAACATGTCCTCTTCTTTCAAGAGAATTGGAATTAATCACATCTATCATTCATCCTTCCAGTAGGTTTAAAATACACTGTAAAAAATATACCAGGAGATATGAAAACAGCCATCTCACTCTACATGTTTTACAGCCATTCCTGCTTTATGCACTAAGTTTATTTCCCATATATGCAGGAAAACTGCTGTCAAAGGCAATATTGTATTCTTTCAATACCAGAAAAAAGGCTTTCAATTTTTTTTTTTCTTTTGGAACAGATTTTATAGCAATTCTGTAGAGCAAACAGAATGATGCACCAAATATCTCAGCGATAAGTAGTATGGACATACTACAACGTGACAGGAATGTCCCATGGCAGAGAATAGGTCAGTGAATATTTGTTACATCCAGACTGTCCAGTAACATATTTAGAGATCAGAAACTTGAAGAATCCTGAAGGAGAAGTGTTTCTGCTCTCCATACACCTCCAGGTTTTAATAGTTTTTAAGGTATTAAGAAGTATGCAGTAACCAGGACAGGGAATTTTGCAACGATTTCTGCTTTTTCTGAATAGAATAACAGTTTTTAAAAATTTTTTTTTAAAACAAATGTGCCAGTAGCATGACAGATTCTGCAAAATCTGCAGTGAGCTGCTAAGCATTTGCACAAAAATAATTTTCTACCATCAGCCAGAGTGTTGGTATGTTTAGAGGACTGACTTTCAGGATACCTTAATCCTACAGGCAACCTTTTCTCTGAAAAAACACTGCACCACACTAAGCTACTTCTCTATTTCCACTTTTTCTTGTTCATAGTAATTCTTACTTTGTGTTAAAATTTTGTATATATTCTGTACATACTTAAAAAGAACAAAAAAAGGACAAAGAGGGACAGGGTGGGGGAGAGACGGGGGGAGAGAGTTACTGAAAATGTTTGTCCTGTCTTTCAGACACAAATTAACCATTTCTACACTTCTGTTCATGCTAGCCTGGGTAACAGAGAATAGTGGAAGAAGGAAGATCATGGAAGAGATGAGAACTCTCAACAGTGTTGGCCACCAAAGACTAATAGAACAAATTATTCTTACAGTGAACTACCATGAACCATTTTCCTCTTTCTGTCACATTTGCACAGTGCCTAAGCTGAGGGTAGAAGTAGCAGAGAACACTACTAGAAATCAGGAAACTTTCCACTTGGAAGAGTTCAGTAAATTCTGCTTGTGCAGGGAAGTATTTAGGAAACAAAACAATAGATGGGATTTTTCTTTTTCCAAGAGGTAGTCAAATGTAAAGACAAGATTGTCTTTGGGATCAGGACCACTCTTCTAGTTCTATACCTGTCCAGGAAATTATAATGAGTGGAGACAGCACTCTTCAAAACTGTTTTGAGCAGCATTTTCTGTTGCTTCAGATTTCAGTGCCAGGAGAAAATATTCCTTATATATTCCTATATTTTCCTTTATTATCCACAAAAAAGTGCCAGACATGCCTCTACCTTCTTGTAGCTATTTTTACATACAACACATCATTTCCATATGAACCTCAAATCTCAATTTAGCTTACAGCTGTACTTAAGCTGCCCATGGTAAAACAAGTGACCTTCCCTTTGCAGGATACCTCCCCCACTGTAGACTATTATAAAGTCTTAACTAAAACATTTACAATATGCTGCTTATTAGTGACACAGAGTCCTCCTAAAAAATGTTATGCAATAAATTTCTATCTCCTTAAAGCCACAGGTAGAAAATAAAACACCTGGAACAAGGAGATGCAGGACTGCAGTTAAAAAGCTCTATTTGAGACCTGCACACCTGGGTCCAAATGTAAGAAAGAGGAAAGGCTGGGAAGGCAGCAAAGGTGAGGCACAACTGCATACCTACAAGTTCAGTACAGCCTGCATCACAGAGCCAGAACTCTGTCAAGGATAGAGCAGAAGATTTACTTGGTACTCTGACAATCTGATACACCTTGGGCTTACGGCACTATTACCAGTAAAGGTATAATCACTGCATCACTGCACTCCACAAGATCCTCCACACAGTCCCCAAAATATTTATATGTCTTCAAGTCACAAGAAGGAGAAGAAGCTGCGGCATATACTACAAATCACTGTGCATTCTATAGATACATCTATCTTGCAAAAACAGCTTTGTCAAGGACACAGGCATCTGCTAGCTAACAGGAGTCCAATCTTTTATACACATGGATAACTGTGTATCTCTGCAAAAATTGTGCTAATCTAACTATATCTTGTCTTGCAAGGGTGAAGATCACCTTAGCGCAACAGTGCCAACTGTCTTGCCATTAACTCCATTATCATAACAATTCAAAAAGAGCTAGTCATGTTACTATACACATACATAAGTATTCCATGCAAGAATTTTGAGCTTTTTAAAAAAAGATTAAATAACAGTTATGATGTGCAAATCCTTAGCTGGACATTGTTACCTACAGCATTAATATTTTCAATTAATTGATTTTGCTCTTTAAAATTTTTGATAATGAAATCCCCACGTTTCATTTCTCAATAGGCTGACACTGACAGGGCCATGAATCCTGATGAGAAAAAAAGCTACCATTTTATTTCTTTGGCAAAGAACCCAAGGAGGAAAAGGTATACCATGAGTCAATTCTTCAGACAGGAGTTATAATGAAAGCAATACAGGATACACTCTTCATAATCCATCTTTTCTTATTGTATCAAGGTTGTAAAAGCTTATTCTTCCTCCCATACTCTAGGCACTGCCCCACATCTTAACTACCAACACTACAAACTCATGAGTCAAAACTAACAGCCTTTAAGGTGAAGTTTATAACAATCTCTCTTTTGAAGGAAGCCAACAGGTAAGGCCTGTGGAAACTAAGCACTGAATTTTCTTTCAGAGGTGAGACTAAAGTGTTAACCAAAAAAATATACCTAAGAATTTTACCAGTCATAGAGATTTGTATTTCATCATGCCACATACCACTCAGTTCAAAAGGCTCTCTCCAGCAAGTAGTTTCTGAACAGCAGTAGAAAGAGAAGGGGCTGAAAAAGCCCAAAATCACAAGGGCATCTCTAGACTTAGTGAATGTTTACAAATGGAATTACACCTATCAAGTATAGCTGGGCTGTTACAGAAATGTACAAAGGCCTCATTGCAAAGCAACAACTGTCAGTAACTGTTATATTTAATTACACATTCTCCACAACTTTCACAGTGCTCTTGGCATTACGATGAAATCAGGAATCAGCTATTTTGTCCAGCTCAATAGCTTAACTTCATTATATGAGAAAGAAAAAATAAAAGAAAAATATTAATGAATACAGCTCCAAGCAGAGGAACAGTCCACAGTTACCAGCTGACATCTCTAAGACAATTATGACATGTTAGCAGAATGAGATAAGGATTTGTCTATTTTGTGGAAATGAGTCAGAACAACACATTTATTTTTTTGTGCCACAGATGATGATATTTAAAAACTCTTTCTTACCTAATCAAGTTTGCTTGAGGACTTGCCGTGCTCTCATCTGTTGCAACAAGAAACAGAAAAAGCAAAAGCTTGACAGTATTCAAGACACTTGAGATCTTTGGCATTTTTCCAGATATTTCCAAGTAAAAGACTACCCAAGCTAGCAGTTGTTACAAACATGACTGCATTATAATTCTATTTCAAAGCTGACTAACAACAAAAGAGAATAGGTGGAAAACTAAAGGTTGCATTCCTTACCTGACATAGCTCCTGTCAGCCATATGCTCAACCCAGCAAAAGATACTGTCTCTCTGAGCAATAAACCTAGAACAGGCAATGGCTGAATTATTAACAAGAACTTGAGGAGACCTCAAAAGCACATGATGAATGAAACAGAAATACAAAGCTTACAGTCTGATTTAGTTTGTAAAGGAAACTTAGCTCAGTTGATCTATTTCGAACACTAAATGGCATACGGAAAGAAGCAGGATGATGTTTTATTGTAATGCAGGGGAATGGTAAACACAGTCCCTTAAACTGTCTTGTCTCAGTTTTGGAAGACAGGTGTCTGCTAGGGAGGGCAGGAGCCTTCCCTGGAATGAAAATGTAGACCCCCTCCCTCCGAATTATTATAATTCTGGAATCAAGGGGCTCTCAGGCAGAGATCTGAGGACAGGAATAACAGTTCTTTACTAGTACGTATAAGAAGGCACACAAACAACAATAACTACAGCGTTAGCAAGAAAACAGAACCAGGGACCCCGTGACAGCTTTCTTGGCCGAGATGGGAAGGGATGGAGGAAAGGCTTTGCTTCACAGACCCCCTTGGGCAGTCAGTCCCGGTGCTCCTGCAGGGCTCTGAGGAACACTCAGCTGGAACAGCAGGGATGAGCTGAGATCCCGGGCTGGTGGATCAGCTGCTCCGCGGCGGTGGCTGGCACTGCCACACGTCCCGGCAGGACAGGGTGGGGCGAGGCCACCAACGAAGAGGGAAGAAGGAGAAGAAGCAGCAGCAGCTCCGTCTGGGTGATGGCGAAATTCCTTTCTCTCCACTGCAACAGCTCCGTGCCCAAGGTGTCCTTCTCCGAAGCTGAAGAGGCCGCCAAACTGTCCTTGCCCTCCCTTTTTCCTGCCCCCTTCACTTCCTGGGCCCAGACGAACTCTTTGTGTTTCTCAAGTACCCACCAAGTACCCGCAGTCAGGTTTTCCCCGCATCTAAGGGGTAAAAGTTCCACAGGTGAGCCATAACTAAAGGGGGGACACCTAACCCCCAACAGTCTTCATACCAGTAAAATGGAAAAATCTGATTTTTATTATATGGCGGTTGTAGACATTCCCATTCCACTGGTCACCTCTCTTTTCAGTCATTAACTGCTAATGTGCTTCAACACTCTGTTTTGGCCTCGAGCTTTTGTACCAAACATTGTAGATGTGCTCTTCAAGCAACTTACAACTGCACTGATACAGTCTCTAGGTTCATACTGTATTTCAGGTTTAAAACTGGGTCATCCAATTAACTTTGAATATGGCAGGAATGAAAGCTACAGATATCTGGGCAAAGGCTGGAACTTCTTTTACATAACTTTGTGTCTTTGGATACTGCTGATAGCAACTAGAAAGTACCAACCAACGTAAGAAACCTTGCCAGGACAAAAGGAGATATTGACACCAATATCTCCTCTCAAGAGAGAATTTTCTAGTTCCCCTGTATTCTGTTCTGCAGAATTCTTATTATTACTTTCAATGCCATGAAGCAGACACTCATGATCATGACAGCATTCAGAAAATTACATTATCTGTTCAGGAACTTCATACTGTTCCATCTAGATGTTAGGTTCCCAATTCTAGGGGTGGGAGACACAGGACTCATCTTAAATATTCAAATGTGAATATCCACATGGAAGCTGGACATTTAAACTGACATTCACAACAATGAGAAAATAGGACTAGCATATGGACCCTGGAGTGGAGCACCACTCAGGAAAAGTCTTTGTCTGCATGGTGCCTCTGGGAAACTGGGACTAAGAGATTTAGCTTCCTTACTTAAATACCTCCCCTTACTTGGAATTCACCTTTCTTTCTTATACCTTAATCTCAACTCCCTCCAGCTTTGAATCTCAGGCAGCCAAAAGTAAAGTGGCTGGTTCCCACTTTTAGACACAAAGGAAGACGGACAATTAGTTCCTAAATTACAGAGTTTAATATCAGTTCAAGGTACACACAAGGCAGAAGTACATGCTTATTAACAGAGATACTATCTGCTTTACAGAGTCAACCTTGCTATTTAATACACTATTTTCAGCCATTGCAAGCAATGTGGGAATAGTAATTCAGCTCAGATTAAATACAAGCAGATTTTTTCTTTTTTTTTTTTTTTTTTCACCAAAAGGCCCAGCTTAATATATCGTTGAAGCTTTCAGCCGTGATTGACCCCTCTGGAAATGACATCCCTTTCAAGTGTTTCAGGTTGCTTACTACAGAAATCTCCAGGGGTTACTGCAAGCACTGCTCTGTGAATTGGAGGGGTAAACAAATCCCTATTATTTCTGCTGTAGTAGTGGCATGAAACTGAAGGAGATTAAATTTTCTTGTAAATTCTTGGAAATGTGTGTAAAATGAGAAAGGTGAAAGCAAAACAAAACAAAAACAAAACAAAAACATGTCCATGCAGAATATCAGGAAAACAGCTGACTGAAGAGACTGATAGCAGAAACTATGGTATTATTTCAAGTGGGCTGAACATATTCCACACTCCCCAGTGTACTGAATGCACCTCTCTTCACAGTCAGTATGCTACCATGCTTCAGGAGATGAATTCATTTTCCTGCATTTTCATCTATTTATTAAGAAATATTGTAAAATAAGTTCAGTCCACTGTTTTCATACATGCAGTCTCCTTTTTCCACGTGCAATATCAGCACTCCCTCTCCACACAGCAGGATGGAGGCCACATGTGAGGAAGAAACTAGATGAGGGGTGGAGAAAAAGGACCAGTCAGCAAGAAGCTACTGCCATGACTTGTTCCTTACAAAGCAGCAGCTAATGAAAAACGTCAAACTTCCTCCCCCCTCACCACATGCCACTATCACAGGCCAATTCTCAGCTATGTTCAGCAAGGCTGTTCCCTACTGTGTAGCATTCAGATGAAAAAGCTCAGCCTTATACTGCCAGTCATTTATCCCAGAGCAGTGCCATTCTAGCTACAGCCTTACAGCTTTTCAGCTTTGGCAACAGGAAAACATGTATGCCCTTAAACAATGCGAAATTCAGAGAAGTTCTCTTTCCCAGAGAGGGAAAAATTCCTTGCAGCCATTTTGCACAAATAAACAACAAAAGTTTCTCAAATTATTTTCCAGATTTCTGATGTGGCGCTGTGTTTCCTCTGAATTTATGTCACATGCTCAACTCCCAAAACAAGAGCTGTGCAGAGACATGAAAAGATGCATGAAAAGCAGAACAAGTTAAGGGGGAACTAGCAGAAGATTGATTCCATGCATTTTATTTCTCCATCTCCATTTCTACCTGAGGAGCAGTCACCCCAATTTCCACAAACAGAGGAATGGATGTTTCCCTCAGCTGCCCACTGTAACCTCCCCAGGTGACATCACCCTCACTGTGCACTCTGTTGTCCTTTTAGATTCTCCTGCTGCAGCTCCCTTACCTTCTTCTTATCACTCCTCTCCATTTTAGGAGCTACATGGCTTTATCAAACAGCAGAGACATAATCCATCACAGCAAATGGGTCCTCAGGTTAGCACTATGAGGAATATTACTCTATATTTTCACCTGTAATACAGGAGTCTTTACGAAAAATGCTGTTCTGAACTTGTGTCCTGGATGATCGCCAGCCCCATCACAGCTTGTTTATTCTGCTGCAGTACAGTTCAGTTAAACTCACAAAAAGGAATTAAAGAGTAACAACAAAAGAAAAATTCCTACTGAATGAAGTGCTGATTCTTCCTGCAGGTGTGGAGCATTCCCACCTCCCCTACAGCAATCAAGCCCAAGACTTTCTGTTCCCTGGCTCTACATTACTGAAGTTCAGCTGTAGAGTGGACTAGTAAAAATTTTAGTGTTCTCCTGTCCAGTTATGGTCAGGGTTTGTATGAGGCTTTCCCCCCCCCCCTTCTCCTTTTCTGATCCATAGGCCCTCCTCCCTTGTATTTCCTTGGATCATGAGAATTCACTTCTAGGGGTAGTAAGTTTGCAAAAACTAATGAAAAAGAAGCAACAGGCACAAAGTATCTCACTAAGTGTGTTCAGATGACAACTTAAAACTAGGGCTAGGTTAAAAAAACCCCAAACAACAAAAACCACCAACAAAACCTTTAAGCAGAACAAAAGCAAACCATTATGATAACTTTCTGGACTTCAAACCCCCTTCCCATACACAAATGTTCTTTGATTACTCTCACGGCAGCACACAATGTATCAGCACTTGATTCATAACTGCCCTTTTAAGTTTCTCAGTGGCCAGAAGGCTGGTAATGACAGTAACTTCTGTCTTTGCAACACAAAATGTTTTTCTTCCCCAGACAAGCCTGCACTCAGGAGTCCCTTGTTAGTGAGCCTCTCCAGGCATTAGCACAGCAACAATCATTGTCTTTGTCCAATGAACTTTTTATTGTGAAAGCATTTGGCAAAAACACTGCAAAACCGGTCCTGGAAGCTCTTAAAGCAACCAAATAGCCACTGCACTGCTAACTAAATCCCTCTTCTCTGCAGTTAGAAAGTCAGTAACACGGATGCAATATTTCTTCTAACGAAGGATTTTGGATGGTACTGGACAATTCACTTACTCAGCACCTGCATCAACAGGGCAGCACATAATGCTGGGGAAGGAATGACCCAGTGGCCCTCTCTCCAACGTGCACCATCACAGCGCTGCAGAGAATGTTTCTACAGCTTCCTAACCATAGAACACCATGAAGCAGCACATAAAAGCACAGTAGTTCAGATTTTCCCTGTTTCAAAAACAATCCATTTGCAGTTAAACTGACTTTCCATTTTTAAAAGAGTCTGAAATGCCTTTTAGAAATCTATATCCACCTTAACTCCTAGCCAGATTACTATATGAAAATCTTAGCCCAAAGGAAAAATAGCTCTGCTTGATTCAAGCCACATTTTTATTGTGTGAATAAAACTTGGGGGAACTTTATTTTTATTTTTGTGGTACAATGGCAATACTTAACACCAACTTGGATTAACATTTGAAGAATTAAATTATATAGAGCTGGAATATTAACTGCATTACAGTTTGAATTTGACATTAAGAATGAGCTGGACTTCAATTTAGAAATATATAAGGAGTCTTGAAGAAGGAGTTTTTGTGTTTTCAGAACACATTCTACAAGACTCCACAGTAGGTTAAGATACAATTTACTGCTTTTGACAGGAAAAACCTCAGTAACTGCATCTAACTGGATGACAGCGACCTCTATTACTATACATCATGCTAACTGAAATTTCTGTACAAGAACATAATTTTCCACCTAATAATTCTAGAAAACCTCAAAACACTGATCCTTGGTTTTCAGTGCAATGAAACTGAAGTTCCAGACTGCAGCTATTGAAGGCGCAAATGAAGTGAGAAAACATAGCTTTTAAAAATGAAAACTAAAAACCATTTTGTATTCACAAAAATAGATGCACCGCTTCAGAGAAATAAATAGGAAGATATTTTAAATTAGCCTTATCTCAATCTGCGTGTAGCACTGTCTATGGATAACAGTACCTTTCCTTCCTTTTCCTAATAATTGCATACCTGTATGCACCCAGGAGGAAGATTTGCTTAAATTAATTTATCAAGTGTTATCATAGTATTTGCAATGTATATTTTGGCCCACTAGTTACTATAGGTCGCTTAAGGAAATACTATACACTAGAGCCAGATCTATTTAGGGAACTTACAGAAACTTTTCTTCAGTTATTCATGGCCTTGTCCCGATGGGCCTGAATCCCGTATCACGCCTACTTCTTGCCTTGTAGTATCTTCTGCCATTTTTAGTCATGGAGATTTTTTTTCCTGAGCATTCCTTCCCTATGATTTTAGAAAAACAGGTACAGCTGGTCGCCCCTCGGAGGCGGGGTACCTGCACAGCCTCAGCAGCAGCGCTCCTAACAGCGCTGCCAGCCGTGTCCCCAAGGCAGTCCAGGACCCAGCTCAGCGGGCCTGAGGCCGCCTCCCTTCCCCTCCTAAATCCGCGGTGCTGAGTGCAGCCTTCGCTGGGGCCGAGACAGGCGCCCGGCGGCAGTGACAAGCCTTGCCAGCAGCGACTCGCTAGAGAGGTGACAACCCCTGCCCGGCTCTGAGCGCCAGAGGACTGACTGCAGGGCAAATGGCGAACGCCATTTCGAAGCCCCTCTCGGTTGAGGCGCGACCCCCACCGCAACCGGCGGCCCCGCAGGGCCGGAGACCTGGCGGGAGCTGGGCACACCTGAGAGACAGGGTTCTTTCTGTCTCGGCACGGCTGAGGAACCGGGGCAGCGGCCACTCGCCCGCCCGGGCCGAGCGCTGAGGCGGCAGCGGCCCCGCACTGGGCTGCGCCGGGGGCGGCGCTCGGCCCCGTCAGGCGGCGCGCGCCGGCCCCTCAGGGCGGGCACGGCCCGGGGGGTCCCGGGGAGGTGCCCGGGGGGAAGAGAAGGGTAACGTTTCGTGAGCTTTTACAGAAATAAAACCGATGCGTACATGGGCGTAGCTAACAGAATCGCTGGGACTAAACGCCTCAGTCCCCTCTGTGCATTCAGTTCATTGTGGAAAACAATGAATTGCGAGCACAGCTCTGTCTGTGCTCTGAGAAATGGGTCCTGGTGAAGGAAACGGTTTTATAAAGCAATTCTTCCCCTTAAGGAGTGAGGACGGGAGAGAACTCCCATCTTTGGCCTTCTCCTTTTGTACCTATTTGACTTAATTGGGTTCGGTCATACCCATTTTTCAGGTTGATTGATGAGAACTTCAGGTATGTATTTCTCTTAGACACTTTTCTTTGTTTACAAACAATCTTAGAAAAGCGGGAGGTTATTCTTTTGCTCGATATGTGGATGCTTTTTCCAAGCGAACACATCACGGGGGGTCCCCCTCACTCAGCTTCCTGCACCAGTTCTCTCTCTGCGTTTTGCCAGTCCATCACGACCATCCTCTGCTTCTTCCACCAGGGCTATAACTGGACCTGCCTCATTCAGTGTTACAGAGAGCGACTGCTCTATTCATCAGCTTCAACAAGGGCTGACTCACTCCACAGCTTCCAGTACCACTTCAAATATGGTATTCATTCTCATCCGTATTTAACAGGTATGCTGTAAGTAATCTTCATAATTTAAAAAAATAATAATAAAAGAGATTTTTTCATTCATATTCATATTTATTTGAGATGCAAATTTTAAAGATTGGATTAAAGATTTTAAAGAGTGGATTTCTCTGCAAAACTCTTTCAGCACCACCTTTACCAACTGCTGTACCAGTGTTAACAAGTTTCTACCAGTGAAAATATTATCTTCGTGATCTAGGTGCAGTAATTTATTTTACCATTCTCTTGATCAGTGAACTCTGCTTTGTAATCTTATAGACACACTTTTTTCCCACCATCCACATTCTAGTAAATTATGTCAAGATAATCCTTTATCAAAACTGAAAACAACTGATGTCAAACCTTGATTCAGATGGTCAGTAGAAAATGTGAATCCTAAGCATTTTCTGAGTTTAGCCCATCATAGCATTAGAAAGAATCTGAGGTAATACAAGTCTCTAAAATTTTGCTGAGCAGTGTTCCATTTCACACTTGTTTTGTTGAAATTTTGTACAGTGTAGTATACAAAGCATTCATCATAAGCCATTATTCTTTTTGTCAGCAATTGTAAAATCACAGAATCACAGTAGGAAGGGACCCAGAAGGATCATTGAGCCCAACTTTTAAGTGAATGGCCCTGTTGTATACAGAATTATATAAACATTGTGACAACAAATTGTAATATAGACAGCAAATAGTAATATTAGACACACATCTGACCATCAAAGGGCTTGTCCAAGTTCTAAATGTTCCAAGTTCCAACTTGTCCAAGATCCAAATGTTTAATCCTAAATCCCCTCAGTTTAGAGAAGTTATATTCTAAAATATCAGTTGTGCACGAGATTCTGAAATATGAATATTTCTTGCTGTGTAAGAAGCATCAAGATTCAGCATAATTAACATCTTTGTGCCAATATTCTGCATGTATGCCTCAAGTGTTCCCTATTATTCTCAAGAATTGATAATCAAGTCTAGAACCTTTAGGTATTCCCACATCTCTTCCAGATCATAGGAATTCCCTCATTTATTGCTACATAATTTTGGCTCTTGCAATCTAGATCTTTGTGTGAGTTCTATTACAGAACTGATTTGTTTCATAATTTTCTTTATTTCTCTTCCTGTACCTACTAGTTTTGTTCTGATGCTGATATTTTTTTAATCCCTTTTCACTAGGTCCTTGCTGTCCAGCTAGAATCGTGTTTCCAAACATTGCCAGCCTGTTCAACATACCCATTTACAGTCAGGGTACAGTCACAAAACTTTGACTAAACTTGGTGACTAAATTGAGTTGGAGCTACACAAGCGCTATGCTTATATCCCACACTGGATTTCCAAAGGTTTCCTGTGATGCAGCAATTTGCATTGCAATTTGTAAGTATCTCTGAACTTCACAACTTGTCAGTCGGGTCATCTGTGAATCACTGAAATACTGTAATACAGAATTTGAGCTAATTTATTGAAATTTAAGATTAAAACAAAACAATAAAAAATCCCTCAAACCCAGCCCAATCCCCCCTTATCTTAATCCTACCTTCTGCATTTCAGCAGGAAGAAATATCGGATCTCATAACCCTTTGATTTTTGTAATGTTATACAGGGAAATGTTTATGTTTGCAGTAGTGGGAAGACTTGTCCATCCTAAACTACAATTTACAGGTAAATTGCTTATTCTGAAGTCAGACAGAAACAAGCCATATTAAAGTGCAGCTGTTACTTTTTGTTGTTGCTTGCAGATCTCAGGTAGAAAAATAACATTAATTTTTGTAGTACTTCTGACTATAAGTGCAAAAATGTCTGTTATACAATGGTTGCACTAATGCAAACCATTCCTAGCCTTACTTTAGACTGCATTAGAAAATTAATGTGTCATTTATATGGTCACGGCTAGATGCCAAAAGGTGAAAAGCTATTTTTAATGAAATGTTCTGAAATGCCTGAAGAACTGAATGGAAACAAAATATTTCATAGGCAGTAAATCCTCTACAGAATTTAGCTGATGAGCTTATCCAAAGTATAGTCCACAGAAGATTTCAGTGCTATATGTTAACTAGGGGTTTTTTGACAATCTATTTTTAAATTGTCATATAATACCAACCTGTAGAAAAACACGGAACCAACAAACTAAAAACGGAAACACTTTAATCACAAAACATACTATTACAACAGAATCTATGCTTTCTGTAAGTAAAAAGTTGAGATGCAGTCTTACTCTGATTTAAAATCTTCTGCCTGTTATTACGTTTAAGTCTATGCACTTACTCTTAGTGGATGAACATCTAAGCAACTGAGTGTCCTGTATCACATACAGGTCTGAGCACATAGAACATTAATCATAAGTTTGGAAGGTGAACTTATCCAAATAATAAATTAATAATCAATGTGCCTTCTCCTTATATTTTCTCAGAGGCAACATTTTACCCCTCTATAGTAAAAAAAATTAAAAGCTGTAGAGAAAAGAGTAAAATTAGATGGTATTTCACATTAAGAGCATCTTATGCATATTCCCAATTATGCTGTACACAATAGCAGTGCTGGGTAAGATATATCTACAGTTATTTATTTGCTGCTTTTCTTCTTTAGTATTCAAAATCCATCTTTGCTGCCACATACTTACAAAGGTAAATCACTTGAATGGGCTGAGCTTTCTTCTATTTATTGTTGCTAGGGAACCACCTTGGTATTCACACAAATAACATGTCTTTTGACATATGTTTCAGAGGACAAGATACAACACAGCTCTGTAATATACAGTGAAAAAATATACTGCAGCATTCCAGGAAACATTCTCCCACAGAAGAGCACTGCTACTGTAGTACCTTAGCTTCAGATTGCTGTGGATTTCTTACTTGTTTAGGCAGACTGGAATTGTAAAATTACATGCAGTAATCTGATTAATAGTCCCTAATTTTGCCCAGGATTAAAACAGAAAGAACACCATTATAAGGGAAATGTTCTGTAAGAAGTCTTGCTATTAAGTTATGTAACTAAGACATCCAATCCAAGTAGGGAGAAAATGGAAGTGTGAGCCATTTCTGAATAGCCAGGTACCTGAAGGTTATTTGAATTACATCAGTCACCTGCTGTATTAGTCATACAAACACTGCACTAAGTATTAAAAGACAATAAGCTTCTTTAAGTCTCAGAAAGTATTTGTTTCTTGAGACAGCTGCTTTTGGCGGGACAAAAAAGATGATGTAGAGATACTGAAGAGGTATTTTTCTGTCCAGAGTCATGTCTGACTGTGGGAAACAACCTCATTTTAATTTCATGTTGATTTTGATTACTGCCATCATCTCTGTGTGAGGAGGAACATTTGAGGTTGAAGGCAGCAAAGTTAGAAAAAAATTCAAAAAGCATGAACATGAAACAAGAAAGGGGCATATCTCACTTAAGAGATATATCATTTATATATTGATGATGGAAGACTCTGCAATCTGGATTTGCTCCAATACCAGCTGATCTAACATTATAGAGCAGCACTTACTGATCCAAACAGGAGGTGTTCCCTGTCTTAAAGGAGATTACAAGTTGAAACAAAACAAGCAGGATAAAGCAGATAGCTAGAGAACCTAAAGGAAACAATACTTAACAGTCCCTTCAGCTGCCCAAGATCTCATTTTAACAAAACCTACATGTCTGGATTTTGTATCATGTATACGTTTACACCAGCATTGTCACCAAGTCCCTTGTTGCAGAGCTGAGATTAAAACACTAGCTCCATACTAAACTCTCTTGAGAACAATGGGAAATTGTCCTAGGACAAAGGCATTTTCTTTTAGGGCCTGTGGAGATACTTGAAAAAAAATGCAAAGTTAGTTTTAAATTTTCAAAGCTTGATATGTAACAAATCTAAAATGACCAGCACCATAGAGCACAAAAGCAGCCAGAGCCTCTACAAACTAATTTTCAAGCTGTGCCTCCTTGGCTATCTCTGCATTAAGTACCCTGAGAAAATGCAATTTATTCACATAGTATTGCTGTACAGTTGCAGAGGGCTCTCCAGCTGGTTTAGGCTTCTTGAGTTGTGCAGTGCTACACAAAGTAGTTGCATATACAACACTGGAGAAAACAAAGGCCTGAAAGAAAGGAGAGCTTCAGTTTTTCAAGGAAACAGAAGGAAAGTAACACTTCTCACAGCAAACTGTATTAGTGGCTTCAATAGCAAGGTGCAAAGTATATTCCTTGACACCTGAAAAACAAAGGGTCATTATCTACTTTAGGTATTTGCCAGTATTACAGGTAATCCCTAAGAACATGTTGTTCTGATTTGGCAAGTGCTTCAATACACACTTGTGCTCTACATTCAAACGTGACCCATGCACATCTGGTCATCAGATTTAAGGCCAAAATGTAGGGACAGTAAATATTTTAACTACGCTTTTCTCATTATTGGGCATGAAGAATAGTTGTTTTTTTCCAGCTCTAATCTCTGAAGGTTATCTTGTTTTATTATAAAAGTAAAAAAATAATCCAACCATAAGGAATAAGCCCAGCATAATTGTTTTCAATTAAAATTATTAAAAATCTTAGTAGTAATGAGTCAAAGGTATTCTATAATGGGAAATGTATTCGTCATTGTAATAGGAGAAGAGGCAGGGTAAGCTGCAAGGACGAACTCAACAGAAGCTGGGACTCTTCTCAGTGTAAGAGAATTTGCAGGGAAACTACTGCCCATCTGAGAAAACATGCAATTAGGGGATTTGGGCACTGTGCCCTGCCAAGATGACATTCATCAGCCCAGCAGTACAGCTCTCACTGACTACAGTGAGCAACCTCATCCAAACAAAAAAACCCACAAATTGTCACACAGAGCCAGCCTCATCTGATTATGTACACTTCCTTCTATTCTGTGGTTGGTAACCTAGAGCTGTGAACCTTCACACACTGGCTCACATCATTCCTGTGGGTTTCTTTGTAACAGCATAATTTCATTCTCACCTCTGCTAATAGTCAGGCAGGCTCCATTCATCACTGTCCCCACCTCTGAGAAAAACAATTGAAAAACAGGACTGAAGTATCTGGGTTAGATGGAAATTAAATAGAAATCATATCAAGATCACCACAAAACTCAAGTCTCCCCCGGCAGCTATGCACACAACATGAACTGATCTCATGGGATTCTGAAGTAAAGAATAACATTTGTTGTATACTGAAGGAAAAGATCCTGTTTTTAAAAGAAAAATGTAATTTCCTTGTGAAATACTGTGAGTTATAAAAGATTCCTATTGCAGGGGTGATGAAAATATTCATTAAAACTTTTAGGCCACCACTGAAAAAGAAAAGATACTATTATTCAAAGGTCAAGGCCAAAAGATGATTGTTCCATCAAATCTCTCAAAGGTCGAAAGAAAAAACTTAATACATAAATATTATATTCAGCAAATTGAAGTAATAGTTAGTCCAGAAACAGATTTGACAGAAAAGATCAAGCAGTTTTCCCAGAAGTAGTTTCTCAACTCAGCAATTTAACTTCAGCAGTTTGCAGCAGCAATGTTGGAATAGCTGGAAGACACTTAAGCACGACTTTAAGTGCTATAGTTATGAGTAAAATAATCCAAATTACTATTGGAAAATACATGACTAAGTAACAAGTTAAAACATACCAGGTTTACTCTCTACACAAAGTACTTTGCATACATAAGGTTTTAACATTTAAAGAACTGCCTGGCTTTTGGGTGGAATTCAGTGTCATTTTGGATTACTGGGGTAGAGAAAAAATTTCATGAACACACAGATTGACGGTAGACTTTTATTAACATATCTTACAATGCCAATTATTGTATTCCTAATTTTGTACTCTTCTGATGTGTTATAAAGATTGGTTTAGAGTCTACAGTAATGTACTGTACTTAAATGATCATTCATACAGGATATCACACCAGAACACTTGAGTATTAAATGCACACACCACTCTAGTTTGGACCTGTTATTTTTCAAGGTTAGCTTAATAAAGTAGAATTTAAAAAGTTATGGGGGAAATAAAAATTCTTGTTTAGCAGCATGCAAGGATATTCAAGTACAATTTTTCAACCAAGTAATTTTTTGTCATTTTTAAATCAACTGGTGACTAATTCACCAGTACTTTAATAACCACTATGAAATACCCAAATGTTAAAGTTAAGGCTAATAGTTTTACTTCACATCCATATGCACAATCAGAGAACATTCTGTTTTAAATAAAACACAGTAATCAAATTCTGGACACATTATCTCTTGTAAATATAGTATTGGAGCTTCAAATTACAGATCACTCAAGTTCATGAGCCCTGTAATAATGTTATGCTGGCAATGTAAAGAATCTTTTTGCTCTTTAACCACATTTAAAAAATGGCCTGATATTCTTAATGAGCAATGCAAAAATATCACAGGCAGAACTTATAATACAGTATCAAAAAAGTAATATTTTGGAAAAGACACAGCCATTTAGTCGGTGAAACAGAGTAATTCTAATCTTACAGGAAGTACTGTAATACTTTTGATATATATATATATTTATATGTATATATAAAAAACAGTATCCTTTATTGTAGGGTTTTTCAAATTGCAGGTATCCAGAAAAACTCATTTTATCTACTTTTCCTTCGGTCTGTTCCTGATTGCTATACAGTCATTTTATTTCCCCTATACACTTTTCACTAGATAATGATTTCCACTGGGAAACTGTTTTCTTTGTATATGTGGCTTTATCATAAGATGTTTTTATTTTGCACACATACATTTTATTTTACACGCAAGCTGTGGAAGTCAAAACTACCAGGAACTGCTTGGTAGTACTGTATGAAATAGCCAACAAATGTCCAAGACTTGTGAAAAAACAATATTAGCAATATATTACATACCAGTATTTTGACTATAATCTTTCCTACCTACTTACACTATGGGTTTTAGCCCAGTCATGCTTCTTCTCATGAATTTTTTAGTCTTCTAAGCATGAACTGTTTTGGCATTCATCCAGTGAGGCTGCATATGCACTGGTACCTCATCTTGGCTACCTCTTGAATTTTATTTTTTTTTTTAATTTTTCCCTTTTAGGAAACCAAGCAGAAAGAATAGTGATTACTTTAAACAAATACAATATTGAGGAACCTCTTGAAATGTAAGGAAAGATAAAAATTATCATTTTTAGAATAGCCTGCACATTCTGAATCCAATCATTCTGAAACATACATCTGGTTTGGAATGATAGGCAGGCTTACAGTTGTTATGCTTGTAACTGAAATCTACTGTGTTGGGCACCATACAAATTCCCTATATATAGCAATTTCTGTATGTTATCATTAACAATTTATTAAACTGATATGAAAAAAAGAAAAGCTCCTTCCTGGAAAAAAATGAGGACAGAATGTGTGTTCTGGATTACACGAAGAACAGTAAGACACCCCTAATTTACAGCTATTTCACTTACTTATGGAGAAAAAAAAATGAAGTTCCTGAGAATGTGTAAGTTTTCAGTAATGCCTGAAATATTTCAATAGACCTCTATAAGTGAAATACTCTAAAATTCAACTTTCAGACCAATTATTACCATGCAGTCTCACAGTCATTTTACAGACCTAATTACAAATGCCTATCAAGTAAAAACCTCAAGCCAACACAAAAATGGCAAAGAAATTTTATCCAACATACTTAGTAGTGTAATAGACATTTACACCATTTCAGCAAAAATTGCTAAAAACTCAACTCCATGCAAAGAAAAATAAAACCCAGACAGCTACCCCTGGAGCTTCTAAACAACTCCAAGTAAACTTTGTGCTTCTTAACAATAATGGGCTTTAAAAAAACACAAGAAAAATAGACTACTGAGTGCAATAAGATTGCTCACACCATTTTGAGGATTTAATTTCAATCATTATATCATTGTTTAGTAGCAACAACAGCTCATTTTGCACAGATTTCACATGTTGACAAAATTCCATTTCCCTTTTATGCCCATACCCGATTCCACCCCGATCCAAGGAGTTAAACTCCCATTCAGTTAAAGCTATTGTCAGTCAAGATGCATTCATTCATGGTAACAGCAGTTATATGGTGTGTAGATGATGATGATGATTTACAAGCCATTATAATGTGGCCCCCATCTTTTATTGATATGATCAAAAGTATGAGACACCCACTGCTGTTCAAGCACTTTGTATCTTTCCTTGCATATGTAGAGGGGTTTACCACGCCTGTGGAGGGAAAAAAAAAAGGAAAGAAGAAAATAAATGGTTAATAA
Organism: Poecile atricapillus; assembly: GCF_030490865.1. Classification (NCBI taxonomy): domain Eukaryota; kingdom Metazoa; phylum Chordata; class Aves; order Passeriformes; family Paridae; genus Poecile; species Poecile atricapillus. The sequence continues at coordinate 19,682,220 of NC_081253.1, read as the reverse complement.
GCCAAGTAAGTGGAAAGAAGCTTCATTATATAATCAACATGATACTCATACAACTCTTTTAGCAGGGTAAACATGCGTTGGTGAGGGGTTTTCATTTTTGCTTCTGATAGGGTAACTCCTGGGACTTCTCTTCCTTACACTGGATAGCAGCATCCAGAAACCATAATTTGTTTTCTTCGTCATGTGCAGCTTGGAAGTTACTAGAATCCAATGGCATTGTTTGATTAAAGGCCAAACATAATAATTGGGAGATAAGTGTTTCCCAACAAAACACTCAGAATTAACTGTAGTTGGGAATGGCAACATAGTCATCTGTCTGCTGGGTTCCTGGTGTAACTACTCAATGATCATGATTACACCACTTCTGGGCCAAAAATCCTCAAAAACCCAAACCAGTAAAAGTCAGTCCAAGTTGCAATAAATGGAGATTTTCCATTTTTCTGCACAAGGAAGGTGAAGATCTATTATTATCTGCTACTGCATATTACAAGACAAACTTGATCTACACAGAGACGCCAGCAATGAAACACAGCTGTAATGAAAACAGTACCTAAGATCTCTGTCTTCTTCACCATGTGCATCGAGATAAACAGAACCCCAAAGGCAGAAACGATGGCCTCGTATGATGATGATTACAGATGCATTAATCAAAAGGAATATTCCTGTCCCAGCTCCACAGTTTTGAGAATGCTGTAATGTTATGCATGTAGAAAGCAAGAGTGCAAAGATTCTGTTAATGTCTATCAACTTTGTAACAGAAGAAATTTTAAAAATAATACTTTGTTTTGCTTCAAATGACACGCAGACTTTATTTACTAAGAAACAGTGTGCCAAAGGATGGGCTGCCCCAAAATTCTCCATCCAAACTAGAATTCGGTTCCTTGTGCTGCCATAACAACACCTGTATATAAAAATGTTTCCCTAATCAAAAAGGGAGGATATTTGTTGCCATATAAAAACTGAGTTACAAAAAATAAGCAAAAATATTCTGCACAATATTTTGAATTTGTTGTTATATAGCAAACTGGATAGGATTACCAAATATTTTCCACAGATAGCAGTAACTGGTATTAGTTTTAGAATTAATATTTAGAAAAACTTTACAATAGTTTATATCGTTAAACATTTGCTTTCTCAATCCATGCTCACAGATCTATTCTATGGCTCTACAAATTAATAAAAAAATTTTAATGGTTCTTGCTTTGTTCAGTATGTCATTCATCTCTGTGACTAGCACAATCTACATTCATCAATTCACTTTTGCAATTAAAAAATGCACCCTTCCTATACAGTTGATTACAATTAGAAGCTATAATCCCATCAACTACAAAAACAATTACTTAATTATATGGATTGTTAATTCCTTTTTTTTATAACATTCTGTTTTCATGAAGCTTGAAATGTAACCTTACCTTATATGTAACTATAAATTCTATTGTAAATTTTGCCCACCCCTTTTTCTTCTGCTATATTAACATTATAAGAGAGAATGGTGAGTTCAAACAATTTCAAGACAGCCCAAAATATCTCTGACATTTTATGGCCCATTTGTAAATATCTCTCTAACAAATTCCTCTCACAGTTTTGTGAAGTCCATATAGTTCCAGTCTTCCCCTAACTGTTTAATGGAAGCAAAGAGAAAACCTATCAAAGCAAACTTTTATCATAGTCTGAAAAACAATACTAGATCTCATCCAACTTAGGCTGCTGAAAGAAATTATATATATGCTGACTAGAAATCTTTGCTGCTGAAAAAGTCAAAGACCTTAAATCAGCACCTACATAGTTACAGTCTAGATCTCTAGTAGGTGATCAGGTATCAGAAAATACTCAAATCAACAACACACTGATTTTCTCTGTACTTGGAAATCAAGGAAACAAAACAAAGGAAAATGAAAATAATATAGAAACAACCAGAATGTAAACAAATTTCAAGTGGCTCTGAATCAAAACCATGTGTCAACATTACACACAGTGGCTTTGTAAGACTTTTACAAAAAAGGAGAAATGTGTTACTATGCAAGTAAATAGCTCTCCAGAATCCAGTCTAGGTCTATTACTCAGAAATAAGCATTAAACTCTGTCACTGGGGGTTAGACTAGATGACCCTTCAAGGGTCCCTTCCAACCCAAACTATGATTATATAAAACATTTTGAAAAGAAAACCATCAGAAGTGAGCAATGGAATTAACAACTATCAATGAGCGTGAGTATCAATTACAGAATTTGAATTAACTCTCTCTTACCAGTACACATTCACAGTAGCTCTGTTGTTTACAGCATAGTCCTTTCAAGCATACAAAAGTACCACAAACTAAGCAAACAGCAGGATCTTTAGGAACCTTGGTACAAACAGAACAAGTTTTTCTGTGATAATACTGAAAAATGGTATTGTAATTCTCAGGCAACTGAAGGAGGCGTGGCAAGTCCCACTTAGGTTCCTGGATAAGCAAAGCCTACAAATAAGGTAAGAATATATATCAGTTCTGTGCATTTTTTAAAGCATTTGTATCTTCTAAAAAAAGAGAATACCAAATAAAAGTTAAAATGCAGTTAAAAAATATCTCATTTCTTTTGCATTCCACATATTTAGAAGTCAAATGTCAACTTGTAATAGTCACCTGCTCCTGGTTGAAAACCCTCCCCAACTGCAGTCATGTTTCATCCTCTGTAACAGGTACAAAATGGGCACTAGTCTTTTCCCAAGGATGTTTTCTGAAAGTGACATATTTTAAGTGCAAAAACCCTCACAGTTAAAATGAGAGGATTAAGAGTGACCTACAGGAAAGACTCTCACTCCCTGCACTAAGTTTGGCAATATCAATGTGTCAAAACAAAACAAAACAAACCCTGGCACTGACTATGAAAGCTGTCTCCCAGCTAAAATTTGTACTCAAATTTTCAAAAACAGAACTGAAGTTAGGCTCTGAAAATTATATTTGAAGACATCTGCCTGGTTTTCAAAATTGTATTGGACACAAGCCATTAAGAAGTTACCAGAACTCACAATTTTTGATAAGACAGGCACTACCTGTCTTAAATACTGCTTTGAAAAGCCTAACTCTTCTCATTTGCCCTTAAAAACACTGTCCAATTTTATGTTGGGGTTTTTCTGATTGGTTAGTTGTTGCAGGGTTTTTTTTAAATAGTAGTATGCTTTCCTTCAATGTAGTTATTTTTTTTTCTGTGTTTATAATTGATGGGCACAGTGGTCAGATGGGATCTTTCTTGCAAAGCCCAGAAATTTTTTATGAGTGCATGACCTTGAAACCTAAATTGTAAAAAAGGAAAAAAAAAAAAAAATACTATAATTGTACCTGTTACCTTCCAATCATGGGAAGGATGTCATCAATTTCACTGCAATCTGTGTCTAACAGATTAGCAGCAACTGTATTTTGAGATTAATCTGGGTATTCAAATTTTCACAGGAAGCAACATGCTGCAGAGTGAGGAATGCATCTGGCTTTTGCGTGACACCACAGATTTAGGAGAGGGGGACTTGAATTGTTGAGATGCAGCTTTGTCATAAAAACAATGCACTCTTGTTGAAACATTTCCGTTTCACAACTGATTATTTCAGTTACACTAACTCAAGTCTTGGTATTATTTTTTTAACCTTCTTAACCTTTTTAACTTTCTTAACAGAGAAAATGTGCTATTTTTCATCAGTACCTGTTGAACAGATTTTAACCTTTTCATCAGTATTGCAACTGAAGATGCAATGTTTTACAAGAATTTAAAACAGACAAGGAAAAATTCTGATACATATTTTCTTAAAGTTTCTATTACCTGCCCTTTATTGGCTACAGGTTCAGAAGGTATGTGCAGACTTAGCATCTAAGGATAGTGTTTCTATATTCTGTCTCCAGCAACTATAAAAACCACACAGGTCTACTTATTCCTATTTTTAGCCAATTCAAACCACATCCACTTACCAATATTTCCCATTACAATTTCTTTCTCACTAAAAAGTTATATTTTCAGATTCTTATCCAAAGCAACGGTATATGTGCATAATGAGTCAAGCAATAAATAGCTGCTTCCCTATTTTGGAAAGTATAATTTTGCTACATACCTTTACTTGATCTGGATGTCTATCTGCAAATGAAGCCAGTTCTGAGCACCACTGTGATATCATGTCAAATGCTGGCACTGGCCAATCAAGACAAGAGGCACTGGTGAACTGATGAGCTGACTGAAAAGATGGTAACAGACCCAGGCAGCTTGCAAGAATGGTGAATTCTTCATCTTCCTTTTTAGGCATGAAATCAAACAGGTTTAGATTAATACCTAGACTCTTAATTTTTAAATAGTTTATTAAAAATATATCTATTTCAATAAAAAGTATTTTAGTATTAAGATGCAAATAGTGACATAGGAAGGTTCAATTTTGCCAGATAACTTCAAACTGGACCCTTGAAGCAAGAAAAAATTGTCAGAAAAAACCCTCTAAACCAAACAACTTTAAAACCTCAACTCAAACCAAACCCCACAGACAAAACACAGCCCCACCACAAAAAACACAAATGCAAAAAACAGAAACAAAACAAGAAAGCCCCAAACTCCACAATATTTTTTTTTTCTGTTTAGCACCACAAGCTAGCTAACAGCTGTTTTACAAAGGCAATGATGTTGAGGCAAGGCAAAAAGGGAGCTGACCTGCAGTAAACTCTACTTAAATTAGTCATGGAACTTAAACATAATTGTTCACTGATGCAATGTCTCTGACAATGAAGTATTAAGAGGCATTAAGAAAATCAGTACTGAATTACATTCTGGAATTACACCATCTCTGCAGAAGCTGGACAAGTTTTAGAAGTATGTTGTTATTTTAAAAGACAAGCACCTATGACCCAATTAAATAAGCACGACTTTACTGAAGTTTAGCAACATAATAACATTTTTTTGAAAACTGTGGTGCTATAATATATGCTTTAAAAAAAATCTTAGGATAGAAAATGTATACCATGAAAAAGACACCTTAAAGTTCTAATTTTTGATCTTGAGCTTTTATTCAGAAATGTTTGAGCGTGCCCCTCTCATTCTGTACCTGACAACTAGGCAAATCCCCTCCAAAGAGATGGTGTTGAAGAAGGCTTGTGATCCTGAGGAAAGGCAGGCAGAACTGCTGCAGATAGCACTCTACAGAATCCAGATTTACCTAGACAGGAGAAAGCAATTACTAAATTCTGTCCCAGGTAAATTATCCCCTAAGTATGGAAACTGCAATATGAACCAAGTATTTTTTAAAGCATATTATATAAATTACTTCATCGAACATACATTTCAAAGGCCAGCATTTCCCTAATAATCTGAAATAGCTCTGCAGATTTTCTTCCCCCTCAACAAATGGGCTTTCTACTTAATATATTCACTTTTCCAAGTTTCTGAAAGGTCTTTCATACTTATGATTAGAACTCATATATATGATTAAAACCTGTAATTATAAGAAGTATTTGTCAATAATTTTCTCGATGTGGCACTGACCACATCTGATATTATTAAAAGAAAGATTTGCGGAGGCAAACTGTCCCAAAGGGATATGCTTTGATCTAGAAAACAAAGAGTTGTACTGCAAGTCTTTAACAAGATCAGAGAAAAATCATTATAACAACGAAGCAAAAAAACTTCAAGGGGACATGCTGGATACATTATCCAGAAATTTGCCAATACCACTGATAATTCTTCAGTCTCTCCTTCATCATATATCTTCCCTTTAGACAGTTCACTAATCACATGACTCAGCAATACTTCCCAAGATTTTTCTCCACTGGATGTATTCTGCAAATGAGAAGAAAATAAATCCAAAAAAAAGGTCATAAAAAGGAAAAAATATTTCTGTATTAGCAACAGCAATGAAGAGTATTTCCTTTTGATCAACATGTGAATTTTGACCTACATAGATACACAATGCTTAAAAAAAATTAAAATAAATATATAATTTTACAGAATGGGACTGCATTTAGCTCAATAGTGAAATGTGAATTGCTACTCAAATTACATATGCTCTGAACTGAGTGCTTTATGAAAGCACTTGTATAACATTTCACGTTTTCTCTGTGAGTATATAAATCCTTACTTTAAAACAAGAAAGAATCACTTCATGGATACATCTTGTTTTCACAGATTTTGAATTCTAATACAGGGATTTTTTAAAAAAAATAATTTTTGAAAACATATCAACCAGAATGGATAACAAACCACTTGCTATGTATTTTAAGTTACAATGAATCTATCAGAAAGTACAAAGCTGTGTTTGGAATGAACAATGTCTACTAGAGATGGAAAATATATTTAGTGTAAAGAATAAACAGCCACTTAGCTTTGTGCCATAGCAATTACATTTAAAGGCAACACAGAAAGCCTTAAGAAATAGAAGGCAGTATTCTCATATATATTTTCTTCCAAGTTAGAATAAATTCTATCCTGGAAAAAGATGACTGGATATGAATTTTAAGTTCTGTTAGTATATTATCAACACAACAAACAACAAGGCAGTGGAACATTAGTGAGATTCCTTAAAGAAACTTCAAATACTTCAGTACATAATGATGTATATAATTCATCAGTTGGTTTCTTTAGTGCATTTTGACATCAGCTTTCATTCTCCATTTTAGATGGGGTCTTCACCTTTCATACTGGGACCACACACTTACTGTTTATGCTTATAGTCAAAGCCCCAGAAGGCAACACACACTTAATTCAGCAGCTAAGAAAAACCTTCTTTCTATGTTATTCCTGGAAGTTTAATCCACAGGCATTTATTGTGCTTCCTATGACACCGTAACACACCTTGCAAAGATAATGTGGGTAAATGTGGGTTTCAAAAGTACAATATCCACCTCTCATCCCTGCTGAGAAATTAAACTCTTCATGTTATTTGATCATTTGACATAAATATAGAGCAAAGTCTTCAGCCCATGTTTAATGTCTGGAATACCAAACTGTAATAAATTCACTTGACATTATCCACAGACAAAAGTTAAGTGAAGTGTCATCTGTGTAGTCATCCCTGGATTAAAATGTCTGTTTTACCAGCAGAGAAGAAAAAGCCAAACTGAACCATATGTTTTTAACCACTAGGGCTTAAAGAAACTTTAAAGAAAGAACTTGGATTTCTAAATTAAGAACCCACTTCCTTCATGACATGCATGAGGATGAAGGGATAGACTCATGGCAGCCAAACAGCTGGGAGACAGGAACCGGGAGCTGTGTGATTATCACTGGAAGGTCCTGAGTGCTTTAAACTGCAAAATTATGTATCACCTGAGAATCACTTAAGTAAACAAAGAAAAAAACCCTATCACTAGCAACAACCTCAAGCAAATGTCTTTGTATTTCTAAGAAAATGACAATATAATGAAAGAATGGTCAGATAGGGACCTAACAAAATGAAGTACTGTCCAGAGATCCCAATGTAAAAAAAAAAAATTCATAGTAGCAGGCCAGCAGATAATTTGTCCTTAAGACCTTGGAATTCTGACTGACCAGTATGACAAATATAAGTTACATGTGAAAAGGCAGGTCATGCTTCTCAGTCTTCATTTCATTTTACACCTAAGGCCCAGCTGTTGTATAAAGGGGCAATACCCATTTCTTCTCCTGGTCCCAACACTTCAATCTTTTCCTTTGGTCTGATATTGGCATTCTTTTCACCTTCTGGGAAACAATTCTATTCTTTCTTTTGGTCTGATATTGGCCAATATCAACACTCCTATCCTTTCCTTTGGTCTGATATTGGCATCCTTTTGACGCTCTGGGAAAACCAATCTGTGGAGTAGAAGGTTGACTGAAGGATTAAATGAATGCTGGTGCTAGTACAGAGAACTTTGGTGGCAACTGGCATTCAATCAGCTGAACTGAAACAGAAAGATGCATTGTCACTTTACTTGTAAATACCACCAAAAGGCAAGGAAACAATAGTGACAGATTTCGTTCTCCATCTCTTCATTATATAAGCACTCTCAACCACATAGTGAGAGAAATTTATATAGCTAGCCACAAATAGCACAAGCAAGTTGGAAAAGTCAAGAGGGTTTTTTTCTCCAACAAGGCTTCCTGCTTTTCCTGTAGAGAAATGCATTGGATCAATGCCCATGGTTTATATGGGCAGGCTTCAATTTCACAGGAAGAAAAGCTGCATTTATTGATTACAATCACTGCAACAAAGTAGAGACTGAAACTATAAAGAAACACACTCAAATCTCAAATTCAGTTTTGGACCAGGTATTAATTGTGAAATTTTTAAGTCTAATCATGTACAAAAACCTGCAGAAATTGCATACACAGAATCAAAATACTGGATTTTGAAGCAGAAGTAAATTATTACATGCAAAGCAGAAGTATCTGTTGCATTCATAGCAGAAATACTTAAGCATAATTTCATAAATGTTTTAATAAACTAACCAACCTTTTTGAGAGCTCCTGACTCTTTCCATGCCATCCTATCTTCAGCGCTGCATTTAACAGAAAGTGCTGCCAGTGCTTGAGTATACAATAAAGTGAACAGCACTTTTATAATGCAGGTGAAGTGTTCTGTAAAACAAAGGAAGTAATTTTAAACAGTGGATATTTTTAGCAAATATAATGATTACAGAGTCTCTAGCTATGGAAATGATGATTCTGAAATGAAAAGCAAGTGCTATATAAAAAGAACAGCCCCTCAAAGCATACAAAACAACCTGTAACTATGGTATAGCTTTCTGAAATGACTTGGCAGCCATAGTGAACAGAACAAGTATAGGGCAAGTAATTTTCCACAGCTGCTTATGTTCATCTTAATCCTGATTAGCAGTGACTTCATCCAAGTGGCCTGGCAATAATACAAAATTGTATTTTGTCCAAAGGTTACATCAAGTTAAGCTACTGATTACTGTAGATGTAAGCAAATGCATATCCAACCATCTCTTTTGGCTCCCATCAGGGGTGGCACTCCTACAAATACTGGAAGAATTAATTTTTTTTTTAAAATCATCACAAGAACATTTAGCATATCAGTTTCTAACTCTTCACTTCCAGATATGGATCCAGCCACAAAAGACTTGCTGCAGAACACTCTTGAGTGAGTACCTATTTACTGGACCTCATGTGTACAGAAGGAAGACAAAAGGCAGATTGGCATTTACTGTATTTTCAAAGATCTTTATGACGTTGTTAATATTTAAAGGACTATTATTTCCTACAGCTAGGCTGCAGGAGAAAGGTTTTGAAATTTTTTGGGGGAAGCTAGCAACAGAAGCAAAATAAGACCTCCTAAAATGGAAAGAGAAAAAAAAAAGATCATTCGCTGAAATGAAGATACTGAAGCAGTCCTTTTTTATCTTTTTACTTTAGGTTCTATTTCCAGCCCCAAATTATCTAGCTTGTTTTTAAATCTAGGTAGATCAAAGAAGTTTCTATCATCACTTAACACCACTCCTTAAGCATAAACATAACTAATATATATTAAAAAAATGTAGAGAAAAATGAGAGGTTTAAGAAGTCCTCTCAGGCTTTGAAGTCAAGCAAAACAATTTTATTTACATAAGCACCTCACAAAAAAACTGGGTTAAAGTCATTCTTTCTTCCCAAAGGATTTAAATGAGCTTCATATGTGAAAATGAGGAGGCCAGGAAAATGAAACACCTTGCTTCTCCTTTCCTGCATCTAATATCAAAACCTACTACTAAATTTTAAAATATGCACAGCTAAGACTTAAGTACATAATTACATTTGTGAAATAACAATTGTTTGTCTATGTAACAAGTGTTTACAAATCGATGCAGACATTTCAATGGATTTGGAGACTTTTTTATGTCACTGAGTATAAGCTTATGTGAGTATAAACTATAAGCACAATTAAGCATCTAGAAGATCATTTGTTATTAAAAAATAAACAATTAAAAACTGACTTTTCTGTATTATCTTCCTATGGAGATTGTCTTAAACATGACAATGAATGGTCCTATACTTCATCCCCCCATTCTAGAGCAGGCAGCATTATAATGATACTTCCTCTTCACATTTCCCCAAGAGGAGGATTTACCAGATCCCACTAGATCTTGAGGCCATATTTTTTATCTCTCCTGAAACCTCAATTTTCTTAGCAGTCCTGCCCCTGAGGAATAATGGCAGGCAAACTTTAAGGAAATTTTCTGGGACTGAAATCTACAAGATGAAACCACACACATTCAGAGAACTGTAAAAATTTCCTCCTTGGCCTGAGTTAAGAGTTTTGTAATCGTAGCTAGAACTGAACTCGGGTACTGAGTTCTAAGCCTTCAATAGCAGATACAAGCAATCCAAATCAATTTCACCCTGTGAAAGCCTGAAGAAAACCCACTGCATGCAGAGCAGCAAAGCCAGACTGCTGTCAACAGGCACCAGCCTGCCACAGCCTCCATCTTGCAGCTCTGCTCAGGTGATTGCAGTGCTCAACACTGAGTGTCTTTGCACATTTTAAAAAATCTGGTTTCTGCTAAATAGAATTACTCTTTATCTTAATACTAATAGTTCAATTCACCAGAAATATGTCTAGCCCATATTATGTTTCAATTAAATGAATGCTCTTGTATTTACTAACATGCATGTGACTCATAAATTACTATGAATTACATTTTTTGAGAAAGCAGAATGGGACAAAAATTGCACACTCCCACATCTGGGTCACCTTAAAGTCCTGAATTCTGCACAAACTTCATCTTTTTTTTTTTCCCTTAGGAAAACATCTCAGGAGCAGCTCAGAGGCCGCATGTTATGTAGTGAGCACCAAGGCTTTTTTATAGTCACTGAAGCATCCCATGGGAAACATATTAGAACATCAGTCACTGCATCAATTATCACTTCATTACTATGTTATCTCTTAAAATGCCAAATATTTGATAGCTGTAGGTACCTGTAATGCTAGAGCTGTTACATTCTTGTCTACTGCAAAGAGCAACTTTACTTGACTTTCTGCAGTGTGCTTGTGGGGGTGGTATGCTGTTTTCCTGCTGGCCCCTGGGGCAGGCTGTGCTTTTGCTACATATTTTTAATTTAATTTTTTATCTTTTTTATTTAATAATTCTAAAGCTTGTGAAGTAAACCACTGAGCAAAGTTCTGCACTAAAATGCATTTAGGATTCTCTGTCCCATATCTGATAGTCTGGAAGTATTATTACTATGGCTAGGCCAATCTAACAAAACAGGCTAATCTAGAATTTTTGTACTTATTTTTGAATAATATTGAGAAATGCTCTTACATTCCTATTTTTAAAGCAACCAACCCTTAAAAATTAAGCTTAAATAGGAAACACTTCTAGAACTATAATTTCAATATTAGTGCTAAGAAATGTGCAGATAAATAAGCATATTACCAAAAATATACATATTTTAATTTCAATATCAAATTAGATTATATACCCTGGCATGCAATGATGACGGAAGGAATCCACAAAGAGAACCAGATGCAAAATTAAGGACAAAGGGCCTTTTTTACAAAATTTAGAAGGAGATCTTTGTATAAATAACCTTTGAAAACTATTCTTCTTCATCTAAAGCTTGAACCCTGCTTTGAAAACACAACTTCAGAACAAAGGGAGACAGCACTGAACTTCAGATAATCCATGAAAGGTATATTAAAGTTCCAAGACAGAGATAAATATTTGAGCTTTCACACTGAAACTGGATACTGCTCAAGCTGATTGCATCCATACTATATTTAGTCAAGATCCTTATCCAATCATTAAAAAAAAGTGTTAGTGTTCGTCTGAAAGCTGCTTGCTGAACTTTTGTCACATGTCATTCAAACTTTATAAAAAAAGAATCTGCCAGAACATCCAGGTCAGTCTCTTCAGCAGCTGAGCCTAACCAGTATTACAGGAAAAGGTGTTGAATTCAGATTTTACACATCAGAGAAGAAACCTTTCCTGGAGTCCATAGAGGCTAGTCTCAACTCCCAAAAGGAGCTTTCAAGTTGGAACACATCCAAGCACTCCTAAATGGCAGCTGTCTCCCTGCAGCCCTGAACTGTCAGGTGTCACAGCACCACCAGGCTGTGGAACAAGAGCTGCTGGCAAGCACTGCTCGGCCCTGCCGGCATCTGGTGCCAGGCACAGCACTGGGCACTGCTGGCCCACTGGCCACCTCAGGCTCACTCCTGTTCACACACAGCCTGGTTTTTAAACACTCTGTATCAGTATGATACTTTTTACATTCAATGCAGTGCAGAAACTGAAATCATTACTTCTAGAAATCTGTACACAGGGTCCCAAGTCAAGTGGTGGGAAAATAGAACTTTTTACAATTGATGGTAACAAGAAAGAATGTCCAATTTCAATTCAATTACTCCAACATCTAAAAACTGTGCTGCAGAAAGGACTGGTGGGGGGGTACTGAATTCCATTTACAAAGAGAGATTTTAAGTTTTGATAACCATCAAGCCACTCTCTCTGTTTCTGTACACACACTATCATTTGCTATTTCTTATTTTTTAAGAAAGGAGCTGGAAGCAAAATCTTTGTTTTGTATGGAGTCCCAATTCACAACACCATGAACACTCCACCCTCTGCACAACTGCCACAGAATTCAACCAGAAACTCCTGTGTGGATTATTATGCATTTAGCCCTGTACAATTTCAAAAATTTCAAACAAACTGCTAAACATTTGAAAAGTTCTGCCAATGTCCTAGGGTGAAACTCAAAAGAAAAAAGAAGTTTCACAAATGGTTTTAGTATCTTAAACACAATGTTTATTTTGCTTGCTACACTATGGAGAGGTACATCTCTGCAAATTGGTTCATGCTTGTAAATGCTCTGACCTCTGCCATGAAGTTTTTTCTACAGCAGTCTTCTTTCTGATAGGTTCAGATCAATTTTCCTCTTCTGAATGAAGAGGCTGAACAGTAATGACATTTTTATTGCTTTAATCTATGTCAGATTGAAAAAGATACCAACACCCATCCAACAGTTAATAGGGTAGTTAATGCAATTCCCAGTCTGAATTTTAAATTAACAGTTAATAGGGAAGTTAATGCATTTGCTATCTGAAGGGCAGGAGATGAGATTTTGAGTCCTCCTTACAGAGCACTCTCTATTTTTAAAATAACATGGTGTAAACAAAAAGGATTTTATATATAAACTTGAAAAAAAGATGTCATATTTGATAAAGGACACAATGCAACTTACTTAAGTCTGTTGTTAAAGGAATATACTGGAAATATCTGTCATCACACACAGGCATCAGCCTCCTGCATGTATTGCAGTGTACAGCCAAGTCCAGAGCTCCTGCACCCCATGACAATGGCAAAGGCAGCACAGACAATTCAGGAAACAGTAGGGTCAAACAGAGATTTTGTTTACCCCTACTGCTGAACTTGTATTTATGAGACATTTCACAAGCCATTTTACCTTAGCTATACCTTAGCTCTCTACAAAGAACTAATAATACTGAATTTGACTCTGTGACCTATACAGCCATTGTAAAAGTTCTAAACAAATTTGGTATGACTTACTTTTGTGAACACCACCTCCAAACAAAGAATTATGGAAGACTTTCTTTTCATTCTGCCTAACCATATTGATGAAACAAAAATTAGGAAGATAAATGGCAATTTATTTCTAATTTAATGCCTCACAGATTTGAAGTAGATACATTTATTTCTTTCTGCCAGTTTCCATTTCCCTCTCAACTGCAACATATAAAAAACATCAGAGCAAAGGACAAAACATGCTGCTGATATGAGGCATTTCACAGAAATCTCCACAGAACACCTTACTATTAATTGAATATTGTCTTTTCTAGGATAAAACACACTTTCTTAAATGGTGGTACTCAATGCTTGGATATCGACTACAAAGACACTACTCGTTTGTACTTTATCTTCAACACTTCCTTCCCTGAATTTCAGATGTTAGCCTCATTAAACTTTTATTTACTCTTTTTATACTAGCTTGATTGAGTCCTTCCAGCAGAGTTAAGTTAAACTGTCATTAAAAAAAAAAAAAAGTACATTTTTGACAACAGTCTTCCTATGCAAAGTATTTATTCTTTTAGTATTTTCATATTCTAAGAATCTTTTGGATATGCTTAATCCATGTACTTAACAATTGGACTATGATACTGAAGGTCTTTTCCTACCTAAATGATTCTACGATTTTAAGTACATTGAATTGAAAAAGCAAACCCACAACGTTAATGGACACACATAGAGTCACTTCAGCTGACATTCAATACCAAGGACTGAACACCTCTAAAAGGGAAATAGTTTCTATTAAGGTGTAAGCATCAAAAGCAGAACAGTTCCTGAATTTGCCTATTCAAAAACTACCAAAACTCAGCAGATATCAAAACTGCCACACAGGTCCTACGGGAGATATTCCGTTCATTGTCAGTGAAACAGTAAAGTGATACTTGCTTTGTCCTCATTTTCAAATAAAGGCACAATTACAAATAATCAAGCCAGACACCAGAGGGTCTGAAGCTGTATTCTGCAACATACATTACCTGTTAGCTAGAGGAACCAGGTTTAGCTCTTCCTTTTACACAGCAAATTAGGTTTTAAGACAGTTCTGATTTTAGTAAGGAAAGATTTAATTTTTTTAATATCTATTTAATATTTATTCATAATTATACTGTTTGCTGTCTCTGTTGAAATTGCTGCACTACAGCAATTATTATCTTCATATATGAACTTTTACATAAGACTGCTGCAATTTAAACTCTGAAATTCCAATTAAATTACAATCTTTCAAATTTTTTGCCCTTAGGCACTCAGTTCAACTTGAAGTACCGAGCTGTCCCTCTAAGCAAAAGATGAAGGTCAAACAAAGGACACTTTTCTTCCAGTAGAAATACTTAGTTTCTACTCAGCTCTTGTATCTTTAATGAATAGCTGACTGATAAGGTAAAAAGACAGGGAACACAGATAAACCTGTCAACTCAGAACAAAAACTTCTGTTCAATGCCACCTTTTGTAGATAAGGCAGAAACATTATTTTAGAATACACAGTAGATCAGCTATGATTTACCATCCTGCAAACCATCATGAAAGCAGCCTCATCTACATAATCATTTAGCTATACATATTTTTGAAACATACCTCTGTGCAGTGGTTGAGGCATGGTTAAAATCTGGATAAGCAAAAGGGATGAGACATCTCTGTAAAGCACAGGAACTTCTGGCAGTTCTTCACTTACCAGCCTGGAAATAAAACCAGAAGACAATCACTTCTGATACTATAAACACATTTTCATGTTTAATTTTGTATTTATTTTAAATAGTATCAAGTTTACAGAAGCCTAATACCTGACAATTTGCTAACTGATTTCAATTTTAAAACTGCTCTCATATGAAAAAAATAATGTTACTCATGTAATAACTCATGAGGAAATTACCATTTGGATAGCTGATTCTGTTGAAACATTTCAAAACATTCAAAACTGCCTGAATTCATTACAAGTAGATAGAGAGTCAAGGAATATTCGAACAGTTGAACTGGTTTCCAAAGCATGGCATTTCATGCGCATACATGTAACCAGGCCATAACAATAATGTTACAGGGAATTCTTCTATTAGAAAACAGAGACCTTAGAAAAGCTAGGGCTTTCCTTCATCTAAAGAAATGAAGCCATGACAGATGGGATTATGTAATCTTACACACAGTCTTTATTAAACTCCCTAGATGTCTAGGACAGCAAATAAGCACAGAAATAGTGCAAACTTTTTAACTATCCAGATTTACTGATGTAACATCATCTTGTTTTCCTATACTAAAAAGCAGAAAATGCTTGCAGATAGGAGGTAGTTTCTAGTTTTGTGTAGCAATATTCAATAAAATTCCAACCAACAGTATTCTTCAGGTTCAACAGCTAGGTCAAATGGCAAAACAAAAATCTAACGGTGAAAAATCTTTCTTCCCTCTTTTAACTAATATGGGGCATGATGGAGATCTCAAGCAGGAGCAGGCTTGAGACAAAGTATGATACACACCCCTCCCCTGTGAGCCTTCCACTACTGCAGCACGCGCTGGTACAAAGAGCTGTGTGGGTTCTTACTGCCCTTGGCAAGCAGTGGTGGTGCTGCTGATCTGTGCTGCAGGAGCCACGCTGCAAAGTCCTGGTCTCACTGACCCTGAGTCTCCCAGGCAAAACAGAGTCCTCTATCTATGGCCGGCAGTGCTGCAAAGGAACAAACTGAGCTCTTGCAGACCATGTACCGCAGAAGGTTGCCTGTATGTGGTGGTATGTGGATATGTGGATGCATGCATGGGATCTTTAGTGTCCTCTAACAGCTCTGGGGATTCAATCAGTATATCATCTCTGAGGCCCATAAACACGGTCCTGCTTTTGGAAGAAGGTTACATAGTTACTGATTTCCTGAAAACTCGGGCATCTTTCTATAGAAAGCACTGCCAGGGGTCATCTGTGATACAAATTTGAACACATGGGAGCAGTCATACAAGAGGAGGATTAAAAGAACACTTATGGTCACATGGTTGACTGGTCTTGTAAAATGAAGTGACAGAAAACATGGTCTAACTGGTCCTTTTGAAGCAATGATCCCAGACACCAACAGAATAAACACCATCTATAACCACTTGCTATAATCAATCATTTAGTAAAATTATTGTTTCGAAGCACTGTAATATATATATGAGCCTCCTAAACAAAACTTAAATATTCTAAAAATCAGTACATTAAACTCTAAAGAAGACTAAGGGGGCAAAAATTTCTATCACACTGCCAAGCTTCATATTCAAAATTATACAGGCCATAAAGATACTCATCTCACTATGTCTCTCTAATTCTACTTTAACCTATAGCTAGTTCTACTTTATGATCTACAATGCTGAATTTTAAAATAACCCCCATTTTGTAATGACTTTAAAACCATGGACATCCCTTAAATTCCTTCTCATCTTTAATTCTTAATTTATATATAAATTTGGAAAAATTTAATTTGGAAAAACATTTAAAAAATCTGACTTACTCTGGTCATGTTTAGCTGAACACTCTTTTTTTGACAGATGTTATCAATATTGTTTAGCAGTCATGTAACAATTAGCTCAAATACCAGTTCTGTCAAAATTATTAAACATATATATTTACACAATACCATAATTGACTGCCAACATCACACATAAATGAACTCTTTTGCACAGGCAGGACCAACTGAATTACTTTTTTAATTTATTTAGTTCATAAGAATTGAGAAGCAAAGCTACATTAAATGTCAGGGGTTTAGATAAGCTGCTTTTGCTTGCATCAAGTACTGCAGCACATGAAGCACTTAAAAACTGCTCTGTCATTTATTAAGAGCCTCAGAAACTTCTTCATTATGACAATGAAACTGAAACTACAAAATATGTTTAGAAATGTGTTTTATGGAAATTGTCTATTCTGTTAATCCCCAAAGCATATAAGAAAGCTTGATAAATCTGACTACAAAAACTTGTGCCACAGAAGCACTTAATAAAAAGAAAGCAAGTACAACAGCAAATAGCACCAAAGTAATACGAAATTATTCAAATGTGTAACAGTTGTATGCTGAATCCATTTTAAAAAGGGAGTTGGTGAAAATAAATTATACAGTGTAAAATGAACAAGTCCTAAAATGAAAGATGTGAAGCTCAGCTTTCTCTGTGGAAATGACCTCTTCTCCAGCCCAAGGTAACTGGGCTGCACCTCTGTGCCAAAACCAGGGCTGCCTATCACCTGACAGCTGCGAAACCGACTGTATTCTGTATCCTCCTCTGGAAAGCTGTTATGCAGGAGTCACTTCTTTGGTAATTCCTACAGACAAATGGGAAATTCTGTTGTACTCTGAAATAAGCAGCATTTTGCTTAGGGTGGTTTCTTATATTAATGCTCCCCATTCTCTCTTCTCTCAACCAGAGATACTTAAAAGTTTTTGGTTGATGCTAACTCTAACTAATTATAAAGGTAGAAATTAAATAAGTAAAGTAAAAGTTGTGAGCCTCACACCTCTTTAAATTGTCAGACAGAAAATTTGAGACACAGGGATATAGATACACCTAAACTAAGGCTTCAACAACTAGGTCAAACTTCTATTTTCTTCACAATTTGCAGGATAAGAAGTAAAGCCCACAAATCCCAGATGGCAGAAAGGTCAATCTAACACAGCTTCTGATATTCACTGCAAGAAAGCAGAATACTACTATTTATTCTGGCTGCACCTTAGGATATAATCACAATTTCATATTTGCTCTTCATTGTGTCACAGCAGATTTTACAGCAGGTCAGTTTCTCATTATACATTCACTGACAGTACTAACATTGGGCATCTCCTGTTCTCTTTTGCTGCAGTGCCCCCAGCAGGCCCTTGTCACCCATTCCCAAATTCATTCAATTTAACCTTTTAAAAACATGGATTTGTTGCTCGATTTTGCTCATGCAGCCTGCCTGCCCAAGTTACATCAGCACAGCCAAAGAAGATGGGGAGCTGTAGTGTAGGGGAAGGAAGAAATAGCCAAGAACAAATACTACAAAGCTGGCACTACTGTCAAAACCTATGTACTGTAACACATGTCCTGAGAGACAGCTGTTTCAGGCAGGATTTTTGTTGTATGGAATAGATCACATAGGGTTTAGTTAAGATTTATGCAAGAGGTGGTCTATATATGCATCCTACTCTCTCTGTCTCAGAGTATCTTCATAAAATCTGCAGGTTTTTTCCCCATTTCACAACAGTTTCTGTGATGGAGATGTGACTTAAGAGGTTCCTACGCACAGCTGCTCAGTCCTATCCCTGAGCTGCAGTTTGTTGCCCCAATATGACACCATAAACAGTCTCTGAAGCGATCTAGCTTAGAATGAAACAGCGAAACACTGTAGTAAAAATAACCCAGCATTTCAGTTTATCATGCAGTTCCTCCCTCCAAGTGCTTCTACTGAAAAGATGCTAAATGTTTTACCAATCCATTCTTTGCTAACACATTCTGTCTGTCAAAATAGACACAAAAATCTCAGCCTTCATAGAGATTTAAATTTTAAAAAACATGTATATCTTTTCATTTCATGTTTGTTGGTCCTGAAACTGTGACTATTTGGACTAGTCCATTAAATTCACATCTGGGTTTAGTAATTATTGCCTCCAGCTGCTCCTTGCCTGCCCCCTGCCAGAAGCTATTATTCCCCCTTGGCACCACAGTAATTGTTTATTTGATCACTATTGAAACCAGATCTGTCCCTACAACAATTTGCTTAAGTACAGCCTGTGGGACCAAGCGTACAGTTAATTTTGCAATATAAACTTCACAGGACAAATAATCTACTAAACCTCCACAGTTCACCAGATTTAGCTGCTTCTTTTTCCCCCTCATCTTCCAAGCAGTTCACATTATTTAGGCCCTTTTTGATAGACTATCTTCTTGCTCAAGATTTCCTTATTTCTACTTTACCTTGCTGCTGCCGCTTGAGGTCCTTCCTATATTTCCTTTCAATTGCCATTTTCAGGTACAAGGAGATCTAAATACAATTGTAGAAGACACCAGACAAAACCAGTGGTTTTGTGAAGTACAGTGAAGCAATTCTGTGAGACTCTTTAAAAGTTGCTTTGATCAGTTCTCCCAGACACAGGAAATCTAAGGCATTATTTATGAAGAATGGCAGCTGAATTGTAGAAAACTCAGATAAAAGTTGTGGGTGCTACATCTGGGTAGTTCTATTTGTAAATATTTATGTATCTTTAAAGAAAACAGCTGTAATTAAATGAGGATTAGAAGATAATGTAATGGCACTTACATTCCACAGATTTTTGCATGTGTGGGTTTTTTTTTTCCTTCCATTTTGAAAATTATACTTTTAAATAAATAAAGATTAAACTAGCTTCTCTGGAAAACTGCTTTCAACTCGAATAATAATTTAAAGTGAAAATTAAATAGAAGAAGATGGCATATTGGTTTGATGTTACTTTGCTTCTGTGACTTACCTAAAGTTAAATTGTTTGGAATCACAGTAATACAGTCAGAAAATATAGAAGTTTTTCTCTCAACTGACGTTTTTTTCTTACAAGTCTTTGCTTGAAGTCTCATATGCAGGTCAGGCTGATGATTTAGATGACTCGGTTAACTTCAAAGTGGCAGAATGCCATTCACATCTAAAATCTGCAATGATTATTTCTCCACCATCCTCTTAAGCTTTTTCAGTTTTCAGCAGTGTGTCACCTTCTAATGGCTCTGAGCACTCTTTTCTGTACCTGAAAAAATCTGCTATTCTGTCCTTCTCAAAAGGCCGTGTGACTCTAAGAAGTGTGCAATCAGATCATACACACCAATCCTATGAATGCCATCTTTAAGTCAAACTACCACTTCAAATTTCTGCAGTATAATTACAGATACTCATTTTATGCTCCAATTTATTCATGAAAAACATGTTCTCAAATTGCCTCCTTCATAGCATGCATAAGGAAGAAAAAACATTCCAAGGAGTAAGCAAAAATATTCCGGCTCAAAAGCATCTGTACATTTTACCAGTAAATTATTTCATGGCAAAATGGATGCCATCTCAGTTGTAGCTTCCTACAAACCATTTAGGACTTTGTGCCAAACCAGTATCATCAAGTCTACCATGAAATATTGAAAACCAGTGCAGAAAACACAAGAACAGCTCAAATGCAGTCCCAGCATGCAACCCATTCTGCAAAGCAAGGCATCACAGACCTACAGTACCATTAAATTCTAAGTGATTCAAAATATTGACTAATGAAATCTAACATACTGCACTTTAGCCTTGATATGACCAATGCATGGTGAATTCCATCAGCTCTGTGAGCACCCTCTGTTAACAGCTGCTTCCAAAGCCAGCAAGCTCTTCAAATGCCAAAACAAGAAGTGCATGATCTGTCCCACAGCCATTCTGGCCACATGATCCTAATTCTGCCTCATGTAACTCAGCCAACCATACACCAAATTTATTAACATCATCCCACTCTTCAATCTAGGTCAGGTCTCAATCAGAATCACATGAAAACAGACCCCCAAAGCAGTTTGAATGCATGCTGAACAGCATAGGTTTTCAGGTTATAAAATGCTTGATGCTTTCTTCTGCTAATTGTCTATAAATTAATCTCTTGATACAGTTTAATTACTCCAATAATCTAATGTTCATTGCAAAAACAATCCTGGGTTCAAGAGAACAATAAAATCTTAAACTAGAAATGACAACAAATGTTTTAACAGTGTTCCCAGTTTGCAGTTAGGGTTGTGGCATCACTGTTCCAGACCAGTTTTTGAAATTGCATGATGCTTTCTACCTCAGACTCCTAGAAGCGCTGACAAACACACAGCTGGATAGGCACTAAAAGGACAGTCTTTTGACGTAATTGCAAACTACAAAATGTAGAGCTTAGTATGAAGAAGATGCTTAAGGTGCTAAGAGAAAAAAAATGTACTGTTTTCCTCTTATACGGAAAAATCATAATCTGGTTTTAGACAAGAAACCTTCCTCCTCATCACCAAGGTAGAATCTGAAAAGTGATGGGTCTTAAGTCAAGTAAGGAGATGAGCCCTTGCAGAACAAAGTACATGATTCAATTTATTATATTGTTAATTCTTATACAGCTGTGTATGTAAGGTTCATGTTTTAAAAGCAAACTCAGGTAAGTAACTTCCTTAAAATAATAAGGTTGATGAAAATTTTTAGCTTAAAATATAATTATTTCTCACATATATTAAACCTATTTACATTATTATTACATTATTAACCATTACTCAACTTTCAATAAACTATCAACTTATCTCAATGTAAATGAGATTTACATTTTTGTAAATTGAACATCCATATCAAGAACAGCAGTCCCCTATCCACTTACCCAATATATTATTCAATTTGCATGTGCTTAATTCTGCAAGAGGTGCATTTCAACTTTAGCTCAAAACTGGCATTTTTCAGATTTTTATGTAAAAGAAATCGGAAAATATATTTTTACAAATTCATACATACAATTTTTAGATGTTCAATCCATCAGCATACCTCACATAGAATTTAAATTAAGACAGAAAGTTACCCCAAGTCCCTCTGTAAGGATGTTTCTTTCACCAGATAAAACTGATATTGGGTAAATTAAAATACTTGCTCTGAATTTTTATCCTGCAACGGCTGGGTTAGTTTTCTCCAGGGATTGTATGCAGAGTCTATACTGTAGAGGCGCATGTGCATGGCCAACACGTGAAACAGCTGATCTGAAAGGTGAAGAAGACAGATTGCTAAGTATTATATACAGTGATATGATCTATTTTACATTAAATTGCCATCATGTATTTTGCAAGGTTCTGAGAAGCCTGTCACTTCATTCCAAATAAGCTGGTACCTTAACAAGCATATTTTTGTTAAGGATTGATTTATTTTCAAAAAAAGGATTTGAATAGAAGATTTCAATAGAAGGCAGTGAACACATGCATATATACAGAAAAATGTTTCAGAGAAAGGCTGTTTAGAAAGCTTTGATCAGATCTCAGTTGTTTTGGTGCTCCACGTACTTAATTACAGGCCTTTTTAAAAAATCCCGTTTCATGCGCTATTATTCCGCCAATGTTCCATGTTCACTTGACTTGCCCCGCCAGTTTATGCCAGAAGTGGTGATTTCCTAAACAATTCTTAATAGGGACTGATATACTTTAAACTGATATACTTTTAGCTTTCATTCCTCTCTCTCACAGTTAAGTTCTGTGCACAACATATTTGAAATTTAATCTAAAATTGCTACAAGTTCTTCCCTACAGCAGGAGCACTTTTGTTCTTCATCTTTAAAAGGTTTAATATTCCTTCTGCCTTCACGTGGTTATTTTGGAGGTAGCTTGTGGACAAAAAAATCCCCAAACCAACAAACTTCTGACAACACATCAATGACAATAAAGTAGCAAGAGTCTTTATAATGTCAGAGATTTGTCCATACAACCTGCAGGCAGAGTTCACTGATATTCATAATTTCAAAACCTTCCGTACTTCCACCGTATCAAAAACATCATTTGCAAAACACTTGTAGAATTTTTCAGAGGATACATAACTACTCATGGAGATTTACTGCAGTATATTAAAATGCACATTTTATATTTATCTATGAATCATCTGATCACACAAATAAAGACAACATCTAACCCTTCCTTCCATTGAGCTACCCAAGTAGGCAAGCACCACTTAGGTCGAGAGCATTTGCAGAAAGGTACACGCAATAAAAAGCACAGAATGGTTTGCACTGGAAGGGACCTTTAAAGGTCATCCAGTCCAAGCACCCTGCAATGAGCAAGGATATCTCAAACTAGATCAGGAACTATTCAGAATTCACGTTTTTTCAATGAATCTTTTTTTATCTTCATGGGTTTATACTGAAATAATTAAAGTATCATTTCCCACAGCTTTGCTTACTTTTTTCTTCCTGTCACATTGTATCTTGCTATGTGGTATCATGCTTTTCTCCTGTTCAATTTTCTAGGACCCTGCTTCCTTTCTCCCCTTTCATTTTAACTTTCTCCCTTAGCATCCTGACATCATCTTTCCTCTCCATCCCTTTTTCTTTCTCTTGATCCCTTTCCATCTTTCTCTCTAAATCTCTCTCCTTCTCTTTAAAACCCACTTGCTCAACCTACACACTCACAGGTCCTCTTTTTCAAGTAGAATAGCAGCTATTAATTTATTTTCCATAAATAGACAATTACTCAGAGGTATGCAATGGCCAAAAGAGTCGCATGATGAAATCAGCTGACTGCTAGAGCCTGAGGGCTGTAATTAGCTCCTGGGGTTTGTAAAATAATTGGAGCTGTAGATGGCATTGGAATTGATAGCTGCCACCTGCTTTCTGAATAAAAACAGTCAATGAGGACAAAATAAGTCATCTTTACTCCTGGCAAGAGATTCTTACCAAACCAGCTTTGCTGATAAAGTCGAAAACTCTGAAAATATACTTACATTCCATCAAAATAATAAAAAAACCCTCAAGCATGGTTTTATTTGGAATTAAACCCATGAAAATATCTGTCCCTTCCCTCCTGCCTGTTCACTAAAATGAATGCTTTTTTTTTTCCTCAGCTGGTCCTTGCTTTAAATAGAAATGGGCAACTACACAAAATGGAAAATAAAATAAAATTGAAAATTGTTCAGAGTAATTAATTCATCCCCTGTTCCCTTAACAGCTACTCTCCTGAGCTTTTACTAATATGAAATTAAGCAGGCAAGCATCAAACTCTAGCACTGGAGAATTTATTTGTAATCTCCAAACGTGTAAGGCTGATGGACTGGAGCCACACTCTGCGTGCCTGGGTGTGCCTGGCACGCCGTTCAGCAGCCGTGCAGGACAGCACGTCCCGCCTGCCAGCGGGGCCGTGCGGCTGGAGGCACGTCCAGCGCCAGGACAGAGCCTGGCCCCAGAGCTCAGCCCGCGCCTCACGGCTCCGGCCAGGGGCACACACCGAGCTTCCTCTCTGCTTCACACCACAGTCACCCCAATTGCTTCACTCACCGCTTACTATGGCTACGAGGTACTGGAGAAAGCCAAGGAGAACACTGGAGCGATGGAAAGCAAGAACTGGCAACTTGATAGTGCACCAAGTGCTCGGTGCTGCACCACGTCCCTACGCCTGAGGGACTGGCAGAAACCTGCCCTGAGCCAGAGAAATACCCGAGGGCTTTTCCTGTGTATTTGTGGAATGCATAATTCCAAAGCATAAGCACAAAAATACAGAATGTCCTCCCATTTTCTTATACCCTACTTAGAACCTTTAAAATACACGTAAGGACTGTTTTTAAACAAGTAGCAGCAAAACGTTACCATGACAATGACCCACAAACATCAATTGTGCCCAGGCTTGTAAAGAGTGGGAAGGAAGGTCATAACCTCACCAGGTATCTCAAACCTCTCTGCCCCTCATGGTCCACCTTCCAGCTGATTCTCTCCAGGAGAGCCCCCCTTTGTCAGGGGAAAAGGCAGGACCTGGTTGTAGCTCAGAGCCACCAAAAGATCATTCTTAATCAATTTTTGTAGGAAGAATATTAATTTCAGAAAGAGCAGCCGAAAAAAAAATTGAAAAAATTTGAATATGATCATCCTCTTTTAATAATTTTGTAATAACATTTGAAGCAGGCTGCATTCAGATAATTTGAATAAATATAAAAATCACACAATTTGGATGCACAATATAACTTATTGCAGAAAAGTCATCATGGGCTTGGCAGGATTCTAAAATTTAGACATTTGAGTGGGCAAGATTACTACTGTTTTAAAACATGATCACAGACCCAAGTATTACCTACATTGACACACTGCTGTCACAACTCTCAGCCTATGTCTTTGTTTTTCATAGAATACATGTAAAGCTTAAACAATGCTTCACAGAATCATCTAGATTAGCAGTTAGAACTAGCTTTCAGTCCTATTAGCATTCCTTAATCCATTTCTAAAAATGATGAAAATAACTCTGTTGTTGTTATTGTCACTGCTGTTCTTGGTAGATTTACTTCTTGGAGTTAATCTATTATGAGAGAGGGGCATTAAACTCAATTGGAGTCTGTACTTTCAACAGAGCAGTTCTGCACTGGGACTGAAGCTATAAGAGAAAGCATTATAATATCGCTACTGTTACAAACCCCAAAGATATTTTGTCTATAGACAAAATATACCCAAAGTGTATTTTGCCTATATATCCACACTGCACCAGCACCTGCATTTTTTACTGTTTTTAATCATAAAGCACACTCATTTTACAGATGTTGACAAAGCTCTTAAAAATATTCTGCTATGTTACAGTGCAAAAAGCATATGTCCACAATAGCAATTTCACAGCCCTTCTCAGGTTTAGTGTAATATGCACAACACAAAAGAAGACTAAATTCAACACATAAAAAGACAGCACTTTGGTAGAAGTTCTAAAAATGCAGTGCTCAATTGACAAAAATGAGTGACCTGGGAAGTTGCATTCAGATTTAAGTTTTGGTCTCACTCATAATCTTGGTTTGATCTTTGCCAAAGTGATCCCAAATTTCTACGTAAGTTTTTCTGCTTTTTTTTCTACTTGTTTTTTTCTGGTCTCTTGACTGGTAAACTCTCAAATTACCAGATTTCAAATCAGATTATGCTTTCTGTTATTAATTCCAATTCCACAATGTAACGAAATGTGCTGTCATAATAAAAACAAAGAAAACTAAGGAATTAGCTGCCTTTTTATTGCTTGCAACAGTCTAGATAATGTGTTTATACCCCAGTCTCTCTTTATTTTAGGATATATACTGCTGTCATGGAATTTTCTGTCTTGATCCAGTTTTCCCTTTTTACATTCCCTAAATTAGTATTCACAATTACAATGTGAAAACATTACACAGTGACACAGCAGTTCACTGCAGGTGGAACTGAAAACATCCTTGTCTCAGCTGTGAAGAACTTACCAGACCAGGGAAGCTTCTGCCTTCTCCCAAAGTGTCCTGGGACTATCAAGAAGGATGTAGATTATAACTAAAACCACTTGATACAACCCGATGGGACTTGATTGTCAATTAGGAGATTGAGAAGTATTTTCCTCCTGGTAGAGATTTACATAGTCCACTTAGCAACAGTTGACAACATCTTCCCATTCATCACAGTAGACTTGAATCAGTAAAAAAACCACGAAGGTCAGGAAAAGCCTATTAAGGCATTAAGACTGGATAGTCTTTACAAAATCTCTTATATCTTCACTAAGTCTTAATTGCTGATGAAGCAGCTAATTACCCTCTACACCAAACTCAGCAGTGTACGAAATCAACTTTAGCAACAGAATTCTAACAATACCTATCTTGGCTTCTCCCACACTAGATATTAGTGGCACACTAAGTGCTTTAGAAAATACTTAAGATCATCTGCTAATGAGAAAAACTGCTTTTTCCAAGTTAGCATGAATGGGCACCAAGGACCTGCAGACTGATAGCTCCTAACTGAAAAAAACTCCAAAACAAGCAAGCAAATCAAAAAACCCTAACACTGCAACACCAAAAAGCCCAACCAACCACAGAAACCCACTGTAGCAATGCATTCCTGAAAATAATTTTATTCTCTTTATTTTCAGTGGCTGCAGAGAGCTGTGTATGACTCTTTGCAACCATATCCACATCAATGATTATAGGAAAGAGACAGCTGCAATTCAATCTGCTAGTCATAAAAGAATTAGGTTTTCTCCCAACAGGAACTACTAAGTGGCTCCAAGTGTCACTGTCTATATTCATTAAATGGAGACAGCCATTATTTTCAACATGGTTGAAAAATTTGATACAGAAGAATCATGAAGAGAAACAATGTGTTTCTATGCTCACAAAAACACTAAAAGCACTGATTAAACTGATACTAACACCATAATCAAGATAAAGGCTTCAAATAAGTGAGAAAAAGAAAACCAAAACAAATGAACCAACCAAAACAACTCTCACATAGCAATACTGTTTCTCAATCTTTAGAGCCACTGCAGAAGTTACAAAGGTGCTAGATGTTCTGCTTAAGAAGAGTTTAAACAACTCTTAAATAATTCTTTGATGTCTAGTTGTAAATAACCTCCTTTCCAATTAATGAAGTTGGTGCTGCAATGCCAGACTGCCATTTGTGGGAAGCATAAGGAGCTCATTTACAGAGAAACTGAAACCAGTGGACAGGAAGTTAAAATATTTAATATTTACCCAAAACCCTAATTCTATCCTCCTCAGAAAGGGGGAAAAAAGGAAAAAAAACCAAAACAACAAAACAACCAAAACTCAAAAAAACAGACAGACAGAAAATAGTACTATTTAAAAGTTAAAAAAAGAAGATTATAAATTAATTTATAAGTAACTTTTAAATTCTGTGGGACTGTTCATCAGCTACTGCGAGATTACCAGAGTATGAATAGCAAAACCAAACATCCTACACAAGTTAGAGAGGTCACAGAATCAGAGAATGCTTAGGGTTGGAATGGACCTTAAAGATCATCTAGTCCTGACCTCCCCAGACCCCTGCCATATTCCATTAGACCTGGTTGCTCAAGGTCTTATATAAAAATGGTACAGAGAAATCATAATTATTCAGCTTTAATGCTGTGTTTTGACCCTGTTTGACAAATACAGAACAATGAAGACAAACAGGTCTGTTACACTTTATAAAACAGAGGAGTAAGAGAAATAAGGTGTTATGTATCTTAATTTTCCCTAAACCCAAGAGAATTTGCAAGGCCATAGACTCTAAAACTGTAATGTAGTCCTTCAAATAAGACTTGATTTTTAATTAAAAAGTAATAGGATACGGTTTGCATTTTTTGGTCGCACACACATACAAAACTTTAAGCCTTAAAATAGCAATTTTGCAGCCAAATTTTCTTCACCATTCTTCTCACACGTACTTGGTCACTAAGAGCTACATTAATCATTCTTAATTTCACTTCCCAAGAGGAGCTGCCCTCATGGTGCAATCTATTTAAACAGCTCTTGACCTATTTGTTCCTACCATCTTCCCTGGTATTTGCTGCTGTAAGAGCTCACCTGGGACAACATATTCTATTTTCTACAATATCCAATCACCAAACTTCACACTTCTTACAAATGTGTGTTACTACAGCGTGGTATGCTTAATCACAAAAGAAACCCTTCAGTATCTCACACACAGCAAAATCTAAACCAGGTTATGTTTTAGATTACTTTTGCTGAACCTGACACGAAACATGTTTATAAACAAAAGCAGTTTCAATACTGTGTAAGGAAGACTTCAACAAAACAGTACTCAGGTTCAAGATGGGGTATGGATTTTAACAACCATACTTTCCTCACTGAAGAAGACAATGAAGAGGCTAAAGGTATATTTTAAATGAAATTTCAAAAACAGGACTGCTCTTAGAAAAATAAATTACTATGGAAGGATAATAAAATATACTTCAGAATATGAATCTACAGAAACGCAATTTTTCATAACTTAAACACAAGGATATGGAAGGGGCAATGGAGGAGACACACAATTATATAATGGTATAGTGAAAACAAACCCTGCTATATATGTAAAGCTAACTCTGCTCCCACTAGTCATATTTAGCCTAATGTCCAAACCTAAATATAGTAATAATAAACAGAAATACTATATAGGTCTGTTCTAGGAGAATCCCATTACCTTACATTGAAAAACCAAGTCTATTTTAATGCAAGATTAAATAAGACTAGATTGCTACATAATTTCCCAAAGTACCAATGCAGAACATAAACAACATGTGGACATTTTAACAATGAACAGATGACATTGACAGAGCTCTGTGCTGCTTAACGCAGAAACACTTTCATATATGTACCGCCTTTACCTGAAAGGCCTTGAATGTTTCGGGAGTGCAAGATAAATACTAAAAACACCAATATAACTGACTTGGATGTAAATAAGAAAATTTACCATTCTACCGAAAACTGTGGAAAAAAACAAGTGCATTGTGGTAAGATGCTGTCCACACCCCTTTATCAGAAATGTGATTATAACCCTTATAGCAACTGCTAAAGGAAAAAGCACTAGTACAACACACTCAAAATTACACAACATTTTAAGAAAGGAACAGAAAAATATTATTGTAAACAAAGTGCAATGCATTGTAAGTAGAAAAAGAAAATAAAATCAAGATATGTTATTAGGTTTTAAAAATTCATCAATATGCTTTTCAATCAATATTCTAGAAATTTCAGATTAAACCCCTACGTACAAGTATATTTAAACAGTCAAATCACATCATGGGGAAAAAAAAATTCTTCTCCCTAAATATATACACAATTCTGAATACAAAGGGGATAACCTTGAAATGAATGAAATTAGTTGAAATACATTTCCTGGCACTAACAGAAGGCTTTTGTCCTAGGGGAAATGTGGACAGCATAGCACCTGGTGAGATTTCTTTGGTGGCTTGCCACCTCAAAGGGTGAGGGAAGCATCCCTCAGAAATTTGGTACCAAAAGACAGAGGTGGGCCTAACTTTCTTTTTTGCTATGGAATCTGCTGCTATTGCTACATAAGCTTGACTTAAATAAGCATTAGTAGTAGTAGCAGTATTCTGGCAGGCTTTCAAATTTTTCCTGACAAAAGAAAAATCTACTTGTAACTGTTTATATTCCAGTAAAAGATTAAAATATTTTCTTTTAAGAAAAAAACACTTCTGGCAGAAAAAAGTTGCTTTATTTGACAATTAATTAAATTAAAGATTTCAGAACAACAAAATTTGACAATTTCTATGAAAGAAAATTAACAAATCTTGGTGGAAAAACTATGAAAATTAAAGACATGGGACAATGTAGCAGCATATTTCTAAGTATAACACCAAGGCATGAGCTATATTAGCATTCAGAAACCAAACTTCTTTCCTATTGCTAATAACAACCACGGTGAAACAAAGCTTTCCTGCTTCACCCTTAAAATACTTCTAGTGTTACTCATAAAAATACAAACCTATTAAAAAATATTGCATGCATAGTATGAAAATTGATTTCTAAATAATTGTATAAGACATAAATAGCTCTAATGAAGAATTTGTACAAATTAGTTTTCAGATTTCTCTAACAGAAACAAAACCCCCAAGACTCCTTATGGCAGAAAAAAAAAGGTTTTAGAAGTAAAAAGTTGATGTAATTTAGAAAATACCAGAAAGAATCAGACATTTTTATTCAAACCATTTAAACTGCATTTAATAACACAGAACTTACTTAAACATGATCTTTTCCCAGCTGTGCTTGCACCTCCTGAACACAAATTTCCACCTCGATGGACCAGCTCAAGTTCCAAGTTTGTTCTGTAAAAAAAAGTAACAGTATTGAATAGAAAAACATTATTCAAGCTTCTATAAAATAAATAAATCATGACGAACTCCCAACATACACTAAATAAAAGAATACTGTGAACCAATCTTTAGTGTTAAATACTGCCAAACTACAGCTCAGAATAAAACAAACTTTATCAAGATACTGTCATATGATTTTAAATACTGTATTAACATAGTACTGTATTGAATTGTGAGGAATGTTAATTCTGTGCTTTATTCTGTATGCACACAGTATAATAAGGGAATTTATGTGCAAATCTGGGAAGACAATATACAGATTGGCTAACTTTCAGTCAATCATATATGTTTAAAAAGCGTTCTCTTTATTGGCAGAGCTTTTGTTTCACTTTAAACAACCAGAAAGTACAATGCATATGGCATCAACTAAGTATGAATACAGTCTAAATTATAATTAAACCACTACCCTTTATAGATAGGTCAGTTAATAAAAGCCTTGGAGGTTAATTCTGAATGAAATGCTATTCCACTGCAGCTCATTAGTATGAAAGAGGAGTTGTGTCACTGAATCTCTGCATGTCACAGTGATGCTTTCTTTCTTGGTATTATTGTAATCTGATACTTAGGCACCAATTGTTTAGGCCAAATGTGATCATTTTGTTTACTTTTGGAATTGTATGTTTCACTACTGCATTATCTTTTACTCTCAAGATTTGGAGTAAACAATTTATGTTCTATTCTCTGAGAGCCTGTTTTAGTATGTCAGCATGCATTCTAAAAATCAAAATAAAGGAATATAATTCTATTATTCTGAAGTGTTGTTTTGCTAATTCAATCCAAACTGCAAATCTCTTTCTAAACATATTTTGTGCTTTAATGAAAAATGAAACTATTTTAGGTTCGATATAATGTGACTGAATCCATATTAAAATTTATTCCAGAATTTTAGGCACATAACATATCCAAGCTAAGAACATCCCCCCCATACATTTAAGAAGACACTATGGGATGACTTTTATTCAAAACAAATTATTTTTAAGAATTTCAGCTTCATCAACTTGAAAGAATAATACATTTTGATATGCAGTGTTTGTTAAGATACTTTCCTGTGTTTTTAAAATAGCAACATTTCTGAATATTCCTATCCCTAAATTTTCAGCTTATGCCATCCATTTCTGAAGGAATGCTTTAATCCTCTCTACTCAGAAAAGGCAATTTAACATTGATAATGTGCCTGCTCAGAGCTCCATCTGGTTGCTGCTGATAAGGGCATCTGTGTGACAGGGGAATTTTCCACTCTTCAGGCGATTTGCAGTGCTCACTGAACTTCTGAAAATCTACCAGCAAGGAAGCAGGGACAGGGATTTCATATTAGTGGACAAAATAGCAACTGTAGATCAGCATGTGCTAGCTCATCATGGGAATATGAAGGAAATCACTGTATTTTATTTCTGTGAACCTTCTGATAACTAATTTGAAGAACAAAATCAGTGACAGTCTTCCACAAAAACAGTAATAATTAAGATTTAAATCAAAAAGACTTCCTGAATGTTTAAGAATAATTTTCTAGATCTACAATTTTGTATTTCCCTTTCACCAAGGCATATGTGCCAATTTACAAAACAAACCACAGGGACAATTCTGAAAAATACCTCTTGTTGGTACATATGAGGTGTCATATAGTACTTTTTACTATAAGGAATATAAGGGAAGTTATTTCTGTAATCATATACTCTGTTCACATATACAATACCAACTCTCACCTCCCACAGTTCTTCATTGTCCCCAGCTCCTCAAAGGCAGCACCTTATAGCTCAGCTTTCTTGGAAATGTAAGTATTAACCTTTTCCTTCATTATGTCTCTTTCAAAACATAACTTGGCATAAAAATGCACAGTAGAGAAAGCATCTTCTGTGAAAATGAACACTTGTCCTTCAGCAAATATCCTACATCAGGTACGGACCTCAATAATTTTTGAAGACCAGTGTATCTCCCCCCTAATTTGAGCTCCCTTCTGCCTTGAGGATCTGTGTACCCTCTGCCCTTTACTGAAGAAAAGTAATGAAGAAAAACTGGGGGCAACTGATAGAAGTGTGGAGCACAGAGTGGTCTCTGAAAGAATCCTTTGCTATCTCAGACTCCTCAACATGAAGGAAAGAGAATGAGAAAGAAAATCTATACAAGTGTCTTCTTTTCCTGTCTAGAAATCTCAGCATCATTCACTGGAGCAAAAAATTTTGTAGAACACTGCCTTTATCCTCCTCATTCACAGAAAAAACCCTGAGAAAATAGATTTCTCTCAACTGTCCTGACTCCTGATTAAACCCAGGAGTTTTTACTACTTCATCCCTTCTTGGGGGCTTTTATTAAAGGAATGTATTGGTGGTGGGAAGGGTGATTTTGTATTTCTGAGAATTCATACCAGGACAGGGTAGAGGGAAGTAAAAATGCAGTGTCCTTTCCAGAAAGGGAATATATTTGGCTAGACTTGCTCTTCCTGCTGGGACAGAAGAAACATACTAAGCACTATCATTTTTGTCACTTCAGTTTACAAATACTACCCATACATGGAAAAACCCCAGATATTGAGACACAGATTCAGAAGGAAAGAACACACGGCTCTCACATTAATCTATACATAGCTGATAGAAAACCCAAAAGGTTTGTTTGCACAGCCAACAAAAGCATGAAACCTACTGCTATGCAATACATAAACAGTCCTCCAAGATACTGCCACAAATTAGTCTTCAATGCTTTGAGTGTGGAACTATTAAAATTAAAGCTAGGCACACGTGATTTGGGATTGACACCCTACACTAATCTCATAAATGCCAGCAAAGACAAGGAGGAATGCACGAAAAGGGTACAAATTTAACAAGATATGACTGTTGGGAAAACAGGAGGTAGCCAAGGAGCTGCTGTTCCAGCTGTGCACACAAGTCTGGATGCCAAGACCTAGAATGCCTCTTTTGCTACGAAAACACAGCAGCTAGCCCTCCCACGAGGTGGCAAAGAGTTCTTTTGTTGTTTTTTTTCTCTGCTACTGGTGACATATGCCTGGGCAAGCAAAAATGAAGAAAAGTAAGTTCCTTTTTTCCTGAAAGAGAAAGAATAACCTGCAGCAACTGGCTACATATAGTTTCACATTCCCATTACAGCATGTGATAATCCACTGCAAAGCTGGCATTCAGCTGTAAACTAGCATCTTTGAGGACAGGAGATGATGTCATTTTCTGATTGAAAATGGAACATTACTTATAAGAAGATTAAAAGCATTTAATTCACATGGAAATAGATGGAGGTAATCAAAATATCATTGTATTCAAATGCTCATTTACACAAGGTTTAAATACCAGGAAAAACTTCAGGAGCTGTAGAAGGTCTGACCAAAACCAATTAAATGCTTCAGAACACCTGGAACTAGAAATGCTCAAAGATTACTGGTTGCTAAGGGACAGAAGGGTATCATTATCTCAAGAACAACTCTGGATGGAAATAAGAAAGGAACAGGTTAAATGACAGGAATAACTTATAGAAAGTAAATTACTTCAGTACGTAATTTTAATTGTGGACAGTGCGTAGTTTCATTATTTAAAATTAAACACATAGTAAAATCATACAAAGAAACTCTTCTAGTTTGGAAGATGATGTACAGATTTATTTCCATAAATACAAACTGGAAACTTATATTAAAATGTCTATTTAAAAGTTTAACTTTTTTTAACCCTATAGTTCTTATGCAATTATCAAGTAGTAGAAGCATGTAAATCTGGATTGCTGCACTGAAAAGCAAGAAAGATTAACCACCTTGAAGCTAATCTGCCAGGTTCCCTCATTAGAGATCTTATGATTTATAGTAACAATAGAGAAGGCTGGATCCAACACCTGAAATTCCTCAAACATGCATAAATGGAAAATTGGTGACACAAGTCTAACAGGAAGAGGTCACAAGGGGTACAAGTGATATATCCTAATCTTAGTGGTCAACCACGATTTCTCTCTCCAGCAGTGCAAACAGCAATGAAATGCTGTTCTAGTTTGAGGTATTTTTAACTCTTTGAGTGAAAACAAATCTTGAGCTCTGTGTGTAAATATAAATGTAATATATAGATATATTTAAAATATGTTTAAATAGCAATTTAAAAGTTATATAACACTGTACCCAGAAAAACCACCATTTTTGTATCTTAAATGCCATGGTTACAGGTAATCATACTTTGATATGTGTAATATTAATTTTGAGTTCCTTGTATTTTTGGGAGGGTATTTAATTGTATTGATCAAACATGTAATTGCTAAAAATCCCAATGTTACTTATCCTCGTATAGCATATACCACTTAAAATATGGAATCATCCTTTAACTTGCTATGTATAGAATTTCATAGCTCGTCTGTATCAGTTAAAATACTCAGAAAGAATACAGATAGTGTTTCTTTTAATAGAATAATACAACAATCCAAGTTGGAGGAGACTTCTGGAGATTAGATGGTCTAACCTTCTGTGAAAAGCAGAACCTTAGATTTGATTGCCCAGAGTCCTGCTGAGTCAAGCCTTGAATATTTCCACTGCTTATATACTAAGACACTCAGCAATCAGAGTTTATGAAACTGCAACAAAAAAATGCTACTCAATGGCATCACTTCTATGCTTGCAGATTCTCTGCAGTCAGCACCTTCCCTGCAGGCCTCAGTAAATCAGAGTTTAGAAAATTATTTTCTTAATGAGTATTTCAAGTTCTTATGGGAAAACCTGGTATTACAGTAACTGTGAATAGATTAACCATTCAGAGTACCGTAAAATTAATTGTATAGGAGGGACTGATTTTCTTGGAGTGTGCATGTGACACTGACAGCTCTGAAACTACAGTCAAACATCACAAAGAAAATGCTGCTCATTTCAACACTTTGAGAAGTATAAAGACTACATGAAGAGAAATTCCTAGTTGCTGATGTAATAAAAAAAAAGCTCCTGCTGTGATCTTTTAAGTGAATAAAACTAATGTGTAGCAGAGAGATAAAAACACCTTATGATTGAAAAACTAGCAATATGGCAGAAAAAAAAATCTCAATCTGCAGAAGACAGAGTAGATTTGACAATTTGGGAAAGTAAAACAAGAAATGCAACATGAAAATTTTGATATATGGAAAGCAAAACCTTGAATTAAGAAGAAAACTAAAAAAGCATACAACACAGTGTTCTCTGGATTTTGTACCACTGCTGCACGTAGTAAAAACTAACTGAGAGGCACATGTTTTCATCTTGCATAATGCCTGTATATGAAAATCAGAAAATATAACCTTGATGTAGTGAGTATTCAAAAAGTCCTTTTTGGAGAGGATGAAATCTTTTTTAAATGCTTTTTTTTGAAGAAGAAAGCTATCTAGTGCCTAATACCATTAGTGAGGATTACAAAAGAAAAAATAGAAGAAGAAAAACATACCCACCTGGCTACAGAATACATAAACAGGAAATCATTGTCAGGTGATCCAGGAGTCTTACTATAATCTGTATACTTCTTCTGTGTGGTACTTTTTATATCTTTCATTACAGATTCCATTTCTTTACTGAGGTTGGTTTCAGACTATGAACAAAGATACAAAAGATTAGTTAATTTTACCTGAAGAAATGCAGCAGCTGATTGTAAAGAGTAGCAATTCCATATTTGTAAAACACGTTTGCAGGTTATGAAAAAATATGCATTAAAAGTCAGTATTCTGTCTCACAGAAGTGCCAGAATATTTTGGAAAGTTATTCTGATTTGTTCTGAATATGAAAACATAATTGTTTTGTCCATCTCCTAAGTTTAAGAATCTCAGTGCTTGTGCTATTTGAAAGTATATTTGCACTGTACAAGTAAAGAAAACCACAAAGCATCTCCATCAAGACTTGAAGGTAACAAAATTTAATATCATTTATTCTGTCATTCTGAGGACCTCATGAAGCTTTGTAACACATAAGCACCAGCAAATTGCTCTTTCTGTTAAATAGTCCATACCTTACGAAGTTCTTAAGAGAACTTTGTTTAAACAGCTTCCAGTTACAATTACTATTGCTATTTTTTCATTGCATGGAAATTATAAATATATTTTATATTACATTACTTCATTCTATGCAAATTATTATGGAGAAAACTGAAAGTGTACTCAATAAAAAAATTATATTAATCACATTTTGTCACAGCTTTCAACTGTTGATTTTTAGTAGGTATCACAGTAAATGGTCTAAGTTTCTTGATAAGAAAACAATAGTATGTTGTCTTCAATATCAGAAGAAAAGGAACTTTTCGAGGTTGCCAGGTTTCTAAAAGATCACAAATGCAATATAAAATAAAAACTGAAATGTAGAGGCAAATTAACAAGGATCTTTCTGCCTTACACTGATGCTTACTGGGAAAGTTCCCAGCTGCTCTTGAAGGTCTTCCACCTCTTGCACAAGGTCTTGCATGCACTTGTTACTATGACTTTGCCAAACACTTCTTTCCATATTGTTTCCAGGATAACAAGGAAGAACGCTGTTGGCAAACTGCCTACACAGGGGACAGGTAAATTCTCCTTTGTCCACTGAAAAACCCTGGAGGACTTGGTCATTCTAAAAGAAAAAAAAGAAGATGTAACTGAAATTTGCAAACAATCATAGTTTTTTTAGCTTGGTATTTCTGGTGTATAGCTAAAAAAACCCAAGTCTGAAACTTCAAACTGTAAAGAAAGAATAATTAGAACAGTTCCCCATTTTACTGATAAAGGTCTTAGCTACTAGAGACTGTCTTATAATCCTCCAACTCAATTAATTTTCCTGATTTTTAAGCACTCTCCATTGTCAACAATATCCCCATAATAAAGTAGAAAGACTTCAATGGATTATTTCCAACATTTCATGCCTGTTGTTTCTTTCTGACAATTCCTATAAAGTCTGAGACTCCAAGTACAGGCTGAAAAAAGCCTAATCAAGGAGCCATTGGCCAGCAGCATGAGAACCCTGATTATTTCTTGTATCACATGAAGGATGAAAGAATGGACACAGTTTGGAAAGTGAGGACGTGTCCTCAGTATTCCAGTTAACTGGCAAGAAACACTGCTTCAGCTTCATGAGTTGCCTCCATGGCTTCCCATGTTGATATCTAATTGTATTATGTAAAAAGAAATGTTTTATCCAAATGAACACAGGTCTATATAAATTATCTCAGTCCTAAACATGGTAGTAAATAGTCAAAATTATTATGCACTCATCTAGGTACTAGTAAAACATGCCAGATCAGAAGTTCACTTAAATAATCTAGAACCTTCAAGAATACAATTACATGGAGTAACAGTTTGTTTCAAGTTTAATAAAGAATTCACCAGAAAAATTACTTCAGAATTTATATGATGCAAAAAATCACTTTTCCAAAATTCTGTAAAGTGAGACTCTACCATGAAAGTCCAGATTTTGCTGCTACAGTACTTTATGAAATTTTTATGTTATTTTATATTTATCTTGATGACACAATTACTGCTGCAAGCAAATTTAAATTAATGTGGAAAAGAAAAATTCATCATGGGACCCAAGAAAGGTTGCACACCTCCTAGTTTCTTTAGAGGTTAAGTTTCACAGTATGAGCAATGCTGATACTAAAAATATAAGGAATTGCTTGTTAAAATACAAGGAAAAACTTGCACAGTTTTTCTCAAAATGAAAAAAAACCAACAAAAATTAAAAAAAAAAATCCCTAAACCACAAAAAACAAACTAACAAAAACCACAACCTCCCTTCCCCAGCAACCATTCCCCTCCCTCAAACAAACAAAACCCCATTAAAAGACCCACCAAACCCAAAACCTGAAGAATTATCCTGTAAGTAATCTTGAACAAAAATGCTGGTTAATATGAAACAAGAAGTCCTCATGTAGTTTTCATTTTTTTGCACTGGTTAATTTTGTACAAGATTTTTCTGATATATCAGAGTAACTGAAAACAAAGTACTTTCGTTAATGTCAAGATGCAGTAATAGAGTAAGTTAGTAAACTCTTGAAACATAATAAAAGCATTCTGTACATTCATACAAAACATTTAATTGATCTGAACAGCATAAATCCAATTGATTCCAGTTAAAGCCGCTCAGTTCCAAATAAACAACTATGATCTTCAGTTTTACTTACCCGTAAGGATTCCATGTAAGATTTGTGACAATCTATGTGTAAAGTGTGACCACAAGTTTGTACATAAACACCTCCTTCCCAGCCTATTGACACTGCTTGTAGGCAGGAACTCTAAAGCAAAGCAACAACAGTAAGAAAAAACAACGATTGTATATAAAGCTAAAAAAGTGTTTACCAAAACTTCAAGATTTACAAGATAGACAGATTTTTATTAGCATACTACCTAAGTAAAAGATATCCTGAGGAAATAAAGAAAGAAATCCATTTTATAAAAAGTGTTAATTTATACTGACTGACATGGCTGCTACTATGCCATTCTTTCCAATAGTTAAGTTAAACTTCTGCAGTTCTTGTCACTTAAGATAACAATTTCTTTAAAGAATCTCTTGTATTACTTCATGAAGGTGGGTCTAACTCCAACAGCTGTTCCAATAGCAGAAGTTATCCCATTTACAAGGGCAATATACTGTTCCAACACATTTCATTCAGTTATGTAGATAACCAAAATAACAATACCACAGCTATATAATTAAATGACAATCTGTTATTAAAATTCAGTGTAAACACTTAGGGGTTTTAATGAGTTGTTGAACAGCATCATATATAACTCATTATAATTGGAAAAGAAAACAAACACTTGTTTAGGGAACTTAGTTGTATATTAGGTTTGTTTTGAAAACATTGGCCTTATTGGAAGACTGCACTTACAGCTCACAGTTCCAAAAAAGTTACCCACTGGTATTTTTTTTTTTCAGAAAATAATGACCTGAAGAAACAATCACCTCTGGCAAATTTATAAGGAACTGTAGAAAATTCTTTTGCAGAATATCTAACTAGAGTTAGTCTAAGTATTAAATCTTCATTTCTCAAAAATGCCATACACAGACTGAAATGTACATTCTGGTTATACATTTAAAGAACAGAGAAAGATTTATGGCTACCAGAATTGGAAAATAATTTTTAATGTACACTGACCCTACAAAGGTCTTAATGCATGATGTGATATCAGAATACTATAAATAACTCTGAGATATATATATATATATATATATGTATATATATATATATATATATGGGGGCTTTTTAAATTTTTTTTCCTGCATGTGAGCTGGAAACCAAAGCAAAATTACAAATTTTTGCTATGGGATATCCTCCTGTTTACCACGCCTCAATCTGTCATTCACAATGTGCTGTGAGCCTCTCAGGCCATGAAATAAGAAAGACCTTCTCCTACTGGCTCCTGCATGATTTAGTAGACTGCAGTATTAATAATGTTGTATGATATACCTAGCTAAGCCCCAGAGAAGTAATATTTCATTCAGAAAAATCATTATTTGCTGCATATATCTAATGATGCTACTGAGTAGCATTTGTAAAAGAATTTAACAAAACCAACCAAACAAGAAAATAACCTCAAAGTCTTAGCCAGAAAGGCTTTACTCTATTATTCTTGAGCTCAGAAATAAAGGAGAGTCCAAAGCAAGCTACAGGCTTGGGATGGAGCACACCTATATCAAACTATTGGCTACACAGAGTACTGTGTGATTCTGAAAACAGTCCTATCAATTCAGTATCTGAAATTTTATCTCCTAATCTTTAGTCATACCTCTCCATATTAAAAATAATCCCTTTCAATGATTTTTCCTTTAATGGCGAGAACTCTACTCCCGGACAGCCAGCATCAAATTCCAGCTAAGAAAGTGCAAGACAGAAGAAGTGATCTGTTTTGCCCCATCTCTATACAGCATGTAGCTTTTGAATGGCATTTTTGTTGATTTTTTTTTACTCTAGCAGAATAAGCTAGATCATATTTCATAACTTAAAATTTTTACATCTAAGTGGTATTATTCACTTGCCTCCCAGAATCTATTAGAGGAAGGACACTTGTTGGAGAGGACACAGTTGATAAACAAAAGGACTTCTTAATTCTTAGCTCAGCCTGAACAAGACACGCAAGACACTAGCAGATGTTTCCAGTTTTATGTCCGAAACAATCTAAGGATTAGTTCTTTCATGCAGAGACATTTTTTTTTTAGCACAATATTGACCTGAAAATGTGAAAGGAAAAATAGCTAATTCAGCTGATGTTTGAAACAGGACTGGAATTTTTGAAAGTAGGATGCATTTGCTCATTGCATTACGGTGCATGTTAGACTAATCTGTTGGTAGTGTTACTGCACAGAAAGGGAAATACACACTTCAGTAAGATCAAGTTTTTGGTAACATTTTGATTGGAACTCCTTCCACTTGTAGTATTTGAACACGTAAAAATAAAGCTCCACTTCAGCACTACTTCAAAGCTTTTTATTACTTCAGCAGGAAAAACTATTAATTAACTATCTGAAACACTAAACCAGTATCATCAATGTCAAAAGAAGAAAAGATTGTCCACAGGCTTATTCTCAGCTAAAAAATCGTTTGTTAGAAAACAATTTTTTGTTTAGGTCTTTTGGAGTTTCACTCTCCAGCAAGGAAATGCATGATATCTTCCTAAGAATAAGATGTTTTCTGAAAAGATTGACCCATTTTTAGGACTGTATCAGAACAATTATGAATTTTCTCCTTTCCATCCACTCATATTCCCCTTTCTCTGTAGTGGCTCAGAAATCTGTTACAGATTCAAGCAACTCTTTCCACTTCCTTTGTGCTTCCAAAATACCTTGGCTACAGGAGAACTGGTGTTCACTTAGACAATGAACCCAAATTTCAATTGTGTGGTCACATTGGGTTGTGAAATACCTTCTTTTAGGGCGTGTCTGCATGGATGTTCATTGACTGTGTAGCCTGTGGATACACTAGATGCCTATCACCACAAATGTGACTGGGGAAA
Organism: Poecile atricapillus; assembly: GCF_030490865.1. Taxonomy (NCBI): domain Eukaryota; kingdom Metazoa; phylum Chordata; class Aves; order Passeriformes; family Paridae; genus Poecile; species Poecile atricapillus. The sequence continues at coordinate 19,640,560 of NC_081253.1, read as the reverse complement.
ACCAGAAACTATTTAAAAATAAGAACCCTATGAAATGTAAACACTTCAGAATGACTGCAACATGAAAAAGCATTCTCTAAATGTAGAAATGAAACTAGGAGAACTCTAAGTTCTAATTTTATTTATCTTCTCACATACAAATTTTTCTTAAGTGGTGGTCTTGTTCACATGAAATGCTTACATCTTTGAAGTATCGCTGTAGGGTTGTCAGCCTCACGTCGTGCAGCGCCGCGCAGGTATCCCAGGGGTAGATCTGCTCCTCTTCAGTAGTTGGGAGTCTCTTTGGCTCAGTGCTGTTGCGGCATTGCCCCAACACTGTGTGAAGAAAAGCAGCAATACACAGGCAATGGGTAACAACAGGCTGAACAATTAAGAAAACAATCAGGCATTTTTGGTTTGTAACTATAATGCACTTTGTTGATGTTAAAAAGTAAAAACTTACTAAAGAATCTAAATACTGAAAGTTGCTCTTTTGCACTTCTACATTATATACACAGATATTATATATATATATATATACACATATATACAAACACCTATTATCACCTATGTCCACTAACACTTGTATCTATGTATGCAGACACACTGATGGCTGTTTAATTTTCTTTTCCTTCCAATACTGATTTTCCTGCAGGTCTGTAGTCCTGCAGTGCACTGATGCATTTGCAAAAGCTAATAGAAAGCAGGAGGGAATTAAACTGTTTGTTCTTTCCCCAAACTTTTAAAAGTTCCTTATGTGTCTCACAGAGGAACATCCACAAAAAAAATGGGAAACCCTGTGCTTCCAGACTTCACGAGACACAAAAGGATTTATGCACACATGCTAAAAGCTGCAGAAACACTGCTTTTCCTACAAGCCACACATTCATACCTGAGGATGCTTGTAACAGTACAACTAGCCCTGTAGGTCTGTCTTCAGTAGAAGGGCCACTTTGTCCACAAATAACACAGTCATATATTGCCTCAGAAACATGCTGTTCAGATGTAGCTACCTCCATGGCAACATCAGCATCTGGTGATTCTAAAAACAAATAAGAAATTTGATATTAAACAGAAGTAAAGAAATCAAATTGAGGATTTCCATCCAAGGAGGTCGAATCCATCTGCACTGAGGTAGTGATGAAAAACTACAAAATAATTTCTCTAGTTTATCTACATCTAAAACATTGTCAGTTGTTTAAAAGTAACCTTTCTGCTTCCAAGAAAGACACATACAAAATGAAGTATATGGTTTTCCATAGGCGAAATTACTCCCTGTGGAATTAAATGTTTCATCTGAGTTTTGTATTAAACTTGATTTATTTAAAACTTCTATAAAACAGAGAACTAACTTCTATTTCATTAGATACTATACTGAAAAGCTGGAACATAGAGAGATCGAGGGCAACAATATGACACTCAAGTAAAACCAGATTTGCTCACAGCTGACTGAAACAACCATTTGAAGGAAAAATGACTATCTGTTTTTTTAATGGTCCACACTGCTACTTCCTAGGAGCTACTTCTAGGAGCTGGGCCTTATTAACGTGCAGCTCTGAAGTATCAAAGCCACTGCACTTGAGGTAGCTTCAATCACAAGACAGTTGGTGGTGCTGATTTCAGGGCAAGCCACTTTATGCTAGGTTACAGTCAAAGAAAGAATTCTTTATTGGTTTGAATGAAAAGCACCTTAGGACTAAATGATCCACTCCTGGCTGCTCAGGAACACATAAAGCCAGCCTCTTAATCTAGAACATGTGGGTTCTTTGTGTCTTTACTAGAACATAATTTTTCTAAAGGAAAACACTTCCTCCCTACCTTCAACCATACCCCTTTTCCCTCTGATTAAGTAGGCTGAGGTACTGGATAGAGAATCCAAAAACCTTGAGTACAGCAACAGTCTGCATGCAGAATTGCTTTTAGGAGAACTTCTGTCTTCTGAAAGTCTACTACAAGTTTGGCACAGAAGGCTGCTGCCATAAGGAGAGGCCTGTTGGGTGCCAGGCAGAATACTTCTTCGCTATAAACAGTTCCATGCAATGCTATTGCTCACAGGGCTGAATCAAAAAGATGTTCTAGTAAGTACTGATTTCATAGTCAGTTATTGAGGGTCATATAAAAATGAACCTTGATCTTCACTGACGTACAGTTGTTAATATTGTACACATGTCTGTCACCATCTAGTGGCAGCCAGATGTACAATGAAATAAAAAGCACAATGCATCAATTGCAAATGTCTAAAACATCCATGGAATTTAGAAACAAATGGTAGGGAGGGAAGTAAACACTTTCTATATTTAACATCACCTCATAATTGTATAATGCATGATCATGTACACCTATGTATCAAATGCAAGAAATGACAAGGACTAGAGTTTCAGCTTCTTTTTCCCTCTTTTTCTAAAATATTATCAATATAATAGAAAATAAGCAACCAAAATATGCTACATTTTTCAGAAGTGTAGAAAGAAAATACGATGTATCAATCTGATTTTGAGCAATTTAATGGAAGTCATCAAAATCTGTCAATATTTAATTTACAAAATAACATTCATTCATCCTAAATTGCATATTTTAACCAGAAAGAAAAAAACCCCAGAACTTAGGATTTAAAAGGTGTTTAAATTCAGTTCAATATATGCAATTTATACTTTTATTGTCTATGAGGAACAGGCACATAAAAATCAGGCTAATTTAATTTTAGAACTCAATGATTAAGTGCATGCTTCCTTCACAACTACTTAGATGTAGATGTAGCCAGGCTACTCTGGCAAATAAACTTTCAAGGAAAGTAAGCTACTAGCTAGCACCAAGGAAGACTTCCTAATAAAATAATTTGCACCTGAACTAGTAAAAGAACAGGATATTGGAAAGAAATTAAAATCTCAAATAAGTAAGAATACCAGAAAAACTGTAACCAAAGAAAACCTGTCACTTCTTTTTGAATTGACTCTGATAAACCTCAATTGTTCACTTAAACTAGCTCCAAAGATTTAACCTATTTGATTTCATAGATTTGTCCTTTGCAATGATGTCAGTGTGTGAAGAAGGAGCCAATGAAAAATACAAGGTAAGTCCCATGGTACTGCTATCAGTTCACCAGGTTTCTGTCATGAGATTTGCCTTCTGTTGTAGTACACCTCATCCCCTCACAGTCGGTTCTTTTCTTTGTCCTTAGGAATTATCTCACATATCTGAATAAATACGAACCTTAAAACACTGAAGGAGGATAGACAAATTTAAACTGTGACAAAAATTCAGGGAACAGAGTTTTAAAAAAGTTAATTATTTTGCTTTAGTATAGTATCTATAGTATAGATGATATAGATTTGTACCAATAGAAGTAGAGACACAAAGTTACAGAAACCTAGCACTTCCTACCTCCTAACAAATTACTGATCCATCTGCTAAAAGCTAGCATATTGATGGACTGCAGAATGCATTGCTACCTGAATTTAATTTCATTTCTATTCTCCAGAGCTAAGGATGAATTCTATTATTTCCTCTACCCAGCAAACCCCAAAACCAAAAGGGCTTTGTAAACACAGAAAATATAGTTCACAATCTCCACTAACTGTAGTCAACATTTGTCCTGCTGTACACATTGTGTCAAAGTGGCCCCTTGGTATCAAAGCAACCATTAGTATGCTAATATTCTTTGCCCTGACCCAGCATATATATTCTCAAGAGATCAGTACCTAATTTATTTTTCTATCTGGGTTGAGAAGATTGAGTGTTAGGAAATATATGTCACCTTGCATTAAAACTCTGCGCTTCTTTTTAAATCTAACTAAGGAATGTTTCATGAAGGACAAAATGACATCCTGCTAAGACACACATTGTCAGAAAGACATAAAAGATCATTTGCATACCGATCAGGATACATTACAAAAATTTAAAAATCACACTGGCCACTTCAGAGACATGAAAACATGAAAAAATCGAAGGAATGGAAGATATCTTAGCATTTGTAATTAACAACTTAACCAAATTACAGATTTTCAATATGACAAGTAGTTCAGCAGTGGCCTGGGACAGATCATACTTTGTTTTTATAAAATTCAGACAGATCTTTACAAATACAACTGTAATTTGTTAAAGGCTACTATGAACCTAGACTCGAGTGGTTTTGTTTTGTTCTTATCAAGTTCCTTCTGAAGGTTATGAAGTTTCAAAAATGTCTTGCACAGAGTTCCACATCACAAGATAAACCATGGCCTCACCCTCTCAAAGAGCTCAGAGGAGCTGTAACCAGGAGCAGGAAGGCCTCTGGAGCTGAAACCAACACCACACTTTTCACTCTCTAGACAGTCCCTCAGACACCTCAAGAGCTCTCTTTGCTGTTCTTAGAACACTTTTCTTGGTTTATTTTTCTCCTTTTTTTGTTTATCCTGCAGTCAAAGAGCTAAAGACAGCACAGTGGATGATGCTGTTCTATCCTAGTTCATTAACATAACTGTTTCTAAATTTCACCTAATTACTTCCAGGCAAGCTTGAATGCCAATGCAGTTCTGCAGATGTCACAGAATATAAATAGAAAGTAACAGGGGGCACAAATGGAAAGTGCTACATAATTGGATTTTTTTTCTACAGTAACTATGCGAAAGAAAATGCCAACCTTTATTTTGAGAATCTCAGATGAATTTGTGTATGTCAAGTCAAATAAATAAATTCTACTAGTAGAACGAGACACTTTTAATATTGAATAATTAACATGTAATTGGGTAACTTCCTTTTAAGCCATGTTCAATGCAATGGCAGCATCCCAACAACCAAAGAGGAATACCTCAGGGGATTAACAGTGCCTCTGTGCACTTTATTAAACACTTTAGAAACTAAGAAGTATATGGGTTATAATAAAATAACCTTTAAGCTTTGGCTTTTCTCCATGATTCCTATCTCCTCCTTTATTTTTGGAGTATTTCCAATCTTCTATACTGTCAATAGAAAGGTATTATGAAGTTTTTAAATGCTATGCCCCAAACCAATGACAACAGTTCTCACATTTTAGCAATGAATCACATCTACTTTTCATAGCTAAAGTTTTAAGAGGTGATAATGACATATAAATTTGCCCAAATGACACCAACTGAAACAGTGACAAAACAAAGGAGCTGATACTTCACCATCGTTGCATTTTTGACAGTATTATTGCTGTTAGAAGAAGTGAACAAAATCAAGAAATAAATATACTGCTGTGCTTCAATCTATAAGAAAACTAATAGGTAACAGAGTTTGTGTGAGAGGGGAATGAATTCTTACAGATTTCAGTATGAAAGGTTTTTTTTTTATTTTCAAACAGCTATTTCAGCACTGATATGCTATGATTCAGGGTAAACTTATGAATTACATAAAAGTAGCTTTAAACTGAATCACTCCAGAAAGGCCAGTTTCAAAATTCTTACTGTGTCTTGTGTTTTAGTTTTTTGCAAAATAGTTTTTTGCAACATTTTCAGTAATTTTCTGTATCATATAGAGACTGCATTCACAACTAATCAAACCACTTAGATTCTAAAACCTGAAGATAATATTCCTAACAAAAATGAAGCTGAATTTTGAAACGAACTCCATGAACTATAATGGTATATGAAGTTACCTTCTGAGAACTATTTTAATGCCAGTCAGAACATAGTACTAAACATATGGACAATAGTACTACATCAGTGTATTTTCATAACAAAGTCAGAAAATGGAATGACGACATAGAAGACACTGAAAACAGTTAGTGAAAATTCAAAGTAATTATTAGTTAACACAATGCCTGGAATTCTATTAAATTGTTGCCAAATGTCTTTATATAGAATTAACTTTATGGAAATGTTGTTCAATAAGTTGATTCTATCCAGGGCTGTACATGATCTGGTATAACTGACAACAAACACTACATTTTATATTGAGGCATCTGAAGTTATTAATTCTTTAAATACCAAGAAGCAAGTGATTTAAATCTTGCATGCCCAAGAAATTTTTAATGCACAATCATAAACACAAAGACCCAGGTCTGCCTACCTGAGAATTTAATATTAATTAACTAAAAGCTAAGTGTTCAGTCCTTCACAAAAATAAATGCTGTGTAATTTATTGATTTAGCTACCATGATTCATCCACAAATCAAAGCAGTTATCTTAAAACATAGCTTATAAAACTTATGCATGGAAATATCTTATGCACATTTATGTATATATGCAAATATAGCTATATAGCTATTGACAGGTACATGTATATCCATATCTATCTATCTATATATATAGATACTCACACATCTGATTTCATATATAAACATCATCAATTTCAAAGTTGTGATATGAAGAATTCAAAATATAAGTGACTGACGAATCAAAGTTTCCCAGTTACTTCCAATTAGCCATAACTATATAAAGACTTAATTTTTAATAAGGAGAACTACAAGGTTCTTCTTCCCTTCTTCCTTACTTCAATGAATAGATGACAAACAAATAGCTGCCATTTAATGAGGCTGACTTACAATACAAAGTTCACAGATGAAAATTAGAGTATTGCACACCCTCCAAACATATCATATATAGAGTGATTAATTTCATAGAGTTTTAGTCAGTCTGGGTTGGACAGGATATTAAAGATCTTCAAGTTCCAACCTTCCTTGCCTGCTGTGGGCAGGGACATATTCCACTAGACCAGGTCACTCACAGCCCCATCCAAGATTGCTAAGGCAGTCAAAACCTTAATAAGTATAAATGAATAAATCTTCTCACCAACCTATGAACTGAAGGGAATTGAAAAATTTCAAAAGACAGACTTTTCCATCAAATACAGTTGTCAAAATATTTCTAACCAATGCTCAAACTTAAATCAAAACTTCACAGCAGATGATACTTGATGGAAGGTGGGGGAAGACTGCTTTTTCAGAAGTGCTAATTTTCTGTGAAGTGACCCAAACGACAAAAATATTTTCCATTCCTCAGCTGAACACAAACTAGCCAGCATTCTGCACCTCTACACAGGAGAATCTGAAAGAACTCATCCTCAAGAAAAACAAGACCTGATTGTGCTGTAAAGCCAGTATTTGAAACAGAATACAATGTTATCACTTATATCAACTGAGGTGATCTAAAAATTATGTTTTCCTTAGATCCATAAACACATTTAAAAGGCAGAATGTTCACCTTATTGAACTTTGAGGCTCTATGGAGAAATAATCTTAAATTTTATTACTACAGATTAAAGAAAAATACAATCTTAAAAAGGCAAACTAATTTGGGGACATTTTATATTAAACATAAGTACTTTAAAACATATCACACATTGATCATTTAATGTACTGTATATTAACAAAAACTAGGAATAAATTTATATCCTACACATTTAATCTATTCTTTAGCAATTATGTATTCAGTAATATCTGTCACATAATCAAAGTTAAACTCTCTAAGAAGTATAAAGTTAACAAGTAGATACAAAAGTAGAATCTGAGGGGAAGGTTTCCTGTTTGGTTAGAGTAGTTGATGGTTGGGGCTTTTTTGTGTGTGTCTTTGTTTTTTACACTGAGTAGAAACCTTAATACTAATGTGGAAGACATAAAAGCAAGCAGCCAACCACACAAAAACTTACCAACATCCATGGCAGTTTCCATGAAGCTTTTCTGCCTCGAGGCAAATTCGGCCAACAGCTTCTGCTGCCTTTCTCTAGCCTTCTGTCGTCTGTGTGAAAGAAGGGGGAAGAAGAAAAAATAAGCATACATAATGGAGCAAAGAAAAACCTTTTAAATGTCAAGCTGATTACAATTACCACCTGAAACAGTATCATTCCAAATTAAGGTTGATAAAAAGGAATCATTTCCAATCCTAAAAAAGGAATCTTTTGCTTTTCTAAAGCAGACTTTTTAAAGAAATTTGCATTACTTGTGTTGTTTGAATCTGAAAAAACGGAAAATCCTGTCCTAAAACATCCTTCAAGGGTGTTCACCAGAGGATCTTTTAACAGATTAAGTCATACCATCACAAGAAAAGGAACCCAAGACCTTAGTCTTGAACCTTTTTTATCTGTTACACATGGGGAACAAACAAGAGAGCAATGTTATTTGTACAAAAATGAGTACTTCTGTGAAAAAACAACATTTGCAAGTTAATAATAATAACAATAATAAAAGCCTACCTCACTCCCTTTTGATATCATGATGGCATGAGAAACAATTATGAATAATTTATTTTCTAGGTAAGCCTCCTCACAGTGGTTCCTTCTCCCCCACTTCCACCCAAGATACTGGTCACCAACAGCTTTTATACTGGGATTTAAAGAACCTTGAGATTGCATTCAGATTAAAAGCCCTTATCTCCCTGAAGCCAAGCTGACTTCACTAACTTTTCCTCATTGTTAATCACAGCTCTGGATTTATAAATGAAAAACATCAGAGACTTACTCTTGTCTATCCTATTTAAACTGTATCAGTGACCTGTAGAAGGCTGCATGACCAGCTATAAAACTACCTGTATAAATATATACTGCAGTGGGTAGAGGAATACTGATGGGATGTAAAAAAATAAAGACTACAGACATTCATTTTCTTTACTTTGACATGAATTTACAAATAGAGGAAATGGGAGAGTAGAAGTGGGAGAACCAAACAAAAGCCCTACACCACAACTGCTCATCACACAGAAAATGCCCTCAGCTGCAGGGGTTTACACAGCACCTCCCCAGTGCAGCTACAGAAGCTTTAGCAGAGCTACAAATTCTGTGCATCAGCATTTACTGTGCACTTTTTCCACTGCTCAGAGATGATTCAGATAACTAATATGGGCTTTAAAAACATCACTTGGCATCTGATACCATGATGGGTGAGTGCTCTTTAGTCTCAAGCACTGTCTGATTATCAGCGTCCTGGCACAGGAACTGGCATGCATGGGCCCAAATCAGCTCACATAGTATAACCTGTCATCCTGAGGTGACTTGCTTATAAGTCAAAGCTTCTAACTTGTTTTCTTAAAGGCATCTGAAAGACCCAAATATCTCTGCACATTTATCTGCTACATTGTACAGTCACCATTTCTCAAAATAACTTCTATTTACAACATCACTAAGATACATTATTCTGAGGATCAGACCAGAACATTCATTAGACTTGATTTTATTTATTTCTCCCTGGAAATTTCTCAATAAACACCTTGACTAAAAGCAGAGTGACTGTAAATAGATGCATTTAATAAGAAGACATAAACAAACTCTGACAGATTCAGTACAGCTCAGTAATTTTCCATGATGGCCCATGGGAATATGACACTGAAACTGAAAAAATACTGCAAGCAGCTGAAGCTTGCTTCTAGTTCTGTACTTCAGTTTCTATGGCAACAATCCATTGCCTGAGTGATGCCATTATATGTTGAAGTAAGCTAAAAAAGGTGATTGCTTAACGTTCTCAGTCTGCTCAGTCTTCACTGATACAAAACTGGAATTGAAGGGAAAAATTAAACAATTGAAACAGTAAATATTATAGCCTGGCTTTATGAACATTGTCATTCCATGGGTTTAGTCATTTCAGTTATAACATTGTCCTTCAATAAACATCATGGGTCCACCAATACCATTATAAATTTGAGAAGAAGACAGTTATCACTCAGAACAACAAAAAATGTGAAACATTTATTTTTACCATTGCTTTAACCCCCAAACTTAACTAAAAACTTAGCGTGCCTCCCACAGATCCTTGAAAATATCACATCCTTTTACAGAGGGAAAGGAATGACCTTACCCTTTACTACATGAAAAGTTACTTGTTTCATCCATGTCCCTGCTTCTCCTGTAAATAAATCTAGCACTACTGAGTACCCCATTAATGATTATGTGCCCAAGATATAGTTGTTTTATCTAAAGCAGCTATTCACTCTTTTTCTGATTAGCAATTTTACATGCTAAACCTTGACTATTTCTCTCATTAAATGAACTATTACAAGTAATGTTGAAAACTAAACAATTAAATAAACACTACCAAGACAAAAATAATTTTACTTTGTAAAGCATGTAACATACAAATATATTAAATCTATTTGCCATATTCTTATGTCTAATTTTCCAGTGTAGGACTTGGACGAAACAGAGAGATTATAATGAAAAATTTATTTTCAAACAAATAAAAATAGCAGAAAAATAAAAGTAATCCAGAAACCAACTGAGTCAGATGACTGCACTTCTCTACTCAAATTTCTAGATCCATAACTACATACTCTGGTTATATAAACCCTTCAAAATACTGCATGAACATGTACTCAATTGTCTTCTTGTCCATTCCAGCCTGTGCTCTCTACTTCAACTACTGTGGTAAGTACTCTGACCTGAATTCCCCACTTTCTACTCACTTTCTCACTGTCCACTCCCTTCACACCCCATGTTCCAGCTTTTTGCAGGAGCCAAGTGTCAGTCTCTTCCCACTCCAGCCACCTCTTCTTTGCAGCTCAGTCTATGACATCCCCCAAACATCAGTATCTCTCATACCCTCCAGACATTTGCATTCCTATTCTGCATTCTTCTTCTCCTACCAGCTCTCTAGACCCCATTCTTCCCCACTGAGATTTTCACAAAAATCTGTGTCTTTTCATTTGCTACTCTTCTCTGAGTAATTTTGTCCTGACAACCCAGTTCCCCATACAACTTTGTAACATCTTTCCATTATCAACTCATCACTTGCCCTGGCATCTTCTTTTTTTCCCAGTGGTACACTGACCACAAGGTTCCTCCTTCCATCCCAGTTTCAACACTCCCCCTGGCATTTCTAGTTTCCACCTCTTTGTCAGCTCTAGTTGCCATCCCCTAGCTAATTCCTCTTCCATAGGACTCTCATGCCAATACAACATTCGCTGAAAGCCAAGAGAAGCAGGGCCTCTGCATTCAGTTTCAACACTGCTAATAATCTGGTGACTTTCAGGACCCATTATTAAACTCAAACTTAAAACTGTCCAAACTTTAAAAAAAATAAAATAAAAATTCAGCCCTAAACAGATATCTGCCATGTGAGTTTCCACACCACATAGTAAGAAAATACAAATTTCTTCTTTTTTTTTCTGGACAAGAATTACAAAAAAAATTAAAGTACTTCTAAAATTGAATGGGTCAGGCAAGCAAAAAAAAAAGGTAGAATTACTAAACCCATATATAGTAAACAAGACCCCAAAACAATTATGGTGTGATGTGTGCCTGTGAATGAAAAGACAATACAAATAAAAATTCTAACTTCCCTTCAGGTTAAGCCACAAAAGCTAACACAATCTTAATTCTACACCTTTGTATGTATGTGTTTTATAAATGGCAACATAAAGGGTGAGCATGTATATCACAAGAAATTATTATTAAAACTTTCTAATTTAAAGATCTAAAAGAGCAAGGTACAAATTCTTCCTCAGTACCCATGTAAATAATGTATATTCAAATCACTTAAAGAGAACTGTAATATTATGACTTACTCTTTTAATATGTAATTCATACAAAATCCTAAAGATAAATCAACTGATGCACAACATACACTGTCCTACTGCCCCTTTATCTTGTTATTAATGTTACCTTTCTTCTTTATCCAAAGTTTTCTTCTCTGCAGAACTAATCTTTTTTGGTGGTACAGGAGGTGTCACCTTCTTGCAGATCTCCTCAATTATACGTTTATTCAATCTGCTCTGCACAGCAGCTTTCAGTAAAATTCTTTCTACTGCCGTCATTCCATCTCCATGAGAGTATCTTGGAATTTCTGGGTGGATTAAAACATTCACATCATCCAGCCATGGGGGATAGTAAGAGTTTTGTTTTCCTGAGAGTTTGTGATGCAATTTAATCAGCAAAGACAGTATGCTTTCTTTGACTTCTAGAATGGCTGTGGTTAACTGTGGAGTTGCACCAGGTGCTGACCACTTCATCGACGTTTTGGGCCGAACCACCTGATTTGCCTCGCTGGTGTTCCGATTGATGATCTCCTGAAATTTCTTTCTACGTTCTGCGACCAAACTGAACACTTGAGCTGTCCCTGAGTTCTTGGGAAAAAATTATCATGATTAATTTTCAAAAATACAAGTATAAACAGCACACATTTCTAAAACTAGGGAAAATATTTGAAGCTAGGAAGAAAAATAAACTGAAACTTAAAGATTCTTCACTCCCAAAATGTATTGAAAATTAGGATAGCAAAATACTAAACTTGCATATTGTATTTTTGTACAGGTCTGTTACATGCAACTACATAAAAAGCCAAGTACTAAAGGCAAATATCCATACCAAAGCAACTAACAACTGGTTTTACTGTAGTCTAACTTACAATTCTATTATCCAAATATTTCCTTAGTTTTTCTAGAATAGTAATAATTTCAGTATCTTTATGCCATTTAAATACCTTTATTCAAGTCTACTGAGCACTGTTGCACAATGTAACTCATTATAACACACAGGTGAATACAGGTGAGCCCACACATCCCCATGGGCATTGAGCATTTTATCTGGACTAATTAGGTAAGACCCAGAAGCCACATACTCCTGTTAGCTAGCAGAACTTACTATCCAGGGCATTGTGAGCATGAGTGCAGTTACACTAATGACAGAGCCCATTTAGATCTATCTTGTACTACTCTTGCTTGCAGTACCAAATTAAGGATACATATACTGAATCCACAGACATTTCTTCAAGGATTTGAACATGAAATTCAGCACTCTAACATCTTACCCTCTCCTCCTCAGAAGGCTGGGCAATTAAGAGACATCAAATATAAAAACAGGATTCTGACCATCATCTCACCTACCTTCTTTAGGTTTTAATCTATCCTACTTTAGATTTTGTCTATTTTTCTGACACGAACATGCGAAAGAAATATCCATTGTATTTCACTACATCTGGCACACAGTAATCTGAAGTGCTGTATACAATAGATAGAAAACCAACACTGACACAGAGATTCTATCATCTACTGGCTACAAATCTTTCAGGATCCCACCATTTACATATTCCTTTGTTTTCACAACAACAACAAATTGCTATTAATCATTTCAAAAACACTTTCAATTACCTAGGCTCAAGAAAGCTAGGACTATTCTACATTATTAAATGTTAGTAGTATCTTGGCAAGATCAAACAGGCCTAAACACAAAGCTCAAGCAGTAAGCTACCAACAGCATTTTATATTTGATAGGAGGCTTTTATTTCCAAATACATATTAAAAATGTAAAGGCATTTCATTGCTTAAAATTCTACCCCCTAAGATTACCATCAAGAACATGAAAAAAGCATGAGCCCTGGTAATATGAACTAAAAGGAAATTCAGGAAAATTAGAAGATTGCACTGAATGTTAAGGTGAGCACAATTAAAGCACATTGCTAGTTAATCGCTTAGGAGAACAAACTGCACACAGATCTACCTCTCTCTGGAGGCTCTTCCGCCTTGAACTCTGGTAGATTGAGGACAAAAAAAGTCATTAAACACATCATTTGGAAGGAGGCATAATTTGAATTAACTTCTATTTCTGGTTTCAGTACATACAGGAAAAATAATCGAAGGAAAAAAATATCCTAAGGAATTAATCAAAACACTAACAAAAATGCCAACACTGGCAACAACTTAAACTAACCTAGAGAATCTAGTGCTTGTATCTACTTACTTGTGATGAAGCTAAACCATCAGAACTTGTACTTGCAGGTGGTTCTCTCTTCACCTCAGGTGCAGTTTCTGGTACTCTTACTCGGACATAGTTAATGAAGTGACGCATGTTAGAAACCAAGTTACTACCTGGAAACCAACTATCATGGCAACGCTCCTGTCCACCTGCAGATTCCTAAAACAATTAAGAAAACTGTGGTATACTTTCTCTTAGGTATTAAAATAATTCGTGCTGCTTTTGTAACTGTATTACAGAGGCCATAATAACTCCTTGAGATATGAACAGTATGTTGAACATTATGTAGCTCAACAAAGCTAATATACCTCTTAAAAAATTTGTAAGTGATGTGAGGCCTGTGAGGACCACAGGTAAACACAGATAAATACATAGGTCTAAGTATTTTATATTAATATAATAAAATACAGCCAGCTAGCTGCTAGCTAGCGGAAGTAAAAGGAACTCCAGGGAGTAATCCAAAGCTGGACAATCTAAGATTAATATAAAAGATCAGAACTATACAGAAATCAGTCTCTGGAAAAAAATGTGGCAAATTCTTAGTCAAAAAGCAGTGCTGATCAGTTAAAAAACAATGGTATAAAGTGATGATATAAAAATAGAAGAGAATCTGGAATCACAAAAATAATGGTTCTTCAAATATCATTAAAAGTAGAATTAAAATTCTGACTAATTCACATATTTTAGAAGATACAGATCTGCAGCAATAAAATGCTCAGTGATAAGGGTTTCAGTTGAAAATGTAGAGCTTTTTAGATTCAATTTAAATTTTTTTTCACAATTTCTAGTACTTATTCACAGAGTAGTAAAGATCTAATCAGTCTGTGTTGCCTGACTACATATAAAGAAATTGCTGAACACAATAACAAGATACCATACTCTTTCTCACAACAGTATGTTTTTATTAGTTGTTCCCTATCTAAGCTAATAAAGATGTTTTATTCTAACTACTATGGTAAAATCTAATTTTAAAGAATACTGAAACATAAAAGACCTGTATTTTGTACATGGTATTCTGAAGAAAATGATGGTATTTATTCTTACCTCCTCATCTGATTCTTGTTCAGGAGAATTTTCCAACCCCAGCTCAATCAAATATAAAACCATGCAAAGCACATGCTCTGATAAATTCTGATGATCCATTAATATCTAGGTAGGAAAAGAGAAACGTCATAGAAGATTAAGACTTCAGTAGATGCAAACTTAAAAAAGAATGTTCTGGATAATACATTTTGGACTCTTCCGTTTTTGTGTATTTTTTTTTTTTTTAATTTTTTTAAATTACTTTGAGGTTTAAAAAAAACCTAACCTTTGCTCATCACCACAAAAGCAAAATTTGATATTATGTCTTTCCAGTCAAATAAATTTGTACCTTAAAGTTATTACTAGTTCAAGCTGTGATTTACTTTAACACCAGAGTGACAGGTACAGTTGTACAGGCACCACTACTGCCAGTTACATGCAAAAAGCTGCTCCAGGCCTTCCCTCCCCTTTCCATGTGATCACTGAAAGCCTCATGAGGTCCTAGTCCTGTAAGCAATGCCAGCATAACTGGGAATACCACAAAGGTTAACATCAATTTTGCAGCCACTTCACATAATCTTTTTTAGTTATAAATAATAAATGACCTTATCTTTATTAAATTAATAATTTCCCATATCTTTCTTCTAATACAGCTTTCAGTGCATTGAGAGGAAGAACCAGTACTGCTAAAATTAAAAACCAGGACAACTTTCCTCTTGAGAATACTCTGAATTTAAGGAAAGAAAATGGCAAAAAAAAAAACAACTTACTAAAAAATGTGTGAGAAAATACATTTAAAATTTCATTGTAGACAGGCTACTATATAAATCAGTGGTTTTAGAGCGTAGCCTAGTAAGGTTTTAAATATGACTTGGTTTTGAATGGATGAATTTTCTAAGTAGATAAAGCCATCAGAAACATCAGAGACAAAATTCTTAAAAAAATAACTTTGTTTTACAATAGCTTTTCTAAAAAGTAACTGATAAGCTGATTTAATCAAACCCAACCAAATCTGAGATGATAGAAGTTATTTAATTAAAAAGGGGACTCAATATTCTGTTAACATGAAGAGCACGTGTAATTGTACCACTTTCAAAAGCCATAGAAGCCAATACCAGAATCAAAAGTCATTGACCAACGCTTCTGAAAAGTAACATCACCAAATATAGTTTACTGTTCTTCCACAGGAAGTCCCAAAAGCCAAGAGATATAATAAAAGCTGTCATGAATCGGCAACATTTCACAGAGGGCAGTCATTATTTAAGCCAACCCACAGAATCAACTACTACTATGTATTTTCCACCATCCATAAATCTGGTGGAAAAACATTTGGTACTCCAGCTAAAACAGCAACCCAGTAATGTCTAAGATTCTCAAGATTTAAGCCCTCAAAGGTTCTTAATGGAATAAAAGGTGGCCAAAGAGGCCCAAGCAAGACAGTAAAAGATGAAGCATTCCTTCCCTATATTCTCTATTTTTGCTCCATGTCAAAACATTATTTCATCTTCCACATAGTCCCAAGCTCTCCTTTCCTTCCCCAGCCTTCCTGTAGTACAACAGATATCTTCTATTCACCAGAAATTTAATAGTGAAACAAAATATGTGTTTTAGGTAAGTTGGGAGCCCTTAAAAGAGTACAAAATGAAAAGTCTGCCCAGGAAAAAAGGCTACTCAAACAAAGAAATTTTTATAGTTCCTCATCCGCCTCTGCAGCACACTGCTTTGAGAACACTTTCTAAATACAGATTCAAAGTTCATTTTCTGATGAATGGACTCTTCAAAAATGATTCAGTTCTCTTGAAGACAGCAGCTAACTATCAAAGATAAAACCAAACACAGCTTAAAGGCACCAATTACCCCTTAAAAACACTTGCTATAACATTATCAAAAGCCAGAATGTATTTGGGAAATGATGTTAGAAACAACTGCAGTTATGAGACTTATTTGACATTGAGGATTTAAAACCATTAAAGTTGTGTATTTTTGAACAGGCACTGCTGATGCCTCAGGAGCCAAAGGAACACCACTCATGCCACTGTGCTCCCTGAAACCATCATGGAAGAACAATCTGAATGGCAACTCTGATAGTTAATACAATGTTCCTCAAAATAGAACAGGATCTTTCATGCACTTGGGTAATGACTTAGTGTGTGTATATATGAAACAATCATTCATGCAATAATCAGTGGTAGGAAAAAAACTCATACTAGACTTGAAAAATAAAACCAAACCAAACCAAAAAATATTACATAAAATTAAACCTGACTAGTCCAAACAAACTTTAAAAATCATGCTTCTAAGAACTTCTGTAAAAAATGCGGAAGTAAACCGATGCACTTAATGAGAATCATGACTGTACCTTGTAAAGAAGTGTGAAAAGCACAATGTGCAGCGTTTTACAGTGCAAAAGCTTTATGAGACCTCTGTAACTTGGGTGTAGTGGTGTTCTCTTCTTGTAAGGAGGCCATGGGTTTCCAGGGAATTTGCCACTTTGCTTTAAGCTGTTGAAACAAATGTTAAATGATGAAACTACTGTTAAACACTGCAATAATGTAGAAACCTGCCACTGCTACAGATAAACTTTGCTTTGTGTACCTAAGAGTAAATTAAATAAAAATAAATAAGGCTCCTTCAAGTAAGTTGTAGATGAGTTTCAAACAATTATGGTTAAATTAATAATGGTTAAGTATTTCATCTGTTATGAATATTCACTACTTTGTCTATGGCCCTTCAGATGTATTTTTAAACATTTATGGAAGAGTAACAGACTAAGATAACCAAAACTCTGATATTGCTTGTAAATTTATAGACTATATGCTCCAGAACAAATCTGGGGTTTGAAAGCACTGATAAAATGATTAGCACTACCAGATAGAAAACCAAAAAAATTGTGGAATGAGCAACAGTATGATGTTGCATTTCTAAAAATGATCCAACTTACAATGCTGTGTATCTGTCCATTGCAGACTGCACATCTCTGCGGTAAACTGTTCGAAGTATTACCATGACAGGGTCAAATTCCTTATCCCAGACTTCAGCTGTTGTTTAAAAGAAATTACATGTTAACAATCTCTTTAAAGACCTTACCACTTATTTTAGATTCTCTTCTTAACTAGCTTTAATTATGTCACTTCTATTACATAATTTTTCCTGTCAAACTACAGCAATTTATAATAATTCTTACTAATAATACTTTCAATACTAATAATTACCACTATATATTAAAATAGAAAAATATTTTTTGCAAAATTTTGATTGGTTTCAAAACAAAAAAATAACACTCTATCAAGCAACCCAAAAACCATAATTTTCTGTATGCATCTTGTTTTGCTCTTTTTCATTTCCAAGTACATGTGAGAAAAGGTTTGCGTTATTTTTCACTTGGTACATGATAAACACAAGCCTCTTGAAAGTAGGAAGTAAAGACTGTGGAGCTGTTAGGAGGTAGATTATATTTTACCAGTAAGTGTAGTGAACAAAATTGCTGCAACAACACAATTTCTTGTTCAGTATCAAAAATGGTCAAGCTTTGTATTAAATAATATTTGTGATCAAAGCTTTACAAATATGCTTTTGTTTTATAACAAATATTTATGCATTATTTCAGCATTAAAATGTTAGTTACATCTGTTTAATTTAGTAGCTCTAAAGTTACATCCAGAGTGGCTGTTCAGAGCAATCACAAACAGAAAAGTCTAAACAGTCTACAAAAATATCCCATTTGATGGCCTTTTCATTTTCTATTTACAAGTTATTAAAAACCAAAGCGAAGCTCCAATCTAAAGCCAAATGAAGACATTAATTCTATGAATTGTTTTGAAGTGTTTAGCTCTCATAACACAAAAAAAGGATGGCAAGATTCAATGGCCCCAAAACGAGGAAGAAACCCAGTGGATACAGAATTTTAGCTCCACCAGCAGGCGTAACACAACACAAGTGCTTACAACATTCTTCAAAGTTTCCACAGGCAGAAATAAGCAGCTTTACCACACTTCTGGGATTAATTTTCCCCAGGAAAATTAGGCAGCAAGACAAGTGTCTATACTCCTACTTAGAGGTCTATCCTCTATATATTAACCCCTGCTAAGGCTAACAATTCTACAGATATCCTCATAGACTGCTGAGGGAGAACACTTTGCAAAATTTCCATTGTGTGAAATATGATTAAATTTAGCTTGTGAAAAAAAACCCACTTTTTTTTCTGGACATAATTTAGCATTGCAGTCTGAAACACACACCAAGCTTGTTTGGGTTGCTAATGCATAATGAGAGAAAAGGACTGAGTGAGCCATACAGTGAATATCAGAAATGCACACACAGCTCATCTTCAGCACACAAATCTACAGTGTGTAGAAAGAACTTGGCTCTGAAAGTTAATTTGGGTTGGTTTTGTTTTTTGGTTTTTTTAAATTATGGTTATTGAAGCAAAATCTAGGGATCTGTGAACATAAAGCTCAAATTTAGGGAAACAAGGGATTAGAGGATTAGAGGGAATTGATCTGATCATGACTTGCTTTAACTGTGATAGGCCAAAAACTACAATTCTTAAAAGCAACGGGTTTGAGAACCTATGTAGTCTTATGGAGAATATGGCACTTAAGAGGGCAAAGAAAGCCATGTCAGCTTTTATTACTGCAAAAGATTTTTCAGCTTTTATTACTTTAAGAAAAAGGGAATCTGTGTAGTGTGATAAATCACTTCATTATTCAATGCTATAGATGAGATACTTAAGACAGTTTACCCCTGGAATAAATTGTTTACCTAAGCTAGAAAAAAACAACCTATATACTAAATACTCCAGACACTGTAATCTAGAATTAGATTCCCTAAATATAAAGTGCTATAACTAAAAATAGTATAATCTATCTCTTTTTCCTTCATACTGTGTTATGAAAAAGACCAGCATGTAAAGAGCTCCAGAAACCAGACAGGACATAAGGAAATGTAGTTTATGTAACATTAAAATTAAGTTATTTTAGATACATGGGTGTTAAGCTGCCGAATTACACATCAAAGAACAGAGATGAATAAATTCCCAAAATTTTGGTTTCACAAAGTTACTTCATTAGTCGTTAATTTGTATAAAAGCACTTTATTGACAATTTAATCTCCCAGTAAAAAACCTGGCAAACAAGTTATCACAATACCAGTACCTACATTAACCACCACTCCCCTCCAAAAAATCGTCAAAACCAAATGGTTTCAAAATTGCCAGACTCCAGCCTTCCCAGTTCTCAAGGGAGGTATGTGAACTTCCTCAGGGAGGAAGGAGTTAATCCCTCTTCAGCTTTGCCATTAGCCTGAAGCACAACCAGAGCACATGGAACATTTCAGATTTCTACAGGCTTATCTGCTCAGTGACAGGGCACAGTAATGGAACACTGAGTTCTTAAATTATTTCTCTCCTTTGATATACCAATGCTATGTTGAGACCAATTTAGATGACAAGCTGGTCAGGGAAAGAAACTTGTCATTTTTGCACTGTATGCATTGTAGAATTACAGAACAATATTCTATATATAACAAGCCTAGCCTGAACTTTTTCCTAGACCCTCACTACTGACTGCAAAAAATGTTACAGGATACTAATACAGATAAGCAACATGAAATAAAGAATTCTGTATCATGGTATCTTTAATAGTGAAAAGGTGGAGAAGTTCAAAGAAAGTATCTTTGCAATTGACATTTCACTAGTGCAAACAGTTCTAAACTCTACTAAATATACATCATATTTCTTTAAATCATATGAATAATTAAGTATGCAGATCAGTAAAATATAAGTAAGATAATTTTTCATTTTTCTATTTTCCTTTGCTTTCTGAGGGTACCTGATTAGTATGAGAAGTTCATTTTCCCTCTAGATCAAAATCAATTTATTACAGACTACTGATGTCTTTAGCAATGCTGCTAAATATAAGCCGTGGACAATAATGAAAAAGTCAGATTTTGTAGGGTTTTGGTGGCAGTGGTAGGTTTGGCTTTTTCATGGGGAGGATGGGGTAGTTTCCAACACTGGTAGGTTGGGTTTGCCTTCTGGGTTTTTTAAGGAAGAAAACCTACTACAACAAAACCAAACAAACCCTGGTTAGGCATCTTACCAATGAGTATGTTGCAATAGAACACTGATTACCATACCTTTAGGTGTATACATTCCTTGCTGCATGGAACCTCCAGGTTCAAAAACAGGGGCTTTAAAGTCAGCAACTGCTGACAGGACTGATTCAAAGCTTAAGCTTCCTGGAATAATACCACTTTTAGGATTAGGGTTTTCTGGAATGTAATGCTTATGTTAAGGAAAGCAAAGTTAATTTAGTTGCAGGACACGGAATTTCACTCTCCTCTTGATATTTGCAGTCAGTCATTTCAGACCACATCCCAGCAGTGCTCTGTGATTACCACAAGAGGTCTGTATGCTCAAGCTGCTAGGAACAGTAACTGCTACTGAAGAAAATCCAAGCCTCGTACCTAGGACATTAAACTTTTTTATGTAAGACTTGCTACATGTTTGGCTCAAACTGTTAGTACTTATTGAGATATAAAAGCCGCTACCTGTAGTGTATATAAAGTTTCTGTTATTGCCTTTATTTACAAACACGTTGTCTCTTTTCATAGGGAGAATATTTTGCATTTACATCCAAACACAGAAAAAGCAAGCAAATAGCTCAGGATCCATAAACACAATAAATAATCCTGCATCTCGGATTCCATAGTTCTCATTTTTGGTAGCAATACTTAACTGACCTCCTGACATTACCCTAAAACACAAGCAGCACTTACAAGGAAGTAAACTTCTGCTTGGTGATTAGTGATTGCTTATATAAATGACTTGCTTATTTTACATAGTTAAGTCATTCACTTAAGTGAATTGTTCTAAGTAATCGCTTATTTAACATATTTGACTGAGGTACTAGATCCTATCATAATAACTCTTATTATGCATTTGTTAGTCTCAATCTCATCCTTTCCTATCTTTGTATTCCTAATATTTTTGTTCAATGCCTATCCCAGGACTGCAAGCTCTTCTATGCAACCACAACAAGCTATTTAATTAGCCTAACAGACTAAGAGTGATAGCAGGAAAACCTGTACATTTATAGTCAGCTGTCCAGGGACATGAACCCTGTGCCAAAGGACTCCTCCTTAAAGTTTGCTATTCTTTCCCCATAACACATGCATTTCACTCTAATGTCAAAGCAACATGCAGGATTGCTATTATTTGCATTTTCAGCTATTGATAGCAAAAGTCAATATAATGTAGAATGCCTTCTTTTTATATTGGCATAAACTTAGCAAATATCAAAGGCTCAAATTCAGACAAATGTGATGCTTGGCTAAACTTCTACGACGTCATTAGAAAACACATGTTTTACCTCACACCTAAAAGACTTCTAAAGACCAGCACAGCATTTTGTATCAAAACTAATTTAAATATTAAAAAGCATTGCATTTATTGTAAGAGAAACCAAAATTGGAGCAAATGCCTTTGCTAGTAAGTATATACAAACACACCTTCACACAGTTTTTTAATCATGTAACCTAAAAACATGTTTAAGCCTCACTACTATCCAGGCACCTGCCATTCTCATTCAGACACATTAGTGAATATATTCCAAGGATATGAGATCCAATAATGAACTGTGTGTCCTGTCATTCATGCACAGTTGGGCTACCATCTCCGCTCTGAGGATCTCATCATCTGTCATTCCTAGAACAATGAAATACAAAAACTGTTAAAACAGCACAATTTCAAAACACACATTCAGTTTTCATTTGACATTAAAAGCCTGTCAAACATGATACAAATTAATATTAGTTAATGATACAGTGCCATAAAAATACTGTGAAAAAAAGGGGGGGTGTGCAAATATTATGAAAGGCACAATCTCAACCAGAAAATACCAGTACAGACTCAAACTGCTGTCTTTCTGGAAAAGATACAGAATCTTCATGTCATCACCTACACAAATCACCCACTTCCATTAAAGACATTTTTCTTAATTTTTATGTATTATATCTATTTCTACTTCATAAGGGATTAAAATTCAGTGACTGGCAAAGATGAAACCACGTGTTGAATGCTTTAAGTTACTATATGGTTAAACAGCTTTATGGTACCTACGAAGTGCTGAATATAAATGAAGGTATAATAATGTAATTTACATACAAATATTCCTAAAGCAGTGACACTTACCTAAATGTAAACGAAGGCTTAACAAAAGGACCAAAAATGTTAAGGCTCCTTCCAGCATGGACCTTTCATGCTCTGAGTCAAGAACTGTATTTTGATGCTGTGATGCCATCGTTAACAGATCTACCACCTTAAATCTGCAAACAGTAAAGTCAGAAACAACAATTAAATATTCTCCAGCATTAAAATACCAATGTGAAATGATAAACTCAGGACAGCACTCACAACAACCTGAAATGAAATAAAAAAGCCCAAATGAAAACCCAAAGTGCAAACAAACATACATGAAAACCCTCTTCTTTTTAAATTTTAATTTTTATTTAACTATTGATGGAATGTGCTATAGTGATATTCACTCCACATGAAAACACCTTATATTTATTAACATATAAAAACAAATGCATATTAACTGGTATTCAAACCCTGATTTTTTTCAGAAAAAGAAACATTCTGTGCCTCTTACTATTGCAGCTCTGTTTATCT
Source organism: Poecile atricapillus (assembly GCF_030490865.1). Classification (NCBI taxonomy): domain Eukaryota; kingdom Metazoa; phylum Chordata; class Aves; order Passeriformes; family Paridae; genus Poecile; species Poecile atricapillus. Next base: position 19,617,273 of record NC_081253.1, on the reverse strand, counting down.
ACTTCTTCAGGATAGAATATCCTGGCATATGAATACATATGAAACTTAAAAGCCCCTGAAGATATTCAGAAAACAAATATATGAAGTTTCACTACTGCACTGTAAATCAAAAGCGAATGCTGTTTAAAATCAAGAGAAACCTCTTTCAGTAGAGCCCCTAGGTAAGTGTTAGTTTTGCCTAGGCAGTGTTGTACCCACTGAAGATATGTATCAGATATGCAACTTTTATATTACACACAATAAATTCGCACGACAGCTAGCACAACATTGAACAAGAGCATTCATCTTTTAGTCCTACCTTTCAAAAACAGATGAAATAAAATAATCTGGGTCCAGTCTAGAGGCACAGACCTGTAGAAAGAGAGTAAATTAATTTTATTAAATTAATTCTATTCAAAAGTTTGTAGGAAAATAATACTGGCTTGGCTTCTCAGAAAACATAACTTACTTGCAGCAGATAAATGTCAGGATCAATCATTGAATTGCAGAAATGAGACTGCACGTAAGTCATGGCCTGTCCTTTAATTTGTAGACCATTTCTAACCCACATATTGCTGTGAATTTCAGAAAGACTTGCCTGTTCAGGGAAAATAAGAAGTTACACACATTTCAGGGATGTTCAGCTACTCAGTTCAATGTTAGCAGATCATCAGGATAGTATCATAGAAAATTAGAAATCATAGAACAGTTTGGATTGGATGGGACCATAAAGATTTCCAATCCCTATGCCAGGGGCAGGGACATCTTTCAGGTGCTTAAAGCCAGGTTGCTTAAAGTCCCATTTGCCCTGACCTTGAACACCTCCATGGATGGGGAATCCTTGCCTTCTCTGGGCAATCTGTTTCAGTGTCTCACCACCTTCACAGTAAAGAATGTCTTTGTGATATCTCATCTAAACTACTCTCTTTCAGTTTAAAGCCATTGCCCCTTGTCCTATCACTACATGTCATTGTAAGAAATCCCTCTGGGGCTTTCTTGGAGAGTCATAGAATAGTTTGGGTTGGAAAGGACCTTTAAAGGTCATCTAGTCCAACCCCCCTACAATGATCAACTTGGTCAGGCTGCTCAGAGCCCCATCCAATCTAACCTTGGACGTTCCCAGGGATGGGGCATCTACCACTTCCGTGGACAACCTGCTCCAATGTTGTACCACCCTCACAGTAAAAAAAAGGTATAGGTAATCTAAAAGCTATAGGTAATCTAAATCAACCCTACTTCAGTTTAAACACACTAGCCTTGTTCTATTGCAACAGGTTCTGCTAAATAGTTTGCCCCCAGCTCTCTTGCAAGCCCCTTTAGAAGGCTATTCTAAGGTGTCCCTGGAGCCTTCCCTTCCTCAGGTTGAACAATGCCAATTCTCTCAGTCTGTCTTCATAAAAGAGGTGCTCCAGCCCCCCTCATCATTTTATTCACTATCATTACACATATACATACATACATATACATACATACATATACATACATACAACTTTGCAGACTTTTATAGTAATTAACTTCTCCTGGAGAGTGAGAGATAAAAAGAGTGACTCCAAGTTTATGAAACAGATACCATACTTCCATATGAGAGCATATTTCAGACAACTAAAGTAATTAAAGACAAAATAAGTGATTTATACATGTAGCTGCTCATCAAAATCTTGAAACATACTCAAAATGAAGGTAGCATGGTACCAAAATGAATCAAAAATGAAGGTAGCATGATTAAAAAGAGGTTAGATCTAAAGCACTGATTACAAATACTACTCACTGCCACTTATGCACAAGTAAGTCCAAATCTGCAAATAAAAATACTGCGTATCCATTCTGGAACTCACTCTCTATTTGAAATACAAAATTTCCAGATTTGGGTTTCTTGTCAACCTGCAGCCCATTCACCTGTTCACATTACAATTCTTAGTTTTCAAAGGATTGGTCCTTCCTACCATTTTGGAAGAGCTATGGTGAATACTATTATTATGTGCTTCTCAGAGTATGATAACTAATGCCACATTTTGAATTTTGGAAATAGGAAGGAAAAAAAAAAAGACATTATCCTAACCACTCGGTATATTCTAGTTACTATTTTCACATGTGGCTTATTTTTATATTCCACAATTAAGACATACGTCCTATTGTTAAGTCAGAAGTCTGCCCATACCTGAATCTGAAGTGGGTGAATCATAAGTTTCATCAGCATCTCCTGATCTGGTAGGATAGTATCCAGATCTAGTTCTTGGCATTTAACAGCCTAGAAACAAAAGCAAGCATATGCTGTGTTGAATGATCACATTCGACAGGGAATTTCCATCTTCTGTGAAAAATACAAAATGTGCTTACCTTACTTAAAAACATGGCAAAGTAACGGTGCAGTGGCAAATGAAAAGTAACTTGGTTAGGTGCTGGCTGAAAGTAAAATAAAGGTATTTAACATATTGAAAATAAAGGTATTTAATATATTGAAAAAAAACCCAAACATACAAATATCTTTGGCACAACCACCACGGATAGTATCTTACATGTCTTCATTTGATGGACTTGCTTTCCACTAGCAGTACTTCATGCCCTGTCTTTCTGATTATTCAGAAGTTTCCCTCAGACAGTTGTAGTTCATCTCTTACTGAGTCCCCAAAAGCTAATGGCACTCTGAGTTGACTAAGTTTTGCTTGCCAAGTAGCAAAGCTGCTTCCCAATTGCCAAAGAAGAGGACTTCTGTTTTTCCCCTGCTTCACTTGGCTCTTCATACAGCACAACAGTAGTGTATCCATAACACTGCTATTAAAACTCACAGTTTAAACTTGTACCCACCAATCTAAATCACCGAGGCTCTATAGAAAAGAAAGGATCCTAGGACACAGCATTGTAAGTATTAACTACAAACTCTAACTTCAGCAAGGCAATCCTTTTTTGATCACTAGCTTGAATAGTTACTTAAATTAAGGAAAGGGGCCTGGGTGTAAGGAATCACCTTTGAAATTTAATCAGATTTTCATAGTCCTTTGCTTAAATTCACTAAGGATATTTACCTCATCTACAAAGTTGATAGCATCAAACCAGTCCTGAAGTGCTTCAAGGCAGTATCTGACAACGTTGCGCGTGTATTCTTGTGTTTCCTGCAGTTAAGAGAAACCAGCACACTTAAAACGGTTTTGTCTCATGTAAGTGCCATTGTTTTCCTACTACAAATAAATATAGTTAGTTCAAGAATATTTTTACAGTACACAGAAACACTGAGATTGGAAAAGCCTCCAAGATCATTGACTGAACAATATGTTGTCAACTAAACCACAGTACTAAGTGCCAGGTCCAGTTGTTTCTTGAACACTTTCAGGGATTGGGACTCCACTACTTCCCTATATATTAAAATATTATACATATAAGTATTTATTTCATAGATGAACAGTAAAAAGTGTTTTTCATATGGTAAGTATACCTAAAAGCTGATGGATTCTGTTTTTGCTGTAACAATATAATTTGTAGTCTAGCAAATACCAACAAGTCTTTGCTCTAGTTTGGAGATCATGTGATGTCAGAACCTAAAAGGTTTTCACCTCAAATTGATAGAAGAACCACACAAGCCCATAAATTACTCCATCCCCCATCATAATGAAGTGTCTATTCACAGACACAGCCAACATTAGAATCACATTAGGACAACTTATGTATCTCCATTCCCACTGAACAAAGGCACAATGAGTCAGAGACATTTATCAAGTTCTTCATTAGATTAGAAGTTATTCCTTATGTACATATGACATGACTGCACACATCGTGAACTTGCAGTCCCAGTACTGGAGACAATAAACTATGTACAAGCATGAATTTTATACTCACTATACACAGAATCTGAGTTGACTGGAGTTTTATGCTATTTAAATAGACAAAGACAGCCAAACCAAAGTATTTTCAAACACAAAAGACAGCCCTTTCAGGTTTGAGAATTCTAAAAGAAATCATGAATAAAACCAAGAATCACGAAAGGGAAATGTTAGCCTTACCCTAACTTTGCAGTGTGACAGCAGACCCCACATTGGCTGGGCACAGGCTTCCAGCTCAGCAGCAAAGGCAGCATAGTATGTCTGTGATTCAAACTCCACGTGCTCATTTAATTCTCGTTTATTTAAATTCATACCTTCAAAGATTTAAGCAATTATACAAACCAAGATTTAACCAGGGCTAAATGGAATGCAGTATTTTTAGTATTATGCATTTATACACCTCTAAAAACGAAGTGTAAGAATCTATTTTATCTAGCAGCAGAATATTTGATAAAATGAAGTTTGAACAGAAATATACCAGGAAAGTTAAAAGACTGGCTAATAACAGCAGACCTTGCTCTTCAGGGGACATTAACTTCTACTTTGTATGTCACTCAGTCAATCAGAATGTCTGAATGGTCCTCTTTCTAAGCAAAACATTTACCTGTATTGAGATACACCATCTTAAAATATTTTTTATATAATCCAAAAAGATTTCTTTACAGCAACATTTAGAAAAATATCTAGATTTATCAGATTTATTTCCCGTATATTTAAATTTAGAACTTCACCAGTAAAACAGTTTTTTTCACTGTTGTGATCTGTACTTTAAGTACAACCTCAAAATTCTTGCACCATGGATCTCAGCTGACCAAGTGTGATGTGACTGGTCTTCAACTACTTCACACACGAAAAAGATCCATTAGATAATTTTTTTAATCTGTTTTCTAGAATATACTGTTCTTTTCAAGAAATACAATTCTGGGGGATACTAATAGATTAAATATTTACATACAGCACTGTAGGGATTTTGCTACTGTGAACATTAACTGTCTTAACATCCTTGTATTAGTATTGATTATAAAAGTCACATACCTTGAAAAAATGATACAAAATTCATCCATGTTACCAAAAGACCATGATCTTCCAAAAATTTCTTTGCCACACTTTGGTGTGAAAGTATGTTTATAAAATCACTAACCAGGGGCCAGTAAGTATTATTCTTCAGTAGTGCTTCCCCACAATTCACCACAACATGTAAACTATTCTCTTCATCTAGATTTAAAAAAGAAGAAAACAAAAGGAGAAGACAAAGTAATATTTTTCATTTATTAATAAAGTTACAAAATAATGAGAAAATAACAATTAGGATGTACTGCAATGCTGGGAAAACTGCAGAAAACTAAAATGGTTCTTTCATGGAACCTGAAGCTGTTTTTTCATCATGGACCGAACATCACAAATCCCACTTGCAAGAGTCACTTAAACTTTGAACAGTATCACAACCTCTGGAAAGTAGCACATTAGCAAAACCATCATAGCTATGGCTCTTCCAATATTTTTAAGTATAAAATAAACAAACAATACCATTGTCTGAATTCTACTTTGAATTTGACATACCCCCAGTGAACAAAGTAACTTACAGCAGTCAAGAAGAAATCTGATGATTGAAACCTACACTGGCATTTTGAGGCTGAAAAGATCAGAGTAAAGTACATTCCAGTATGAATTTGGGACAAAAAGGGTTTATGCAGCCTGTCCAAGATTAGGGTAGGAGATGGTTCCTAGAGGAGGATAAGAAATTGGGGGGGGGGGGGGGGGGGCGGTTCTTTCCCTCCAACCCCAGATCACAGAAGTTCATCCTCTACATCTGCCAAATAAGTCTCTTTGATTCCTTTTCATAAGAAGGACTCCTGGAAAGATCAGAAGGAAAACAGAATTGATTCTGGATTCACTATCCAAGTGAAACAGCTTCCAGAACCCAAGTCAGTTAATATTCTATTTCAACAGAAAAAGAACAGAAGAAAAAAAATCTTGCATCTGATGTGCAGCCTTGGGGATGGCTCCATTCCAGTTCAAATGCACTGAAGGACCCCTGCAATTACCCTTTACCCAGTGAAAGGGTCATAAGCAGCACAGCACAGCTGCACTAAAAAGACACTCATTAAGAAACTCCAGTCTCTTATGAGGTATACCTGTATGTAGAGTGGTTCTCTTTGGCCTGTCCAAGAACAGGATAACATCTGCCTGAACCTGCTGAAGGTTTTTGCAAAGGACCAACAACCATCTCAGTATAGATTAGACAAATATGAAGTTACTTCAAATGGACACTGGCATTGTCTCTTATTCAGAGTGCTCTATAAGGCAGGGTTAATGCAAAGTCATTTAGAGATTTTCAAAGGATTAAATCATTACCAAAACCTTTTCCTTGGGGCTATAAATAAAATCCTTTTCCCATATAAAGTTCATTAAGAAGAAAGTGCTGAAAGAGAGGAAAAAATTCTCTAAGAACATATGGACATAAAACTCCTTAGGGAGGTGGTTTATCATCTGTATCTGTATTTCTACCCCTCATTCTTTCACACTAAGTGTGAGAGAGGTAAGCTGAGTTAGTAACACTTATCAAGTTGGTATCAACACAGGCCAACTGTTTCATTAAAACACTTTGTCCACAAATACCCTTACTGAATTGTACATTTTAAACAGCTGTCAGCTGTTCAAAAGACAATTAGGATCTGTGAGCAATGCAAATTAAACATGCTGTAGCACACACAAGTCCTGCTCCATGTTTTCCTTGCTCCTCTCAAACATGTTTTCTCTACCTATCCATTGGCTGGATTTGTAAATTTTGTTTCATTCAGATACTGAACAACCTACTGTTTACAGTAGCTGCACAAACAAAATTCTTCTTAATTTATCTCACCAGCATAGACTTCTCACTATTTCCACCATTATAAGAGGTAACTTGAAGTAAACACAAGATGCAAACCCAAAGAACTGCAAAAGAAGGCCATTGAGAATATGTGAGGGCAAAACCCCAGTAACAAATTTTATTATTTCTTGTCTGTCCATTTACAGTATGTCCAACCCCTCATACATAAAGCAATAAGGGGGAAATGTTGTGAAAACACTGAAAAGAACCAGACATATCCCAGAGGTGGACTTGGCAGTACTAGATTTACTGCTGGACTCAATGACCAACGTAAAACATTCTATATAACAGTATCTTAGCTAAGAGAAATCACTGGTGTTGGAAAAAGAGAAAATGAAACAGTGGAGGAACTGCTCCAAGGGTAAATATTTTCTCACACATCTATCACAAATATATCTAACAATATTTAACTTACTATCTCAAGTTTACATCCATTAATTACCAGGAAGTTTCGTCAGAAAACGACTAATCACAGTTGCAGCCTTCTTCTGCTGTAGTACAATAGTGACCCATTACAGAACCTTACTGTCATGCTAGCAACATCCCATAATGACCAAAAAGTAGCATTCAAAAGATGCTTAGAAATAGTTTTAAATTACATTCCACCAATATGGCATTGTTTTAGAAAAATTAATTTCATATACAAACTGTTAAATATTCAGCACGTTCCTTTTAATACTGTAAAACAATCTATGTAGGGCAACAGAATTTTTTTTTCATATTGAAGTCCTGCTGAATGAGGGCACTCTTGATAGCTAGATGAGTGAGGATTTCCCATCTCAGCAGTCATTTTGGTTTAGGCTATACATAGAGTGGACTCTGAGACAAAGATATTTTGGGAAAAAAATACAATTTCATGCAGAGGTTCATGATACGTATTTAGCAGCAGCACTCAGCGTGTCTAGGGGGTACTTTCATATTCAAACTAGGATACAGAGGGCTGAGAGCTCTCCAGTCTATTAGGCACATAAAAGTGGGAATGACAGAAGTCAGCAAGATTCAATTGTGCTATTTTCATATAAGGACAGGTAAAACAAGCAGGGTGAAAATACAACAGCTGTTTTCACAAAAGAAGTTATGCAGTCTACAAAAGCTCAAATTCAAACTGCCACTTTGTCAAACAAAATGTTGATCAAATTTCTATATTGATAAACTATTACTTTCCTCTAATTATATCAAATTTTATTAAGGCAGTCACAAGTTTTAAGAATTAAAACAATTTTAAATACTGCAAATAGCAAATAGCTTGTGAAATTATTTGAAAATATTTTTAAAATTCATACAGGTCTCAATTTGTGTATGTAATTTTTAATTCAAATAGTTGCTTATGCACTTTATGCAAAAAATTAAGTACTAACAAGGTAATAATCTACATTCTAAACTATGTAACATTCCTAAGAAAAAAAAGCTTTACAAACCAAATGATAAAATATCAATATCACTCTTATTAACTTCCTTTATATTTCCTGGGAATTTTGAGACTCACCTTCTACCATACGTTGCTAAATCCTGTACATTTTTGGAAAGGCATCAGAAGGGTGGACTGACCACCAAAGAAAGACTACATTTCCTCTATAATCAATTTATTATCCATGGAAACAAACAAATAAGCAACTAAACCTACCTTGCAATTCACTTTTAATAAGGCAACTTTCCATCATGTACAACAGAACAGTGACCATAATATCCAGCAGTTGGCATTCTTCTGTTACTTGGCGTGCTAGTTCTTCATTGCTGAACAACTGAACACTGATATGCACAATTCTATTAGACATGGTGTCTGATTCATGGCTTTTCTTCAGTGTTTTCATAATAAAAGCATAATGCTGAACAAATGTTTTTGTAAAAGCAATCTGCAAATTATAAAGAAATGTTGACATTAATAAGCATCATAGAAAAATTATAGCTTACTTTCATTTTAAAATGTTCCTTTACGAATGTACATTCAGCATGCCCGGGGAAACTGCTTTGACAAACCAAAAGTGATGACTGCTTTCTAGAAACAGACCAAATGAAAAGACCTATTTATATAGAGGAGTATCTTAGGCTGCTAGTTTTATTACCTTTCCCCAGAATCTAATCTTCTCATTCTATACTTTCCACACTAAAAAAAGGCAATCCAGAAATGTTCAAACAAGGAATATAATGTCTCAGCATGCCTGTGAAAGTTGTAGAGTTTCAACAATTAATTAATCCATGATTTAGACATCCTACAACAGGATGTCCTAAAATAATACACTAAGAACAATGAGTTTAATACTGCCTTATAAAGCTGCCTTATCACTTGCAACCATCTGACCATGAAGTAAGTTTTTCACTTATTTTCAAGCAAGACATTTCTACATTGATTTCCATTTCTACTATCATAGAATCCTGTACTTTTAAAATAAATCTTTAGTGCTTTTCCCTCAATAACTAAATTAATTATCCAGCTTTGTTATTCTTCACACAACTGTTAGTGGTTCTTTTAAACCAGATCAGTATTTAAATGTATTGTACATATACACATAAATCTTGGTATAGTTCAGTACAGTTCCACTTCATTAGCCTTAAAATACATTATAAATCAACCTTTTGCACTGCCCATACATGAACATATCTGCTAGCTCTGAAATCACTTCTCACTTGGTACTTTGGGTTCTGAATTGACACCATCTGGACTCGCTTGGCTTAGTAAGAAGACAAGCTGTGTAGTGATAAAAATCCAAAGTCTAAAAATCTCTTGCCTATTCCTTCTGGAAGTATTAACCTTTCAAAAGCATAGAATTAGAAATTTTAAAACCACTCTCAGGCAGCCATGTTTTCACCAGACCATATACAGATCACTACTTCTTTTGACCTGTCTTAGATTCTGTGATCCCATACTTATCTTATGGCACTACCATGTTATTATCAGCTAAAAAATACTTCCAAAAATATGATGACCTAATTCTGCTGTTAGACGCAGAAACTGCTTCTCCCAGGAAATACCCCCAAAGATAAAGTTGCTGTTGCAAGAAACTGAACCAGGGTGAGAACGAGGTTATCACTGCAGGAAACCCTGCAAAGATACTTAACTTGCTTTCCTATACCTGGTCCACAGTGATGGAAACTGTATAATAACTGAAAGTATGTTTCACATACAGCACCTACACAATGGTAACTGTTTTCAGCTAAAGCCTTTTTGGCACAACACGTTGACAATACATGAGCGAAGTTAATACAGTATCATTCTGTTATTACAGATATTTCCATCACATAATTTCCTTTAAGTTAAAGGCTTGAAACAATTTTCATCACTGGCATTAGCACTTATCATCAAGACATTCACACTATTAATGTTAAGCCTCAGACAGAAATTATGTAGCAGGTATTTTAAGAAGTTAGTATATTAATGCTACTAGTAAAAAAGTATATTTACATATTACTTCTTCACACTGTATTATGTTTAAATAGGATTTTTGGGTTCTGTGATGAAGAAACTGTTTTACTTGTTTTACACAGCACACTCAATTCAAGTTGATTGCAAAAACAAGGTCCTTCTCTAAGGATAAATTTTGGATTTTTTTTTCTTTAGTTTATATTGGCATGCATCAACATTTTTTTGTGCCTCACTCATTCACAATAATGAACCTCTGAAATTTGCTCTCACTACAGTATAATGGTAGAGACTCTGGAAAACACTTAACTAAAGGAAAGACAGAAGGTTTACTCCTGCATTCACTTGCAAGTTAAATAAGCAAATACAACCCTTTCCAATTTTGAGAGGAAGAAACTAAACTCATTCTAGAAGTTAAGAAGCTGAAATACTATGGTAAACTGCAGTCAGTACATAAAACCAGCCACAGTAGGCCAAATCATTCCATCCACACATTCTTTCTTTCGGTGGCCAAAGCTATATACACAACTTAGGAAAAATACAGAACGGAGCAAGAATGCAATTTCTGTCATAACACATTTCCAAATACACAGCTTCCAACCTTCTGCAAGAAATGGTTCCTAAGACAGACATGCTTTCTGTACATCTAATTATCTTCACTGACATACTCTCTAGGATCTTGAGCAGCTTATAAATTTCTACCTATGGAAAAACAAAATTAATGTTTTCAGCTAGCCTTTCCTCCCAGTGACCACTCAACTTCAATCCCAGAACTCTCGGGAGACTAACATGAACCCCATGCTTCAGGCAGAACTTACATCTCCCATGTTTATATTCTCAATGCTAAAATGGAAAATATTACTGACAGCTGAATTCTGCGCTAAAATTAGGGTTCCAATGGAAAAACTGTTCTACAGAATTTGTAGAAGAGCATATCCAGGAATCAGTGAAGTCCTATTGCTGTAGTAGCTGCCTCAAGGGTCACTATGGGAGGTGCCTAACAAGGCACAGCATTTCTGGTCATTATGTTGGTTGATTCATTATGTCTACCAGATGCTTTTGCATTTTTGTATTTCCAGTATTCCAGATTTCAGCAAGGCTCTCCTCTTGGGTGATTTACACTCTTCCATCATCTTCCTGGTAACTGCCAACATATTCTTCGCCTTCTCCTTGGTCACACGGAAGTCTCTTTCTCCAGCCTTTTGCTTTTCCTCTTGTCCAAACCATAACAACTGTGATTTCTTGGAAGCTTCAATATTTTTTTTCTTCTGTTTTCTTTTTCTTTACTTGTAAGTCTTCCAAGTTTCAAATGTCAGAGAGTGCTGGAAGGGATGCCTCAAGCACAAATCTGTAAGGCAAAGACCACACTTTTTGTTGTGCTATCTCTCTGAAATGCCAAAGTGGGGAGAGAGGGAAGAGCTAGTTAACCCCAGGTTTTAGCCCACCCCTTTCAACACCTCTTTTAAATACTGGGAATCCTTAAAGGGAAGTTTGTTTTCCCATTAAAAAAAAAAAATCTGTGTAACTCAGATTGCTACACAGGGCAATGATGGATTCTAATGTTTATGCTGGAAGTCAGAGATTGCAACAATTTCAAATCATACACAGATAGCCAGCTCTGTGCTCTGTCCAGCTAGCTTCCTCAGTTTATCAGAAATCCAACCTAGCAGAATTCTGCTGATTTAATGAGCTACATCACCTCACGAAGAATCAGATAAATTTCACTACAGCAGATACAGAAAAAAATAGAATAGTACATGTGGTGTAGATGAGATGAGAGAAAGTAGCAGAAAGCTGAGAGACCACTTGGAAGGGAATATCCCTAGAGGTATTTCTGTTGTTTAAGAATGCAGAATAATTAATCAGCAAACAAGCTTTTCTTTCAAAAAAGCTAAATGGAAGCATGGAAGATAAAACATTCTTCTAATTAATCCCAAAAAGCTATGTTCTCTCTTTTCCATGTAAAAGGCAGAGCCACTCCTTGTAAATTAACAACAGGCCTCATAAACATGTTTAAAATTGATGCAGCATTGATAGTTTTGCAACAAAGCAAAGGTATCTTGCAAAAAAACAGTTTACTGCCTCCCTAGTACTGCTATGTGATACATTTCCTGTTCTGAGTTTCCTTACTACTTAAAAATGCCGTTTAGACAATCACAACAATTAAACACAAATTCTAAAAAAAATCTGAACACTTGGTACTTGTGCTTCTACTAAGGCTTTAACATAGGAATTAACTGTTTAATGAAAAACAATATGAAACTGGAAACAAAAAAAAAAAATCAACCAACCAAAAAAGTTTATAAAAACCTTTCAATCTGAGCATGCAGTATTAGTGGGTAGAAAATGGACCAAATACAACATGATCTCCACTCTGAGTGAAGAAAGATAATGAGCAGAACAAAGAAAGTCACTGAAGACTATGGCTCATAGTCAAAGGAAGAAAGATCCCACAATCATCAGATGCTGCTGTTATTACATGATACAATTATAAGGGAAACACAGCAACACTTACCAGATTCTTCTGCATGCTGCTAGCAGCTGGGTGTCTTTACAGGCAGGAATTTAGCTGGCAATGGATCAGAACTGAATGTCCACGTGGGTGTCCAAATATCAAGAAGAACTCAGGCTTCATAGCAATGAATCATCAGTTAAGAAGTCCTCATGTATTAGCTGAATCTAAGACCAAGACGAATCTATGCTGGTATCCCAAATCAAAATGGTATCTTCGCATGGACACAGCAGTGCTGAAGGCTGTTATCTTTTTCTTCCTTGCAAGTTGTCTTCATGTCCTTTGTTTTGATGCAGCAAGGTTTTAAGGGGGCACAAATACAGCGTTGTCCCATTACAAACAGACATTTTTGAATAAATCTGAATGCCTGGACTTCAAAATTTCTTGATCTTTTCCTCCCAGCAGGGATTGAGAAGGTCCAAAATATTTGCATGGCTCAAGGGTATGGCATGGTCAGAGCAAAATGTTACGCCTGACTGCTATGTACACTAGGTCCTGGGAACATGTGGAGCAAACAACCAAACCTGGCTGCACACCAAGATTTAAAACAGGAAGATGACATCCAGTCTCCACAACTCCAGGCCAGGAGATACTTGGTATGGACAACTGCAAAACTCTGTAAGGAAGCACCTGGAAGGCAGCCAAAATCACCTAGGGCATAGCTGCAGCAAGAATACTCACACTGTAATGGCCTGTATGGAGAAATCACTGCCTACTACAATAACTTAAACAGGAATGAAATCACTGCAATTATTCACTAGTCATACCACATTACAGAACCATACAGTGCTGAGTGACATGTTTTAAGTGATAAAGAACAATTTACAAAGTAAAATAAAATGAAACAAAACCCAACACATGCAAATATGCACTAGCAGACAAAAAGGAAAATAAATCATGAAATCAAAATTAATAGTGCTGCTCCAGATTTATCCATCTTGTTTTGTCCACGCTGGTTTTCAAATACGAAACAGTTTAGAACTTCTTACAAAATACTCAAAACAAGGTAAAAGATCTGCATTATTTTACTGCTTATTATTCAAACATAAGCATACATGGTGTCATGCAAGGCACAATACACACTAAGCATGTATTAAGAATATAAAAAGATACTTAGGTTTGAACAAAGTAAGGCTGAGTACCTTGTAATCTTGATCTGGTAGCATGTTGAGTAAGAAAGTCACCATCTTCTGTGGAAACTCATATTTTATTGTCCAAAATAATAATTCTTCTAGAAAACATTTATGCTTCAAAACATCCATGATAGACTGATCTGCATAAAAGGTTGAAGCAGGGTATGTGTAATACAATAAGTATTAAAACTAAGAACAATAATAGTGCAGTTGCACTCATATAAAAATTCAGGAACAAAAATTCAAGAACATAGCGCATTCTGTAAATAATTTCTTTTTAAACATTGGGAAAATTAATATCACCAATACTGCAGAGTGTCAGCCTGTAACTATAAAAAGAACCTCCCAGAGAAGCCAGTGGAAGTTTTCAGTACAATTCTACCACAGAGTACAATCTTCATTGATTGCATTGAATCACATCACCTTACCATAATAGCTGCACTGATTATAATGCATCACAGCAAATTGCACAATATTTACACAACCACTTAACCAAGGGAAACACTGTAGACTACTACTTAACTGAAGTTAAAATATCAAAACAACAAAATATAATTTATGATTAAGTGATGAATACTATTACCTAACCAACACTTTACCAAGCTCTAAACAAAATAAATAGAAGCAATAATGTATCCTTTACTCTTACTTTCAAAGCAACACACGCACTGATTGACCAACCACTAAGTTGTTTGTTGGGTTTTTTAATACAAACATTACCATAACCAGATAATCCTCCTGATGGAGGCACTAGCTCCTGATGGTAGCAGGAGAGACGGTCTCATCTTTCCCCTTTCCTGTCCATTCACTCTACCCCTTTACTCATGCTGATAGGAAATCACTGTGGGGGACCTACGTAGGAATCAAGTCCAGGATCTTTCCATTTTGTCAGCTGTGTTTTCAAGCAGATCAGTTTCCTGATTGCAAAGCTGCAAACTGACCTTTGCTAGAATAAACTGTTAATGAAATTATCACTTGACAGTGTAAATCATATTAACTCTGTTTTAAAAAAAACTAAAATATAAAGACTCTTCTTCATCATCACTTTTCAAGACGTTGACTGTTTGTACTTTACAACAGGTGGTATTCACTCCAGTAACATATGAGGATAAAACAAGAAAGTAATGATACTACTACTTCTCCATACCTAGAAAAACCTACACCTGAGGATACATAACTCCACACAAAATCACATATTCCAACAGGAGTGTATGGAGTGCACACATCCAAAAACATTTACACTGAACATCATCTGGTCTTGTAGACTCAAATCTTCACTGAAGTGTGACAGTTTTAATGACTGCACCAGATAGCTCTGTGCCTATTCTAAGCAAGATAGGCATTTGTGCTCTTCCTAAGCAGGAATTTCCTAAATTTTTCACCATTACCAAATGTCAGAGTTCCCTGGGCAAATAACCAATTTGCCCAGACTTAAATTTTAGGGTTCTTCCCAAGACTCTGACAAGCCACAAAAAAAAAAAAAAAAAAAAAAAAGGAAAAAAAAGAAAAAAAAAAAGGAAAAAAAATAATATGTTTTATTCAATATATTCGACAAGCAGCGATACAAACCATTACCTTCACAGAATCATGAAAGGTAATTAAAATATTATATTTTGTAATATTACTTAATATTAAACTATTTTTTAAGGTATTACACATCACCTACAGCAACAAACATATGATGCTTATTTATGCTCTCTTCCTCATCTCTTGTTATGCAGTTGCACATGTGATTTGACTGCCCACGAAAGCAACCATGCAAGACTGAAGTCCTCTGTCCACAGAACAGAGAGTACAAGTTTAGGTCTATGCCAAATGCTTCTGAGTGAGAACACCAGGCATGGAGACAAGTGACACAACATGTATCTACCACTGACCGTGCAGCTTTCTCTGACACATACCAGAGGTGAACAGTGCATATCCAATACTTCGTGCAGCAGTTTCAGGCAGGGACACAACAATACATATCCACTTATGCCTGTGAGTAGGCAGAATGCTCTTACCAAACCTGGAAAATTTGTCAAGAACACTGGGACTAATGTTCCCACTCTTCTGAAAAGCATCACTAGATTTTAAATTTCTTTTAATAAAGTGTCTCTTTAAATTGTCTTAAACATCTGGTATTTCAGATGGATGCAGGATGAGGTTTTAAAACAGTGTAAAAAAAATAAATTCTCAGTACTCAGTCCCATACCTGTTTGAGTGAACCTCAGCATAAAAACTGTACTTTCTTTAAAAAAATACTTTCTTTTTTCTTTGCACCACAAAACACCTCACAGAGTGTTATAAATATCTCTCTGGAATATGAGACTTAGCATTCCAAGATACCCGCAGTATATAAATAACTCTGGATGAAGACAGTACTACTGAAGAGCTAGGATGGGACAGGGAGTCTGCTTATATAGAAAAGGTAAATCTGTTTTTATTCAATACTCAGTTTTCCAAAATTTTCTTTTCATACTCTTATTTTATACCCTATTGGACATAAAATATGAATACTGAAAACTTCAGAAAACTATTTGATATTTCATAAAAACAGATACTTACCCTTCCCCCATTGGCAGACTCCCTCCTCTGGGGCAGATATTAGGAGCTATCAACATCATGACCACAGTCCATGTTGGGATGCCTCAGAGGGGGAAAACTACAATCCTGGGGGAAAATGAAATGTTCAATTCAAGTATCACTTATCCTGAAATGCCACTGGTGATATTGGTTTTCTGAGCAGGCAGCTTCTAATCTGGGCATCCTCCCTGTCTCTTTCCCTAATTAATTATTATGCATCAGAACAGCAGCATTTTTTTCTTGTGTTACCTGATTAACTCATCTTTTAGACAAACTAACAGCCTCTTAAATCCAAATAAGAGAACTTTCCTTGGATGTCTCTATGTTTCCTGCATTTCCCCAAAGCTACTGCCTCTTCCACATCTCTACTACAATCTTTCTCACACCATTTTTAAGATCACCGCTAAACAACACTGTTGCCAAAACATTTAGTTCTCTGCTTCTTTGGCTTCCTCGTCATTTTTCCTTCAATCTGGAAACACTAAAACCAATCTTACTTTCCCATACTCCTCACATAATACGATTTCATTGATTCATGAAACTTTGCATTTAAAACTCAAGCTTCAAACCTTTGTTCCAGAGACCTTCCAGAAACTTTATTCCAACTTTCACCACAATTCCTGTACCAAATACTCTTTTCTCAAGGCTTGCAATTCTTTGCACTTCCTATGTTAGCCTCCTCACACTCATATTAAAAAAATCCTTTATTTAACAATAGCATTTAAATATTATTAAACAATTTTTAGCACAGAAACATGTCAAGCACAAGATAGAACCACCTTGTCTAGCCTATGATTATTCTTGAATTAAAAACTTGCACTGACCTCAATGTGAGTGCTACTCAAGTTGGACTAGGAACTGCAAAAGGAACTAATTTCAAGATAGAAAAATAATGGAGTGGTTTCAAGAGAGATTTCATTCAAGTATTTTATCTTAAGCATTACTAAAATGCTACAGAAAGATCAACCATTCTTGCCTGGCTGCAATTACTATCATACCGTACAGTGGCACAATCTAAAAAATTTGTCAAGAACAAATAAATCAAGCACTTGTTTTGTAAAATTATATTGCAGCCTTGAACAGCACACAGTGAAAACTGAATGAATTTTTGGAGGTCAGCTTACAACACAGAGGTGACAAAATGTTCAGAGTCCCAGACAGTGGTACTCACTCAAGGGAAATCTAAACTGCCAATTACCACATTTTCACTTGCCACTCGTTTTTTAGAATTTGTTATGTTTAATACCTGTCACATGCAGCACTACAGTGCTCAGAAAATGAATTGAGTATAGATATAAAGCAAAGATGATAAACTGAGACTTTATAAATACCAGTAACTGTACTAAATAACCAGTAAACAGTACTTTATAAATACCTTTGGTGGTGCTGCTTAATTTCACCCTCTTGCGCTTTCCCACACCTTGGCTACCATCCTGGTCCTCCTGGGGTAGAGGAAGAGTTTTAAAAATTGACAATCATATACTTAAAACCTTATTGCCAGGAGATGGTATACTCTCAAAATTCTAGTTTAACTCCTAAACTAAAACAGAGAAGCCTTCAATATACTCTTACAAGAAAAACACTTTTACTGTTTACAGGAATCATGCACTGTGTACAACTCTTTAGAGAAAAACATATTTTTTTAATTGCCTCTTTTCCCCCTACAGGCAGCACTATCATCCACATTTATTTCATTAATTTTCTAATGTTAGCTGTTTTGATTTCTAAAACTGATTGTTACAAAAGTTTAACACCACAAGATTTCTAACATTTGTGCATCTAAGATTTTACCTTATCCACTTGTAGGGTATTGTAGGGTTTTGTTTCAGAGAAAAAATATCAGCCAACATATTCTATATCAAAGTTGACAACATATGAAATTAGCTACATACTTTCTAATCAATATAAACTTTTAGTGCAAGAACAAAGTATTTTGACACCTTTAAGAGGCCAATTCTAACTGCTTTCTCCCTACAGAATAATGGAAACATGTTATACAGGCACTTGTCATCTGAAGCTTTCAAGGCACACTACAAACAGCAAAGGCTCCAAAATGTAATACAAGTTAAAAACATCTCCACCACCACAAAATCAAGCACTGCATGTTAAAAAAGAATGTGACATTACAGGAGTATATTAAATGTTGCATGGATCTTTGCCAACAACGGTAGTCCTAACGAAACTAGAAATAAAGATTCTTATTAGAGCTAATAAAATGAGACATAATTAATGCAGATATCTACTGTTAAAAATAAGCATTCAATATCCTTCTCCCCTAAGCAAATGCCATTTGGGAGTTTTACTCCCAAACTTTTCTGGAATGATAAGGAACCTGGATCTCAAGAAGTTACTATCCTATCTTGAGGAAGAAGATTGCTCACACTTTATATCTAAGGACTGACCACAAGTATATGTGGTCATGTATGTGTAAATGAAAGGTCTGATTTTGCCTAGCCTTTAATTTCCTCCATTTGAAAATTCATTTTAAGATGGACACACATTTGAACACTTAGGCATCCTGTGGTCTTTGTGAACACTACTTTGGTACTTCAATCAGGAATGAGTCAGTAAGTTCTCAGGATGCTGCCACTGCGCAGTCCCCAGTCAGACTGGCCATGTATTCTCAAGAAAAAATCAGACTTGTTGGGATATTACTATGAACTGCAGGACTCTGCAATTCAAGTCTCCTGCCCTGAAAAAAGCATCAGTGAAGAAAGTTAATTTTTTATTTCACAATCTTTTTCCTCATCATGAGCTGCTTGACAAATACTAATTACTGAAAAGGAAGTCCACTCCTTTCATCCAAAATTCAAAATACACTGTTCAGGTGGAAAGCTGAAATGCTTATTACAAAAATAATGTTCCTCTCCTCTGTACTCATGTGAGTTACATAGGGCATTTACAGTTTGTTTTTAATACCTGATTATACTCTCTTAGAGAAAAGTAAAACTATGTTATAATTAAAAATGTGGCAAGAGTATGCTTTTAATGGGATTTTCTTCCTCTGGCATTTAAAATGAATGTAGAAAGGTTAAAAATGTTCTTTCTTACCAAGATCTAATGGTAGTATTATTTCACAGATGGAACACTAGACTACAAAATTTACACAGACTACAGATCAGAGCAGTACTTCTGCAGGGAACCAAACAGCTTGAAAAGTTTTGCACAGTTCAGTATTTAGTTTTACTTCTACAGTAGTAGATGGTTCTAAGCAAAAATTAATCTGAAAGATGGCTGTTATTTCTCACGTTTTCCTTCTGCAAAAGGAGAAAAAATGCCCTCTCTAAACCTGTCCTCCTATTTAAGAAGATTTTATTTTCCAAGGAATCAAATAAAGCACAATCCATGAATGCTTTTGCCACACTGAGAGATAAACATTTTTATATGGGCTATCTCTTTACATTAAAAAAAAATAAAATTTGTTATGTTACCCTACCAAAATGTCTAAGCTAAGGCTTACTAATTGAAATTAGGTTTTAAATAGTTGAGAAAAAAAAAGACAAAAATAAATTGATAAAGTTACTCTACCAGAATTTAACTTTCCTCCACTTATTTATTAAAGCTCAACCTAAAATGAGATTCTCTCCTTTTCACTCCCACTACAAATGTTTGGTAAGTAAGGTCAAGTCTACACATGAGAATTTATCTACAGAGAAATTCCCACTGCTGCTATCACCAGTTCAGCTGGAATCTCAAGTGCCAAATACTGCTACCAACACTCATAGCCTTACATGCTCTAAGTTTGCTTTAATCAAGTCAAATTTACTTGATAGTGATTTCTGGAATACCTACAGAGGTTTCTTCTCCATTACATACATAAATTAAACTGGAACAGTATTAGCAAAACTCAGGATTTTTCAAGAGGTGCTTAGTAAACCAAAGGCATGAGATCTATTCCTTTATACCTCCATTATTCCTAATTAGTAAAACTGGGATCATGTATGGCAGATACAAGATGTAAGATCTGTGGGATTTGGCTGCAAACATTCTCTCCCTTTAATGTTCTGTTGAAGTTCATTGCAGTCTCTAAGAAGTCTCACCTCATCTGAAGAATCCCCTTGTCCTGATGTTGCTGTACCACCTGCCAAACCTTTTGAAATAAAAAAGTTCAGAGATGCTTTTTATAACACTTCTATCAAAAAGACAGTATTTCAAGATATTTAAGCCAGTATGAAATGGAACACTTCATTAATTTTCTTTGAAAGATACATAGCAGTGAACTGAGAAGTTGGAGTAAGATTTCCAAGCAATTCAAAATCAGAGATTTGCAAATACTTGCCATTGCAGAACTTCAATACATGATGTTAACAAATGAGCATTCTTTCAGAAACTGAAAAAAAATCCTCTGATGGACTTTAGTGATCAAAAAAATAAAATAAAATAAATCCACAGAACCTTTATAAGAAGAGGTGCTGTGGATTGATAATCATTTTGCTGAAGTGGCAAAATTCCACTATGAGCAATTTCATCTTGCCTATTCAAATTCCACTAATGTTATGACTGGAAAAATGGTGCTTAACATGATAGCAACAAGAAGTTAACATGTTTAGCTTTGCTGACAGAACTAAGAGTCCTGTAATTTGGTAGTGCAATAAATAACAGCTAATTCCCTAAGTTTCATTAAATCAGCTATTCTTAAAAATAAACCCAAAGCAGTTTATATAAAACCCATCAATAATCAAGTCTTCTCTTAAAATATTTTTCTACACAAACCTTGAACAGATAATGTGCTAGTTCCAGCTCCTTGTTCCTGTATACCACATGCAATTTTATCCTCAGGAAATGCCAATCCAGAGCCTTTCAAAGCAATGAGGTACTTTTCATGACTTTTCTTTGCACATGCATTCTCTCCAACACCTTGAATGTATACATAAAACAGTATTAAAGCACAAAAGCAGCTCCTTGATTCATATGCTTCATACTCTATGCAAGCAATCTAAAAAATGGCCCACAATGCTTTAATTTAATAACACATATTCTCCATTCAGAGTGCAGATAAGCATGTCTTATTTTCCATTCCCTTTCTGTATTTCTGTATCAGGAAATCCATCACATATAGGAAAGAGAAGGAATTAAATTACTCCCATTTGAATACTATAACAGGAGAGAAAAAGGAAGGAAAGACTAAAGAGAACTGCCTGTGAGGCAGCTTTACTAAGTGCTTCTCCTTTCAAATAAAGATTTGGAGATTGCCTGTTCTTTAACTAGCTGCTGCCCAAGCCAGTTATGGCAACTTAAAACCACAGTAATTACTATTTGCTCCATACCTATGCAAAGAACTCTTAATCACAAGAAAATAACATGGAATTAATTTACACTAGGGGATCTGGGTTAGTTGTAACTGGCCAGCATTCTCAGATTCATTGTGATTTGGTACAGGATTAAAAAAATAATGAAGAGGGGGGTAATGATTAAGAAAAAAAGATGAGAAGGCTTTGCAGAGAAATGCAGGACAACGGCCTTTTGCCATTCAGTTCTCCTCCAGTAATCTCTGTGAGAGCAGATCCCAAAAATAAGTTAGACATTCCACTTTGAACAACCTTGTTATGACTAGTTTGGTAATACTATGCTAGAATAGATTTCTTATAAAACTTCCCTGAAAAGATGTTTACTTATACATTTATTTGGGACACAGATCAGATGTTTGCTCTTACAGCTCTTAATAACAAATGTTTCTAGTCACTCTGAAGCTCACCCTCCTATAAATGTAATATCCTTAAAAATATGCGCTTTTTTCTGTACTTTGAGGTGTCAAAAAAAGCCCATGCAGAAATTGAAGTTATAAACAAAACTGACACCCTTAATTCTTCATAGTTTGAAAATGTAATTATTAGAAATAACACAAACATACCAGAGCTAAGATTTTTGTAGAACTGTTGGCTAGTTAAAACCTGGGTAAGAACTGATCTCATTGCACCTCCCATTTTGGTCAAGTCTTCCAGGAAGGAAACGTGAGGCTCCAAAACCTGAAGAATTTTATGAAGGTCTTTCTCTGACGGCAGATCAAGAGCTGAAAACCACATAAGAAGAGCTTTTGATGCAGATGTAATGTAATTTAGTCAAAACTTCCACAAGCAGAACAGTTACGACCACTGCAAATAAAAATAATGTATATATTCATAATGCTCCAAATTTCACACATACAAATTTCAAACTATACCTGGCTTCATTTTCTGGAAGAGCTCAGCACAATGCTAGGTAACCCTTAAAACATATTTAAGCATGCCAGCAGGTAACAAAATCAAATCACCTACTCAGGCTGCAATTTGTTTAGGAAGAGAGGTACAAAATACAATGACATAAACTATGGATAGCATTCATGCACTGTGTCTTCGTAAACTGCAAAGCAAGAGGTAACAGCATGGTAAGATATGCTAGATACATACAAATTCAAAACATACCAGGCTCATTATATCCCTCTCTTAAGTGCTGAATCAGACTAAAGATGAACTGTGGAAGAACTAATTCTGACATCATCAACAAATCTTTCGGAACACATGGAACATTTGAATCTGATTTAATCCGGTGTCTTTTACAAAACCTATAAAACAGATGAGAAAAATGTTAGCCAAGCACAGCTCAGCAATGTTAACATGTACTAAGAAAAGCACTCCTTTTTCCATTTTCCAGAGAGTATATGCTTTTACATTAAAGGTGGTATGGAAATGGTGTTCTAAAATTCCATCTACTCTGTTCAAGCCCATTTTGATTCTAAGGACTGAGAATTATAAAGCTGCCAATTATTTTTCTGCTGCTCAAAATTCATATATATAACATCCCAGCTTCTTCCCATACATATCAGAAGTATTTTCCATTGAACAATTAGAAGAACACTGACTTTCCTCTCCTCTCTGTGACGTAATCAGAGGTTGGACCGATTTTTCAAGTCGTCATTCAGATAATGATTTTAAGATGTCTTTGGACAATAAAAACAACTTTAAAAGGCACAAGACTTTGCAGGATCAGCAACCAAGATTTACAAATTCCTAACAAAATTGTTTCATTTAAAAAAAAAAAGAAAACACTTATTCCTTGGAAAATTCCTGCATGGTAGTAGCTGAGGCTTGGCTAATGCACAGTGACATGAGGTTGAGCCAAACCCCATTAGAGGAGACAGAATGATTTCCCACTCACTTAACAGGAGCCTGACTCAAGAGACACTGAATACTTTTCAGCTCCCAAGCTATTTTTAGAAAGGACATACACCGACATCAAAGAGTTATTTACCCACGTCAAAAACAACACTAAACAAATAATGGACTAAAAATATATCACACAAGAATCAACTTTACTGGATTCACTAGATTTTACTGATAATTTTTCAACACAAAAATTCAGAAAAAATACAGCTTTGTTGGAATACAAAAACTGTTTATGCCATAGTTTCCAGAAGCAGTCTGCTACTTTCTAAAACTTAAGCCTTTCTTTTTTGAGGACCATTGAAGAATCACCTTCAAGAAAAGAAGGAAATAGAAGAAAGCCACAAAGCAAGTATCTGAATAAAAAACAAAAGGCAAAAATAAAGAAAAGAAAATGCAAGTCCTACAATTAAAATGGCAATTCACAAAAATGACTAGCAAATTCACAAGACTAAAGACTAGGAGCTTCTCCTTTGCTTTTGCACATTAAAAATGAAAATTTTTATTAAGAAAAGGTACAGAACAGTACTAGCCAGTTAATTTGCTGTTTGTATATACACCCAATATATCCCTGTAAGGGAAAGGGCCTGACAGAAAGAGCTCAGTGACAATTTTCTGTTAATTAATGTCCAAATAATTAGTGTTCACCTTTGCCTTCCACTTTTCATACTACATTCACAGAAGTTATGAAAAGCCATTCCATGTTCCTTGTTCAAGTATGGATGAACAGCACAATTTGCAACTGCAGGGAATTCAAAGGGGCTTGTAACAGTCATTCACTTCTTCTCTTTGGTCACATATCTGAATTGCCAGAAACCTGAACTGCTAGAAATCACAAATCTTTATCTATGCTAAAATATGGTATTCCATATTTTTAAAGTAAATGGTTTCCTTTTCACCACTGTCCTTATAAGAAGAGGTGAAAAGTAAATAGAGATCTAAAAGACACAAAAGGAAGGAATTATGAAACAGTGCACTCTAAAATCTTTTACAGCCCACCCCCCCCCACCCATTTTACATTCTGTCAAAACATGTTTTCACTGTTTATGATCACAAGCTAAGGAAGCCACTGTAACAAAACACAAAGGTAAAGTAATTTTGAATCCCACCTTCTGCTGGGCACAAGGCTTCCTTCCACAGAAAATAAGCTCTGTTCCCCATGAAGTCTATGTCAACATGCCAGTTCTGAATCCATCACAACAGAATCAGAGTTAAAAAGGACCCAAAAGAATCATCAAGTGCAACCCTTAAGTGAATGGTGCCTATGGGAACTGAACCCATGACCCTGGCAGTACTAACACCGTGCTCTAACCAACTGCGCTTATCTCAGGGTCATGGATTAACAATCCCAAGTTTTACATATCCTGAAAATAAAAGTTATGAATATGTTGTCTCTTGGGAGTCTCAAGAAAGCATTATTGATTTATAAATTGTGCTATTACTGCTATATTAACACAGATCCTTGAAGACCAATAAAGGACCCAGATTTGATTCCCTGCAAGGAAAAGCTCTTTCACTGTCACATGCATAAACCACAGAAGGTTCAAACAGGAAACAATTTCTAGATACCAGGCACTAAACCTTAAAGTAGGAACATCAATGTAATTTTACAAAAGGCACCATACTCTGTATTTATGGTTCAAAGGCTACAGTGTTAAAGTAGTACAGTCCAGAATTACCCAAAGTTCTATTGCAGAGTATCATATGAATTTCTCTATAAATATTGACAAAAATGCCAGACAGTGACTTGGAAGGTCTTCAGAGTTAAGACAACAGCTACTTTAACTAAAGAAGAGACTGAACCCCAAGCTGTGCATAGGAAGAAACAAGCTGAGATTTCTTATACAGACCAGAAAAGACACCTGGACAAACTCCTCAATGGGTTATACAGTCACTGGACAAACAGCAGCCAAAGCTGTTCCATAATCAGTTCCCTATGTACTTCTGAAAGAACTTCCTTACCACAGCAGCAGCTAAAGAATTGTACATCTACATAAATGTGCATTTCAAAATGCTTCCAAGACTATCAAAACAGGCTTTAATAGGCAACAAAAAGGAGCATGCCCAGATCTCTCCTGATACCATCAAGCCCCAGAAATCCACCACTTGCAGCAGGGAGAAATCTTTAATGGGGGACAATGAAAGGTGGATATAATCTAGATAAGAAATATATTTTTTTCTGAAAAAGCTCAAAAATAATGACGGAGAGGAAGACTGAATAGGTAACTTACAGATCACCTTGATCTAAGCTTTTTAACTAGATTTCAATACTGCAAAATACTTCTTCCAACAAGACTGTAGTTCTTACCACTCTTTTAGCAGTTCATATTCCTCGTACTATGTATCTATCAAATAGTTTACTACTATACTAGGATTAAGAATGAGTACATCAGAGAGAATGTCAATTCAATACAGAAATATTCAAGCCCTATGTATCTGAAGGTCTAGCATGGAAATAATAAAATACAGGTCCACATGAAGACAAAAAACAAATTTTTTTCCTTAATATTTTCTCTGATTCAAAACTATATTCCGGTTTTGCTTTTCTATGTATTTTCCCACCTTTGAAATCACTTTTTCACAAAAAGGTAAGGCTAATTTTAGCAAATGGAGAGGTTAATTAGTAAATTTGCAATTAAATAAAAACTTAGGTTTAACAAAGAATCTTGTCTACATGACTTCAAATAAAATTCTTACATTTCTTACACCGCATTAATATCTTATTTGTGAAATGCAGAACATTGCTGACATCTACATGAATAAGCAATACCATTTGATATAAACATAAGCAGCAATATCTTCTGAACAACTTCAATGTCAAACTTTCCTTATTCATTCCATTCTTTCCTACTATTTCCATTTTTAATAATTCTACTGTGAATTTCCAAAATGCATTTTAGAAGTGAGTTCCGGTAAAACAACTCCTTCCTTTTAGGCTACAGTTTCACAGCCTAGTCGAAGTAGATCAGTCCTGCCATAACTCTTTCTTCAGCCCTCTTATTTGTTCTAGCAGTAGCATTTGACTGATCCTATGTTAAACCAGCTCAGAAGCTAAGCCAGCAGAAGTTATTTACTTGTAAGAATATATAAAAAATTTCACTGTGCCAGTTTAAATCGACCAAAACTCACACACCGGTCTCCTTGGAAACAACAATGAAATCCCCAAATCATTTTGCCATCATCCCTTTCCTTGTTAACCTGACAGGGAGAAAGACACAGAAGAAAATAAGCCAAAACCCCAAACAATGACATGTAGGAAAATGTCATCTTGGCCAACCAGCACAAGTACATACAATGCTCACTGTGGAGGCAATTCCACCACTTCAAAGGAGAGTTTTTAAACTCTGCAGTTATCATGGCAGCTGATTCAGTACCAGCCCGACCACACCTTTACAGCTTTTGAACATTTGATCAGTCCTTCATCCACTACATCCCACAGTGTCTCAAGTTTCAGGTGCATTCCAGAAACTTGACGTAAGTTCACTATACACAGATGGACTATTTGTACCCTCACTTTTCTCTCACTATTTTGTCCTCTGCCTTGCTGTGTTTAAAAGTCATTTGTTTTTAAACCAGATCATAAGACTTCCAAAAGAAAGCATTCTGATTTCACATTCTTAATGGTACTACAGCATTACGAGTACCTGACTCTGACAGAAGCTTTTAGGAAAAGGATCTGGGACCCAAGCAACAGAATGCAAATGAAAACTGCTAGAAATCAACTCTTAAGCAAAGAAAGTAAAGCTCTACTTGATTCTTCAATTCAGTAAGTCATACCTAAACTGAGTTCTTATTTAAAACATAATATACATTTCATATGTACATATATGGTATACTATATATTCATACTGTATACCTCATGACTGACATCATGTAATGTTTCATAAAGTAGTCAAATGAAGTTTTATAAATCCAAATTCAACACAAGTTTTTTAAAAAGCATGTATTCTGTCTCCACTCTAAAACGAATACACAAATATTATTCTTACATACTCTGAATCTACAAAATAAATGCAAGATACAAAGTACTTTTTTGAGTGCTACAATTGTTTCTGAGTTCTTACAAAACTGTTTCATCATTTCTTGTGTACTCATAGTCTTTAAATGTTTCTTCCAGCTCTTGCCCTTCAAATATCAAACTAAGTCTTAATTCAAAACAAAGTAAAACTTGCATAATCAGGATTAGAAAATTATCTGGATGAAAAAAGGCTTTGATATATTGTAGGGTTGCTTTATGTAAATCCACTGTCCCTAACACTAACAAATACAATGGTAACTCTGAAGAAATGCAGAGAAATAAATCTAGTTCCTATTAAAATTAAGTTTAGCATGTTTCCCTCACACACCCTAGTAACTGTATTTTATTAGTTAAATTCCTTTCACCTGCAAAACAGGCTTCCAAAAGTGAACCAATGTGGTACTGACTTCAAAACCCAAGGAATGAGCACTCTTCTGCTCTTTATAAAAACTGCAAGCTACAGAGTTCATAGACAAAACTGAACACTTGCATATCTGCTATTAGAGGCAAAGCCAGCTGAAAAGATGTCAGTCTAACTCTGCTGCCTCTACTTTGGAAATGTTCTGGTTAGAAGAGTCAATAGCAGAGGACAATGAAACACGGCAGAATAACTAATGGCTTCTCAAGGAAAAAAGAAAAAAACCCACCTTGAAAGGACATCTTTTCAGGCTTTAAGCTTTCATGACAAAGCTGACTGGCCAGGTTAGGAGGCTAGAAATCAGAGTTTGGACACTAAGAAGTTATTTCAACCCTTGCAGAACAGCAGGAAGAGAGGCAATGACTCACTAGCAGCTCCCTTGGTGCTCAGTGCTACATTAAGTGAAGAAGCACACCTGTTCAAAGCAAAGCAGACAAAGCTGCCCTGCAGAGCATTTCTAGTATTCTTTGTTAGTCCTTAGACATAAATATCTTGGATAGTAGACAAAACTACAATGATTTTCATTAGTATACAAGTACCCATTATCAATCAGAAACAGTAGATTTGACAGTTTCAATCATAAGGCCTTTTTTAAACAAAAATTGAGAAAGAATGAGAAGAAATAGACTTCTGAGAGCTGAAGCTGAGCTATGTTTGAAAGGAACCACAAGGTTGTTGAATCTGAGCATTTTGATAGCCAAGAGAGCAACTCTAAAGAGTAACACAATCTGCTGCTGCAAAAATATTCTTTAGAGAAAGGGTGGATGCTCTGGAATAAAATTACTGCACTGTAATTGCATCTAAGTACAACTTAGTTTAACCTAGCTTGATTGAAAAGCCTCAATCTACACACAATTTGAAATCTATTTGTACAATATTAGACACACAGCTAGACAGCTTACAAAGTTAATACTCAGTCTCTTTGGTACAGCTTTTGCAAACATCACAGTGATTGTAAAGTGAAGCCCTTACAAATTAAAAAAGTCTTTACTTATGCTATTAATGGAAATATTAGGATTATTGAAAATATCTTTATTCATTTATTTGCATGTATAAATACAGTCTTCAACAGGAACTGCAGCCTTTTCAGTTAGGAAAAGAAATGTACATCTTAAAGGAACAGCTAAATTTAGTATTTCAGTGTATTGACGAAGGCATTGACAAGAACACACTTCAAACACAACTCTAAAAAACAATCTTTATCAAGGTTTACATGAAAAAAGCACCCAAGAAAAATATTTACATTCAACAGTCTCTCACAGCATGGAGTCTAAAGGTATCATCTTTTTTTTTTTCCCCTTCAACTATGAACTAAAGATAGCGGAATTAAGATATAATGTGTATTCTAATTCTGGATGCTTAACTTAGTAATATTTAGGATCTGATTTTGCAGAGTTCTTAGTCTTACACAGCATTCACAAGCAAAATTACCAGCTGATTTCAGAAGCAGACCTGAAAGACAAACAGATCAGCAAATAAAATATCTGGTCCTAAGCCCTCATGAGAACAGATGTCTGCCTGGCCCTCAGTCTTGCCAAACCATTTATAAGCCCATGTGCAGTATCCCTGACCAGTTGCTTCTGAAGTCCCATTAATTATCCACTTTGAAGTACATGGACAGCACATCTACTTAAAAGAACAAAAAGCAAGTGTATAAAATAGAGTTAGCAAAAACATTTTCTGGCTAACAAAATTCTCCCAAGAGAATTTAAACAGGTCAAACATATAGCATGTAGTATTTTGACCCAAATACTTCACATGACAAGGTTCTAAGTGACTACACAGTGCTAAGCAAATGCAAAAACAACTTTCATTTCTTCCGGATTTGAGTAAGGTGTGTGAATTTTAACAACAGGCATCAACTTAAGCTTTGGCCAGGCCTCCAACAGACAAGGTGTGTGTATATAAGTAATTTGCAGTTCTCTTAGAAAGTATTTACGTGTTTCATGCCAGAGCCATCATCAGTTCAGACACTGTGCAGAAACAAAGAGGTGCATCCTGAAAAAGGCAGGAGTTTGTTTAGTCCTTGTTACTGCAATAGCCATTTGGGTATCTCTATTAATTCAATGCAAAGAACATTCATTGTTTTCAAGCTTAGTACCAAAACCCTCTACAAAGGAAGGCATCTAAGATACTATTATTTAAAATCACTTGCAGCCGTCAGATACCATTCCAGGATTTTTAAAAATTATAAAATTCCTGATACTGTACAAGTGATAAGGAAGTATGGCCTGAAATCTGAATCAACATTTATGATCATTAAGAAAGATCTAAGAAACAATAGCTCTTTAGGAATGTGTTCTCTAAACATACTCCCAAAGCCACATTTGTTCCATTGCCAACAGATCCATTGACAGCCCCATGCAGATCAGATATATAGCAAATAACACTCCACCCTGACGCAGTAAACTTAGAATCCTGGGCAGATGATAGGTCCATAGAAGGAATAAAAGCAGCTTTAGAATTTGGTGGGATCAAAGTAAAGGAACTGAAAATCAACATTGGTTACCCCAAAACTAAACAAGACTATTTCAGAGAGCTCTAAAACACAACTCTTCTTAAATGGAATACATACCAAGGCAAATTACAAAGCAATAGACAAGTGATACAATAAATAAGCCAAATTTCAGGAAAGGCAAGATATATATCAATCATATCTTGTGAGCTCAGCCTTCACAGTACTGCTGTGTTCTTCAAATCAGACTGGTCCTATCAGAAAACCTTTGGGGTAAAACCATCATTTAAATTTGTTCAGTTATTAACACAACAGTAGTTCAGGCTTCGAAATATTTATAGTTCTGTATATTGATATGTTTCAACATCTTACTGATGACTTTGAAACAACTATACATTGTTCCAGAGGCATAAAGTAACAATGCATCTAGTCAGGTCATAGCTCTAAAGGTAGTAATAGAAAACTAGCATTTGGCTTTAACCGTTTGGAATACAACTCAGCAACTAATTTAGAGGCTGAAGTAGTCCTAATTATAGACATTCTTAAAAGAAATCAAGTCAGGCAGGTTTGAGAGCTGAGTGTATGACATGGTAGACTTAATCAACATGTTGGTCTGCAATGTCTTTTGCTTTCCAAGAATAAGGCCTAACATGAAGCTCTATGCAAACTACCCAGTGAAATCCTAAGAAGCAATGCATTATCTTGAGCTTTGTGTCTGGGGGAGGCATGACAGAGGACAGAGGAAAATAATTGTTTATAAATATATGGTAACTTCAAATTCTGTGGTCCTTGTAAATCCCAGTATGAATCCCTGTACTTTGTATGTGGATGAACACGGTGGAGACTTTGTTCTGAAGAGTCACATCCATCATATGTGACCATGGATTTATCTAGACTCTCACACCAAGCTTACAGCCATTACAGCTCAGACTTCAGTCCCTCCTTGGTAGGCCAAAGGACTTCAGAGGCAGAAAAGCTGCATGAATTTGACAGAGACCCTACAAAACACCATTTGTACCAACTCAACAATCCTGAACACACAGGCATTTTTATGTGATTTCATGAAATTCAGAAACTAAACTAAAGTTGGCTACTTGTAGGCTCTCAGCCTGTTGACAAAGCATCTGTTTCACCAACCCCTTGAAGAAAGTTCCAAAAGAGCACCCTTATCTCTTTGAGGCTGCACTACCAAACCTAGCCTAGGCCCTGGAGAACTGAAAACTTCTTGGTAATTGTTAAACAAAACGATTGATAGTCACACTGGAAGGAATGATCTTGAAGCAGCAACATGCTATATAGAGGATAAGCAGGTGATTTGCTGTTGCAAGACACTCCATAAAATAAACATGTAATCTACTTCATGCCAGCAAAACAATAGTTGTCTGTATGGCCCAAAACACAGCCATAAGCAGATCTGACTTTTTTGTTCTTAAGGGAATCTCAGTGCTACAACCCAAGATGGTAAAAGAGACCTTTCCTGATAAACATGCACAGAATGCATCCAAAGATAACTAGAAATAATAGCTTTCTCAAAAGCAAGCTTCCTTTTTCATGGTCACTCCATTTGTTCAAATTTTCACAAGTCTAGAATATGAAAAATATCCTTTACTACTCTTAGCTACAGAATGTAAAAGAAAGAGAATATAATCTTCCATACTTACCAATCTCTGAAGTATTTCTGAAAAGGAATAAAAAGAAGGATAGAATTTTATGGGGACAGAATTGCAAAGGTCATCAAAATTAGGTATCTACCATCCAAAATGTAACAGAAATATTCAATAATCCTTACTAGGTGCAAACATTTTAAAACACTGAAAAAAATCAGGGCCATTTCTAAATAAATTAGAGCAAAAAAAATCAAGCGGTTTAGAAACTAAGAATTTATTTATCATTCTTACTTCACCAGCAAGAGGAGGCAAAGAGAATTTTCCAGCCTTTTCATAAGAGTATCACAGTAGACCCAACAGATACATTTGTCTCCAAGAGAGACAAAATGATGAAAAAAAAACCAAAAGAGAGAGAGGTCTGATCTACTGTGCAGGTCATACAGGATCTGTATGAAACCTACACTGACTCACACTTTAAGACACAGAGCTGAATGGAAAGATAAGCAGGGATCAGTAGAGACAGAACTGCAGGAAGTTTAGAGCTAGGTACCTGAATGTGCTTTTGAACACACAGCATATACCATCAATCTGTGAGAGTTATCTTTCTTATACCTATAGGATTGTTCACTTGATAAAGAAACAGCCGACTGTTGCAAGTGGAAATGGATAACACCTTAGTCCCTTTGATGTAAGTCATAAGGGAAGACAACATTATGTCAATGGAGCCACTGGTTGCCATAACTACCAAGAAATACACAAAAACCATCACTGCACAAACCTGTTAAACAAAATTCTTAACCTGGCTTTTCACCTTTCAGGATATGCAACCCTCGCCAGAGGTATTATTCGTGTTGTGCTATAATGCAGCACCAAAACATCTGCTTCCCACATGATTAATTTAACAAATAAGTCAACACACAGACATACTCTGAAACAGGACACGGCAGCACGCAATAGCCAGTGTTGAGGCTCTCTAGTATATCAGGTAATTGTCTACAGACTTAGAGGGGAATCAGAACAAGACAGCCATAGAAACAAGATGGTACTCAGCAGTAACAGATTATTGACTAGTTATACTCTTATAATAACCATATGGCATATTGCTTTCTTCAAGCTTATTTCATAATATATCAGTTTCATTATAATACAAGACCATCTTTTAACTAAAAAAATACTCCAGTTGGAATTTTCTCCTGTGTAACTGCATGGGGTTTTTTTTAAATCCAACAGATGAACTCATTTGAACTATGAGCATATGTCTACTCAAAATGCTTTAGAACTGAAGATTTTTGCTTCTTCAGAACATTATTAATTACCTCTGAAGGACTTGCTAAATTTCACTTGCAAATAGCTATATAACATATGGGAGACAACTACAAACTATTTTTACCTCCTGACATATCAGTGGATTTTAAAATCTATTCAACCTTGCCACAGGTAGAATTTTTAATACTTTCTCCAACAGCTACATTTACAAACTTGAATATTTTCTGAAGTCTACATTACATTCTAATAGATCAGATCAACTTCAACATCATTTTGATGTTTAAGTGTTAACTTAAACATCAAAAACACTGAAATCTGCATGGAAATCAAAAGGCTCAAAAATGTGACAATCTGATTTTTCCAGTACAAATGAGAATTACACAAGGTACCTAAAGCAATTCAAGGTACCTAAGGCAAATCAGTATCCATCTATTATGCTATATTCCACCTTCTTTTTATAAAGGCACCAGAAAAAAAAACAACCAAACTAACACTCAGGTATCCCTATAAAGCAAATTATACATTTAATTAGTACTATAAGATTAACACACTCCCATCCTCATACTCTAGGGCAAACCATCTCTAGATTTACATTAGCCATCCTAAAGGTAATGAAAAGATATTCCAGATTCTAAACTGGAGAGATTTCTTTTATAGCAGATTAGTTAACTAAGACTTCACAAGAAGTATTTTTTGAGCTGCATAAAATAAATGAATATGGAGACCAGATAACAAGAACAGAAACAATAGTTACTATAGTATTCATATACAGCATCTACACAAAATTTTATCTGAGCAAACAGATGGTAGATAAAGTTTGTAAGCAGGCACCACATTTGATTCCCTTGCTATTAATAGAAGCCCAGGCTGTAGTGGTCAAGGTTATATCAGGCTAGACACACTCCAGTTTCCTAAGTCCACCATGAAGGCCATCCAACTTTGACATGCAAAGCATTACCTTTGTAATTGGGCAGTTGATTTGTATACACAAAGTTAAAACACTATATAAACATGATGCATGGTAGCAATTCAAGTCAATAGGTAAAACTCCGCGTGTTTGCACACATTAGTATTTTTCACAATGGTTTAAGCTTAATTTACTTTGTCTTGCACAACAAAGTTTCTAGTTCACTTAACTGCAATGGCTTAACATCAGTTCTTATCTGCATAAACAGAAGCAACCTTATGTTAAAAGCAGACACCCCATATGCTGTCATGTATTGTCCTCCTTCTATGTCCAAGAGGACAAGAAAACCTACTGCTCAACATTGAGTGTTGTTTCTGAACAAATATTACGCAATTCTTTATCTTTAGTGACCAAAACTCCTGAAGGGACCTACCTCACAAACAAGACAATTTACTCTCCAATTCTACCATTAAAAGTAGTAAGTAGGGTACGTAGAAATGAGAAGATTGTTACTCCCTTGGGGTTTGCATCTGCTTACATTGCAAATTTAATAGCATTTTTTATTTCTTCTGCATTAAACCAGCTTTCCTCAGGAAGAAAACTGTTTAAAATAAGAAGAGACAACTGGGAAGGCTATACAGTCTGGGATGAGAGCAGGATGACAAGTTATTTTAATATGCGCCCTACAGTAGTTCAATTTGTGTGTGCTCTGTTAAAATCCTGCCACTAAGAGGAGCCCTAAGTCTAATCCACAGTGAACAGTGGAAGTAGTAGTATTCATTTTTTTCCTATTTCTCAAGATCAAGGGAAACTCTTACTTCAGTGATGCTGAGGAAAGCAGAATCACCACAAGTTGAAGAAGAACTGATGAAGAAAGAATCACTTTTTCTTTGCAGTAGCAACTTGAAACCACTGAAGATTACTGAAAGCAAAAGGAGGGAAGAAATTCCACCACTGGAGGAAGTCGATCAATAAGAAGACCCCACCAAAAAAGAATGAATAAATGATGAAGGCAGATAGCAAGAGAAAG
Source organism: Poecile atricapillus (assembly GCF_030490865.1). Taxonomy (NCBI): domain Eukaryota; kingdom Metazoa; phylum Chordata; class Aves; order Passeriformes; family Paridae; genus Poecile; species Poecile atricapillus. The sequence continues at coordinate 19,582,199 of NC_081253.1, read as the reverse complement.
AAAAGCATAAGAAACAAAAACTGAAGCCACCCGAAGGCCTGCAGCAGAAAAATGGTGATTAGAGATGCAAAGAATTGGAGTCAAGGCAATAACATTCAAGAAACAGAAGAAACAGAATTAATGAAATCTGTAAGTAGGAATGCAAAAAGAGAAGGAATCTTAAGATGCTGAGTGAGTGATACAGAGTTATAGACTGTAAATTTGCAAAAGCAAGAAAAGAACCAAGGAAAATGTCTTAAAATTTCTCTATGTTCCTAGTGTTTTCTGGTAGATATGCCACAATTTAGCATACCATCTCATCCAGGCTAAGACAGTCAAGACAGACTATTCCAGAAGGCTTGTCAGAAGAGACTCCCCATTCAAGCACTCCAAACTGTCATCTAGTGAAGCCTTTAGCTAGCTTGTGAATCAACAGGAAAAGGAACTCCAAAAGACACTCAGTTGTGTATTTTTACTAAGTTTACTGGCTAGGTATCGCCTTCATCCAATAACTGATCTTTCCTTTCACCGTTGAGTACATATTAGAACAAAGAAGAGCTTAATGAGGTACCGATTCCTCTTCTTCTGACCAGGCACTTCAGTCTTGCCTCCAATAGGTCCGAATACAAAAGACCTTTGACTTCCACAAAACCCTACCCTACTGTATTCATCCAAGCGTTACCACATTCCCTGATTTAAAGCTAAGGTGGCAAAATGAAGTGTAGACCGGGAAATCACACAAAAATGGCTCCCTCTCACTCAATCTGTTCAATACTTCGGCTTATCTGCTCACATGCTGTCCCAAAGTATTTTGACTTCACGGCTAGCTGTGTTAGGCCAAGGCTGCAAGCTGGAAGGTGACAGGTACTGCTTCCCATGCACTCTGCCTTATCAACTTCCCTGAGGGCTGGCACTCGCTGCAAGGGCAACAAAATTCGCATGAGCGTCCTAAAAAAAGGGCGCACACACATCGACAAAGCCACCTTGCCGAACCCCGGCGGACTCCTCGCTCAGCCCGTGGTCCGAGCCGCAGCCAGGGATGGAGTCGGCCTCACTTACTGCCCTCCCTCCGGGCGGCTGCGGGCCGGAGCCGCGCTCCCGGCACGGCCCAGGCACGGCTCTGCCGCCCGCGGGGGCGCCCCCGCCGGCAGGTGCCCGCCCGCCCCGCCGCGGCCGCCCCGCGCTCACCCGGCCTCCCGCATGACGTTGCTGTCGCCGCAGTCGCAGGCGCCCCCCGCCTGGCTCCGGAACATGTTGTAGTCGTGCCCGGCGTGCTCGCCTTGGTGGAAGCACTCGGCGCACAGGCTCATGCAAGGCGAGATTCCGCACGTCCGGCACCGATAGGCCACGAAGTTGGCGGTCCACACCAGGCCGCACAGCGTGGCCGGGTCGTAGGCCCGCACGGCTTGCACGAAGCTGTCCCAGGGCTCCCCGCCCGACAGCAGGCAGCGGCACCACTCCAGCGCCTCCCCCGCCGCCTCGCCGCCGCCCGGGGCCGCCGCCGGGGCCAGCACCCGCTCCAGCAGCGCCCGCAGCTCCGCCGCCGCCCCCGCGCCGCCCTCGCCGCCCAGCGCCGTCTTCAGCCGCGCCGCCGTCGCCCGCTTGTCCCTGCTGCTGGCGCCGGCCCCCGCCATGACGGGACACCGAGGGGCCGTTACGGCCGCGCCGGGCTCCTGATCCGTGATCCCTCCGCCGCCCTCGCTCCCCGCCCCGCGGCGCCGCCCTCTCGCGATAGCCGCGGCACCGGCGCCCTGCCCGCCGCCCGCGCCCCCCTCCCGACACCGCCTCTCCCCTCCCCTGACACCACCCTCCTCTTCCTCCGCCCCTGCCCTCCTGCCGCCCTCCCAGCGCGCAGGTGCGTGCCCCGCGCTGCCGCCGCACGAAATGTCGCCGCCCGGCGGCTCGAAACTTCGCCTTCGTCCCGGGGTCCCGGCAACCGCGGGGAGTGTGGAGGGCGCACCTGGGCCGGCCGGCGGCCCCGACGGCAGCAGAGCTCATTTTTTACCGATTCGAGCCCGTGAAGCGGCTGCCGTAAGACGCCTTGCGGCCACCCGTGTATCCTGACCACAAGCGTCCCGCCGAGCTCAGGTGGCGGCGGCTTTGAGGGTCGGAGCAGCTGCGGGGAATGTGGGAGCACCTCTGAGGCTTCGGGCCGGCGCTTCTGCGCTCGCTGCCATCAAGCGGCCCCGCTGGGGGTGCAGAGCAGCGCCGGGCTCCGGCAGCAGCACCGCACCCTGGGGTGTCCGCAGAGCTGCGCCCCGAGGTACCAGCGTGCGGCTGCCTGCGCGCTCCCACCAGGAGCGAACGCATGTGGATGGGATTTACCGTCTTTCACATAACGATCGGCTGTTTTAAACCTTGATAAATAGATTTTCAACTGTGCAACGGAAAACGTTATACTAAAAAATCTATTCCTGAACGAGAGTAACCTTCTACCCGACAGCTACGGGCCTCAAGGCAGCTGCCTGTCTTCTGGCTTTGCCTGCGTTTCCTATGGCTGCCCGTCTGCTGGCGGCTTGTGTCGCGCTGCGGTTCTTCTCCCAACGACCGCTCTTCCCAGCGCACCGGCAAAATTCCAGTTCCTTGTTCTGTCCCTAAGGGCTCTCAGGAGCGGGACCACCGAGAAAGCCCGGTCTGCCAGGTATGTCCTCCGGCGCTTTCTCAGGAACCACGCAGCGGTGACACGTGAGGCTGCAATAAAATGTCTCGTGTTTCTAATACACGACCCCATAGCTCGCACTTGTTAAGGACACACGGAGAAGTTCCGCGGCGCTCATTCCCGCAGGTGCCCGTCAGCCCGGGAAGGGGCGGGGCGGTGCGCGCCGGGGGCGGGCGGCGCGGCGGAAGTGCGCGGCGGCGCTCGGCCCGGCCCGGCCGAGCTGCGGTGAGTGCGCGCCGGAGCGAGCGGGGCCGGCGGAGCGGGGACGGCGCTTTGGGACTAGCGGACGGTGTAGGTGGCGGCGGTCGCTGGGGCTCGGTTCCTGCCCCGCTTAGGGCTGGCGGCGGGCGGGCCCGGGCGGTAGAAGCGGAGCCCAGGGCCTGAATTGCGGGAGCTGGAGAGGAGAGGGGCTGCCGCCGCTCCTTCCCCATCATTGGTGCGCCGCCAGCTGCGTCCCGGGAAACGACAGTGTGAAAACACCGGGAGGTGCTGAAGATTACCAGGGGGTTTTAAGCATGAAATAATTTAAGACCATGTGTAGTTTATTTTTATTGTTGTAACTGATGACGCATTATTTTCTTTAGTTAAACCATAAACATGAAGAAATTAAAGCTTAAAGAACTGGAAAGCTGTCTTCAACAAGTTGATACTTTTGAAAGTCCAAAACTACTACTTGAACAGTATCCAACAAGACCTCATATTGCAGGTAGAGATGACCCACACTACTGTTTCCTCTTTTACTAGTTTATCAGCACTTTTAATTCAAAAAGTTTTTTCTACTGCACTGTCTCCTTAGAAGGCTTTATACCAAAAGTAGTTAAGAAAGTATATCCAACAGGAATGTGTATAGTAGTATTATGGTAATGTCCAATACAGAAATCAAATAAATTAATCTAAAGGATAATGTTGTGATAGAAGCAATTTTAATCTGTAACTGTAAAAGCTGAATTGGAGTTAGGTCATGACCCACAAAACCAGTAAAAGTGTATATACGGACACTCATCTATACCTTAATTATACTATTTTTTGTGTTTTATATCCTTCTCTTGTTTTTCCCCCACGAAGTTTAGAGGCATAATTTTTCCACAAGCAATATACTCAGAGCTCTATCTCTCCATCAACGATCCAGTTTGTAACTCGTCAAAATGTTTTTGACTCTTCACATATAAATGAAAACAAGAACTACAGGTGGTGAGAACATCACCTGGAAATTAATTAAAGGGGTTTTCTAATGCAAAATTAAGAGTTTTCTGAAGGCAGAAACAGCTTTTCTTGATTAATCACACACATATTTGGTATTATTGACCTGTTTTGTTTGTTTTGGTTTTTTTTCCCAGCATGTATGCTTTATACAATTCACAATACTTTTGATGATATTGAAAACAAAACAATTGCAGATTTAGGATGTGGTTGTGGCATGCTCAGCATTGGAAGTGCAATGTTAGGAGCAGGGTAAGTATTCAATATTAAGTTTGGTTATATTTTTTCTGGCATAGAAGAATAGAAATTAATACTGAAACATAGCAATGCTGAACTAAAGCATTTCAGGTTAATCATCTGGTGCTTAATCAGGCTGTTTACCAAGTTTTAACTATTATTAAGCATTCATACTGTGAAACTGATGGACAGTTGTCATGAATTTAGAAGCCATTCGCTTTCCCCATAAACATTAAATGAACACATGAAACATCTTTAACAAAATTTAGATTTATACTTGAGAAAGGGCAACAGAAGTACTTAAATTTTTATCAGCACTGAATTTATAATGTATGCTTGTTACAGTTCCTAGATAAGTTGAGTACACAGATCCCTTACTGTAGAATTTAAATGCCATTTTAGTTTGTAGTAGACTAATATGTGACACTTTTCTTTTTTTAATAGATTCTGTGTGGGTCTTGACATAGATGCAGATGCACTGGAAATATTTAATAGCAATATTGAAGAATTAGAGCTCACGAATGTCAACATGGTTCAGTGTGACATCTGTTCTTTATCTGACAGCATGTCAGATACTTTTGATACAGTTATTATGAACCCTCCCTTTGGTACCAAGCATAACAAAGGTTGGTAATTGTGAAACTCAGAAATTATTATAAACAAAACAAGTAAGGGAAAGGCTTTCAATGAAAGATCTCCCTTATCAGTTATGTATTCTAATTACTTAATGTTTTGTTGATCTGGAATCAGTTTCCTAAGATTAACAACTTCAGCATTGGAACTAACAGTCACTGGGATTTGAAATAAACAATACTAGGTATTTCATATCCCTATCATTTTTATTTTATTAAAAGCAATTGAGTATGTTTTAGAAATACTTTCTGTACCTTAATGTATTCAGTGCTGTTTCTCAAGTAGCTATTATTCCAGAAACAAAATAAGCAGATCTTTGAGCTTCCATTTAACAATTCTAATAATTTCATCATTCTTTTAGGAATTGATATGATTTTTCTGAAAACTGCTCTACAAATGGCAAAAACAGCTGTATATTCCCTTCACAAAACTTCAACACGGCAGGTAAGTTCTTCATTTTAACAGACAACAAAATAGTTTGCTATATAGATGTCTATAGCTTCATTGATTTGCTGATTGCTATGTGGGGTATGTTTGGGGTAAATACTAATTTTGTCAAATAAGTACAATCTCACATGCACCAAGATAACTATGTGATCTAATGCTTCGGCTTGAAAATCAAAAGCACAGGAGACTTAATAAGTACAGAGGTGTAGATGTTTATAAAACTGATAATCTTAAAAGCTCATTTGTACACTATCTACTATTGTAGCACATTCAAAAGAAAGCAGCAGAATGGGAAGTGAAGATGGAAGTCTTAGCAGGTAATACTTGTTAACAGAAAAAAACCCAAAAATCTTTTGTTTTGGAATATTATCTCTAACACTACCAGCTAGTCATAACAGCCTGAGATAAATTTAAGTGTGATTTAACACAGAAGTGACACAGGTCTTTTTCTTTTTAACAGACTTTATTTTTTTTGCTACCTGGCTAGAATACCAGATGGCATTTAATAAAGCTCTAAGGAATACATATTCTGTGCAGAATTAGATTTGTTCCTGGACTAGATTTTGTCTTCAAGCAGAAGTTACCTCTCTTCCTGCCTCAAAGGGAGCATTGCTGAAAAAGTGAAGCACAGGTTGGTTTTCACACACAAAAAACCCATCCTTAGTCACCTAAGTATTTTTGACAGTTACCTTCCCAGTTCTTCAGTACCACTAACCAGATGCTTTTTACGGCCATAGAACTTGAGAAGTGAAGTTGCACAAGTGCTTGAAGCACAACTGCATTTCAGCCATCCAGTTAAATGTCTGATGTGGATGGCTTCAATGTTTAGTCATCACTAGTGCAGAGATAAAACAGGTATGACAGGCCACAACAGATACAGACAGACATTAGAAACAGAAGTACATGGCTGTAGTGCTAAAGAGGCTGATTATCATCCTAGGCTAACATGTATTCTTTATACTGTTCACAGAACTTAGGTTTGACTTACCAGCATCATACAAGTTCCATAAGAAGAAATCAGTAAGTATAAAACCTAACTGAAAAAATACTGAAGTAAACAAATTCTCCTTAATGAACTTTAGGTTTTAGGGCTGTATGTACTGGATGAAGAATGCTTACAGTATTCAGTTACATCATTGCTGTTACTACATTTTGTAGCTTAACAGGGAAAAGAATCCTGATGCCAGTCAAAGCTATACACAAAGATTAAAGCCAGCACTGCAATTAGATGGGATAAAGCTACGGGTAGCTTCCTTGACTCAACTCCTAATGCTCAACCCTATCTGCAGCTTGGACTTTCCAGTGAATGAAGTGCTGAAGGCCACAGTAACAAGGATGTTACAGTTAGAGCCAGCCTGGGGGTAGCAGGATGAGCTCATGCACTTCATCTCACTGTTAAAAGATAGTCAAGACACTACACTATGGCAGCCTAAGGCCACAGCAAGTTCCTAGCTACTAAATGCAGGCCTAGAAACCATGTATCCGCATCCCTCACCATAAGGGAAGCAGAGAGGAGACTGAGAAATAAAGACTATTGGGTATGTTGAGCAGCAAAGAAGAGAGGCTTTAATCAGCTGGTGACTATGCTCTTGGTGACTTGAACTTAAGATTACTTAAGTCTGTCTTTATCTTTGCTACTTTGCAGTTGAAACATTATTTTATATTAACCAGTCTTCAGTAGAAAGTAGTTTTAAGTTCCGAATTTATTGCCAGCTGCTATTAAACATAACCACAAGATTACAAAGTCCAAAACATTTTACATTTGAATGAGATGCCAGAAAAATTGAGACAATCTGACAGTATAAACAAAACTATAAATAGAAAAGTATTTCAGAGTTTTATGTTAGGAGTAAGCATGCTGCTTAAACAAAAAAAGAAAGCTGTAACCCAATAAAATGAAGCTTTTCTCTAATTGTAGGTTGACATTGAAGTGGATTTTATTAGATTTTCTGCCAAAAAAGTCCTGAACTGAGGCATGTCTTTAAAACCTATTGAAAATGGAACAATAAAACCACTATTTTTTAAAATTCTTTTATTTGAGTATTACTGATTGCCATCTCCATTTTCTGTTTTCAGTTGTTTTGGTGCAGGTTCTTCCTTTTCTGTTTCCTCTAGTGGTCTCTTCTTGGGACTTGCTGGTTCTGCAAGATTGAATATATAGCCATTCAAGGTAAAGGAAAGCTTTGCCTGAAATCTTCTGAAAAAACAAACTCTTCCCACCATGTAAGTCTGAGTCCCAGTTATCTACAGCCACAGCTATACTAGAGGATTTGCTTGTTACTGTGACTAGAGCTTTTAGATGTTCTAAAATACCCCCTTTTGAAGAGCTTCAGCCCTGTCTAACTCCACAGCAGGAGGGAAAGTAAAAAAATGGAGTAGAATCTACCAGAAGTAGGGTTCAGTGGGTTTTAGTTCAAAAGGTGCACTATGTAATGAACGGAAGGTTAGCTCTTCCTCTGCTCCAAGCTGAATACTGACAGGCCAAACTATTAAATCTTCTCCTATCCTTAAGGGGAAAAAAAGAGACTCAAGAGACTCACTCAAGAGACTGAATCTGTACAGTTGTGTAATGCTGCTGACAACCACCATCTTTCAATGCATAATGTTTTAAACAGCTGTGCAGTATAGCCTTATCTATCTAGTAATTATCTTATATGCTTTTTGGACAGCTGTGGAAGGAATTGAGCAAAAGGCTCTTAAGGCAGGTACTGTCAGGAGGGCAGAAAAGCTACAAAGCTGAGCCAAATCTGAAACACTTGTAAGAAACATGAGTACATGGAGCTACTTTTTGTAAAAGTACTGAATAAGCTGCATCAACTGCACAGAATGACATACCTGTTTTAGTATCATTTTCACCATCTTCTTCGTCATTCTCAAACTTTATTTTCTTGCCCTGAAACTGTATTTTTCCTTTTTGTGCACCCTGAGGTATCTTTCCCCCTCTTCCTTTTCCTTTAATTTTGCGCCCTGTGGAGATACAAGATCAGGAACTTAGTATCAATCGTCTTTTAACTGGCCAGCTGCAAAGACTGCTTTACAGTTAAGGTCAGTATGTAGTATATATTCACTTCTTAAAGAGTGAGTTTCACACACCAATTCTAGGACATTATAAAGGCTTAAGTTAGTGAGAGGAAAGAGAACCTTTTGTTTTCTGTTTCAGCAATTCCTGCTGATCTTCCAGGATTTTTTTCAGAGCTTCTTTCTCTGCATCTCCTTCTAGCACTTCCCATGAAACATCCTTGTTCCGGAGCTGCAAGTTTCCATTATGTGCAGCTTTGGCTTTTTCCAGAGCTTCTTTGGCAATATCCTTAAATAGGATAATTCCCTTTAAAAGAAGAGTGGCATTTGCATTTTAACCTTACTGCAAAAACATTCAGCTAAAATAATGAACAATATATCCTGTTAAGTGCCTCAGCAAATTTATTACTGATGCATGATTGTAAAACATGTCTAGACTGAAGCAAAGCCCTCAAACTGTGCTAATGAACATTCCCAGTTTTGACCTTATCAACTAACAAGACTGGAACCGTTATCTGTTCTTTTGAAAGAAAGGAATAATTTAATTATCTAAATATTCTGCAATTTCACAAGACATTAACTTACTTGATAACATAAAACAACAAACATTTATTTAATCATTCACTTTCAAACTTCAGTATGGGAATCTTAAGTCCTTGTCTAGGATTACTTACCTCCTTTGCACCTCTAACAAAGTGTATCCACTTGATTTCTCCATGACCAGAAAATACATCATGGAGGTCTTCTCTGCACGTTTGGTCATCCAGATCACCAGAAAATTTCAAAAGACATCCTGTCTTTTCTTCCAGAGACTTCTAAATTAAATGAAAACCCCCCACATTATCACTGAAGACTCAAATTTGAATATTCATATTCCCCCCTCAATCCTCTTAAACATGATAGTGGTAAATAAGTAGTTGAAGTTACAGTAATTCAAGGATTTTTTCTATATAACCTAGTTCTGCTGATGTTCAAGTCCTGTACAGTGTGTCCACCCTCATTTTTTTGAGCTTTCTTTGCTTACTGTGATACATTATATGGAACTTAGGACTCCTTTCGTTATATTACTTACGCTTCTTAAATTTTAAAAAACAGCTTTCTGAAGGCTGATAGGTTGAAAATTTATATAATAGCAGTGGAATCCTTAATGGATCCTTTAAATGCCATATAAGAACAATCATCTCAATGGTAAACTCAGGATCTCTCTGAACAGGCAAATATGCCTATTAAGAAAAATTCAGGATGTGAGCCTTTAAACAAAATTAATCTATTGAAAATAAGATTAAAACACCATGAAAAAACAGTCTTTACTGTAAGTTAGTTGGAAAAGCTGAAGTGACTTTTTCTAGAAAGAGCTCTATATTACAGTATTCCATGTTAGCTTTATAAAGTGCAGGTGATTTAAAAAACCCATACCATTTCAGCATCTGCTGCTTGTTTCTGCTTTTCTTCTTTTTCTCTGCAAAAGAGTTAATTAGTTATGAGTCAGTTCAAGCATGGTCAGACAAGCAAAACACACACTTTGACTGACAATGACTCACTGTTTAGCTCTTGCTTTTGCTTCTACTTTGTTTTGTTTCCTTTCTTCGTTCTTCTTTGTACAATACTCCTCCCTTCAATAAAATATAAATTAATTTAAAATATTCTGTTATAATTAGTTTGTAAGACTAAGCAGCAGACATTAAACAGTTGACATTATTTTTCCAAGTTCAGATGTTAAGTCTCCAAAACGTTAATCTATCAATGCCTGTACAACAGCATGAAAAACTCGCTTCTCAGGCCAAGCCAGGTTCTTGTGTAAATCCACCCTCACCACTGTTAGTTCATATATCAGTTAAGTGGACTTACTTGAAAAGTACTATCAGCTCTGTGTCTTTGTACTTTTGATTTGGTATCTCTGTAAACTTCTTAGCAGATTCAACACTATCAAAAACTGCAAATATTGAGCCCTGTGAAATGATAAAGAGATTGTTAAGAGTAATTGAACAGAATGTTTTCCAGGAGACATGCCTGCCCCAGGTCTAAATGCTCATCTTTACCTTAAACGTTCTCTGCAATGTTCTCCTCATTTGAATATTTTCAACTGGACCTTTATCCTCAAGCCATTCTTTGATATCATCAAGAGTAGCATCTAGTGGAAAGCCTTTCTGCAAGACAGCAATGAGCTTCAATTATATGCCACAAAGCGACTCTTAACAATTATAACCTCTATAATACAAGTTAATTCAAGCTTTACTCTCAGATGGGTATCAGCTAAAGTCATGCAGTACAGCACACAGAAAAATTTACTTACAACATATACAGATCTGTTTTTAATTGCAGCCTTATACTGGTCATTTAATTCAGGAAGGGGTTTATTTGGAGATCTTCTGATTTTAGTTTTGTCTTCATTTATTTCCATTAAACCAGTCTTGGATTTTCTTAGTGCTTCTACAATAACATCAAAATCTTTTGAAAGGCGACTTAACCTATTGAGTAAGCAAACAGAAGTTATTACCAATACACAGGCCAAAAACTGAAGCCAGATGTTGAAAAAGCAATAGGAATTGTAAATGCACATCAGTAACACTCGGCCCCAAATAGAGATAGGTAGCTGAAAGTTACTCTTTTATCCACATTAGTTGTACTTTGCTTTACCTGTTGAATTTGATCATTACTTCTAAAGGTACCCAGCCATCATCTAGTTTGATCTGTTCCTTTAGAAACTTGTCTCTTGGTAGATTGTGATTGCCAAAATAGTACTGCAAAAAGGAAGGGGGAAAGGAGGGGGGGAGGAGAGGAAAGAGAGACGTGTCTTTGAATTTTCACCCTTAAAAACTCATTTTCGTCTAACAGTTTACTGCAGTAGATTGACACATAGCAAAATTAATTAATCTGAACAACTGGGAATTCTGAAATTATTACTTCCTGCTTTAATGTGATACTTTGCCAAAAATTAGCTGCAATGTGTAAGCTGTAAAACCAAAGCCACCTAAACAAACCAACCCTACACTGAAACACTGCTTCATTCAATTAATGTATTGGTTGAATTAATGAGGCAAAGACAGATTGCAATTTTGTTTAGGAAAGGAGCAAAGCTTATTCTGTTAACATGATAAGCATTTACCACCCTGATCAAGCTCTGCAGAGTCAAAAGTCAAATTTGTCACCAGCAGATCCAGGTTGTACTCCTTAAGGGGTATGTATGCAAGAATACTGTATTTGCACACTGAAAAATTATACTCATAGACTGGAATTTCTAGGTCTTATTCAAGTGAACACCTTAAGATAAATCATTATTTTATATTTAATTTTTAGTTTTATTTAATTATTATGTTCTTATTTCAATCTTGTCCAGCATGGGAAGACAATTCAGTTCAAGACAGAAGAGTTAATCAGATTCTTTCCCTGACTAGCAGTCATCTACCAAAGGTCAAATACTTGAAGCCGTAAGATAAATTGGAATATTTTCACCAATATTGTGGTGCTTTGAAAAGTCAGTGCAAGTTTTACAGCACTAAAGCTCTTCCTTTAGTACATCTCAAACTCACATCAAAAGTCTAGTTTTGTCAACTATTTATATATACAACAACAAACAAAATATAGAGGTTGAGGAATCTCCATGTTTTGTTTGTTTGTTACATACAAATAATGGCTCCATATGGTAATGGGCATTCACGTTGCATTTTTGTCCTTCAGGAAAGTGGTTTTGTTCTAGATGGCACTTAAATCAAGGGGCTTAGGTTTTTTATTGTAGGATAACCCACCAAGCCTCTAGAGAGACAAAGAGTTAATCCAAAATAGGCATATAAGTTTAGTTCTAATTTGTAGCAATAAATTACAAAGCCGTAAATAATAATAGCAAGTTATGCAATATGCCAGTATTTTGACCAGCAGAGATTCCTGAGAGGAGGACTTTTTCCGGACAAAAATTAAGGCACATAGAATTAAAATGCACTCTCCTCCTATTTGCACAGGTAGAATAACCCCAGCAAACACGGTAGTAAATTGTTTAATGATTCCCTTACTATAGCACCAAAATGCTAGCAAATCAAACTTTTTCTGTTTTGAAATGGCGTTCTTACAAGCAATTCTAGACAAGTATAGCTTCCAACTTAAACTACAGTTAGGACTATCCTGAAGTACTAAATACCTGGTACAGACTTGTGATGTTTTTTAAAGAGCTGAAGATTCAAGTCTAACTCCCAATAAAGTTAACTTCCAGTAGCCAAGCCCCTGCCAATGAAGGCCCCCAAAACACCTCAGTCCAGATCCCAAATTATAATCTGAACTTACCTCAATTTGCTGACAGATTTTGCTTTCCAAGATAGACATGTTTTCACCATTTCCATTTTCAGCCATTTTCACCAGCTGTTTTGAAGAGAATACAGAGCAAAAGCACTAAGTTTTGAATAGTACTTTCTACAGACTTACATTCATGTAGCATTGCATTTCACTCCAGCCTCATCTAAATAAGGTAACAGCCAAATTCATTAGCTATACATTTATGCCTGTGAAGCAACTATTAACATGACTGCAGAACTCCAAAAGGAAACTATGAAACAACTGGAAAAAAAACCTCCTCGCTTTGTTGTTAGGACAGCATTTGGCATTCAGCAGGCAAGATAAAATTTAAAAAATGCTGGCACTTCACAGCCTTATTTGTTATTTATCTTTTTCTAGGCACAGATTCTCAATTCAGAACAACAAAACTAAGAGCCAACATTTGTTTTTTACATCAAATCTAACCTCTCATCACTAGGCAAAACAGTAAGAAAAATATTCAATTCCTACATAAGTATAATGAGAAATGTTTCTGAAGTTTCTGTCTCCTGTTTAATCTTTGGAAAGTTCACAGAACTTACTGGAGGATGGAATGAAAGTATCTGCATTTACTGACACATCCTAAAGATGTCTTGTTTTCTCCTTTACAAATCTGTCTTCACTGCAGTTCTGCTTGAACAGTGAATCAAGTATCTTTGATAACATAAGACATTTTAACTTGGAAGTAACTTTACTTAACTGCCAGCAAGTGTATAATCCCAGATGCAGTCACTAAGAAAGAAGCGACTGGCCAGAAAATTAACAGGGATCAAACATTTTCTATCTAGTTGTTCTTAAGATAAGGATAGAGTGCTAAGGCTAGAGTGGGAAGATTAATCCTTGAGAAAAAATGTAGCTTTTACGAAGCTGTCAGAAATTAGTTTGAATTCAGTTTTGAACTATGAAGCAGAGATTTCTTCTTTCTCCCTTTGAGCACTAACACACTTGTTAAATCCAGCTACAGAAGATGAAGTGGTTTCTTGGTTGCATTACCCCAGTTCATAGATCTGTGACCACAAAGGCTACTGACAAAGATGGTTTTGCACTCATGTCTTGCGTGGTTTATTGGGAAATTTAACCATACATCTGCTCTTCTGCTACTTGCAGGACAATAACATCTTTCAGAGCATCGAGATGACTGGCAACACAGAAGCAGGGAAAACTCCCCCAAGGTGCCCTTGTTACAGGAAATTATGTTTTTCATCAGAATGCCCAGTTGGCAGCCTCATCTTCTTATTTTAGTATTTTAATTCCCCAATAATTGTTCAGCCTACGGCAGTCTGCAGTATTTCCATTTCCTCCTTTTCCCGATCTCAATGCTATATTCAATCCTTGGAACTTATTTGTAATTCTTCAGCACTTACAGCCTTGAAAGGTGCTGTGCTTGCACCTGTACCTAACACTGTAATACTCTTTAAAGCATGATTTTAGCAAGTGTTAGTTGCCAGCTATGCTGAGTGTGATCCAAAACCTGGGCCAGAGCACCCAAACTGAGAGTTGCAGTTACTTCAGAGATGTCCCATATGAGCCACCCTGACTACAGGAGAATGACACTTCACCACTACTCAGGTGCTGGTGCTGTCTTAACATCCTACTTGTGAGAGAAATCAGTGCTCTATTTTACCCAATTTGATCTAATTTAATGGCAACATATAGAGCAGTCTCTGACTGCTGTCCCAGCCTGCCTCAACCCAGGTACCAAAATACTCAGAACCAAAAACTCAGTTTCCACATAAGGCTCAGCTTCACTGTAAAGAAGAGAAAAAAACAAAGTCTACTTCCTTAGCAGTGTTTCCAAGGTTAATACCAAAAAACATGATCTAACACAAGATGCAGGACATGTCCTTTAGACGAAGTCTTACATGTGGAAATTTTTTTCTAAAAAGCATCCTTTCAGTTGCAAGTAATAAACTGTAGGGAAGACTACGAAAGACTCAAGCTTGCCACGCATGGAATTCAGTTCAGTTATTGAGCTCTAACCTATTTAGAACAAAAGCAGAAGCAGCCTTCTAATTTAAGAGAAATTCTAGCCTTGTCTGCACATGCTCACTTCAGACTCTTTAGCTCAGTCATTTGGCACAAGACAACTTGCAGATCAATAGTTTTCACTTGCTGTGCAGTGGTGAAGACTGATAAAAAGCTACAATGAACAGCAATCACAGTCTGAACTGCATGCAAAATACTACAAAAGATTTCATTTTAAGGGCGTTCTTAATAAACTACACTGACTTGTTCCTTCCATGTGCCAAAAGTCTGTATCAGTACCACGCAAAACATAAAAAAACAGGTTAAAATAAAGCAAGTAGTCATTAGGTTTAAATTATAAAAAATTACAGCCAAGCCCCTTAACTAGAACAATTAGATCCCACACTGTATTAGGCAGATCATCAAGTAGATTTTCTTCTTACCAGCCATTTAGTTTCAAGCTCTGGACAAAGTTTAGTTGCAGGCTGATTCTACCATTACTGCAATAGAGTGAAAGGCTTTTTTTGAATAAGAAAGCTTTCCCGATAAAGTAACATGGAACTGTTAATATTATGCCTTCTTCAGGAGCCCTATATAGGACGTCAGAGCCTGTTTTTTATTTAAGGGTAAGGATTAACTACAACCACACATTTTCTCAGATGTTAACTTTAACAGATGTTTTTCTAGTAGAATCAGTGCAATGCAAGAAAAAAATTCTTACAAAGAATTTTTAAAGTAATTGAAATGTCAGACCCTGAACTGTGCTAGGAGACCATCAGTTTGCTGGTAACACTTTCACACGCCTGCAGCAGTAACACAGCCCTCTTTAGAGAGCCTCAGGCGCCGCGGCCCAGCCTCCCACCCAGCGAACGCCCCTGTCCGGCAAGAGCGGCAGCGCTGCCCTTGGGCCGGGCCCGGCTCCCCGCGGCAGGAGCGGAGCCGCCGGCCCCGCTTTCCCCGTAGACCCCGAGCCCCGCGGGAAGCGCCGGCGGCGGGAAGTGACCGCGGCGGGCCGGGCCCGCTCCGCGCCTCCGCCGGGGCAGAGGCGGCACGTGCTCCCCTGCTCCGGGAACCGTCCCTGCCTCCCTCCCGGCCGCCGCGCCGCGCCCCGTCGCCAGCCCTGCCCCGGCGCGGCCCGGCGCTCCTCGGCAGGGCCGGGCCCCGCGGGGCACGCCTGAACAACGGCCCCACACGAACCTGCGCGCTCAGGCCCGGCTCCGCCGCTCCACAGACCGCGAATCCGCGCCGCGCGGCCCAGCAGCCCCCGCGGCCAAACCGCCCCTCACGTGAGCGCCACTTCCGGGGCGGGGGAGGGGCCACAGGGCGGCCCCGCCTCACACGGCCCTCGTGCCCGCCCCGCGCCGGGAGCGCGCGCCCGTGAGGGCCCCGCGCGGCCGATTCTGTTCGCCCTGTCTGTTCACAGCTTTTGCGCACTGAGAAGAAAAAGTAAATTAACAACTTTAATTTGTGCAGTGGTGGTATATTACATTTATTAAGTATTGCAAACATTCATTTAAACACTACAGGCGTACTGTGGGCATCTATAGCGCTACAAATAAGGGCAGAGCACAACTGAAAATTTTAAGAAATAGTACTGACTTTACAACTGATTTGATTTCCACATTATTTAATTTTCTAGTTTACAAGTGAAACAGTAAGACAGTGTCTACCACCGTACAGGTCCAATAGCACAATAATTCAGTGTTTACACTGACTGTTTTTAAAAACATGTTACAAATGGCTAAGAGACTCCCTGCTCTAAGCTTCCCACCTCTCGTAGGCTGCTGACCAGATGTCAGAAGCCTGTTGCTCTTGCTGAGTTCATTTTCCTGCCTGTGCCCAAGATTTGGGATGTGCTACGTGAGCTAATTTAAAAGGGCATTGTAGGTTATTGTGAAAAATAGCACCAGTTGAAATTTAACCATGAATCTGAACTCATTCTTCTCTCCGTTTATTCTAATGCATTGAAAATCTCAGAAATTAGGATTTAACTCAAGTCCTAAGCAGTATTTTCTTTGACTTTTGTTTATGCCAGCCAGACCAACAAACACTCTCCTGACAGGAGAGAACTAAAGGCTTTTTTTCCGCTTTGCACTTAACACTGAGGCCAAAAAGTAGCATTTGCTTGCCTGCAGGTTGCCCAGGGGCACAAAGCAGAGTCCAGCTTCCAGTGCCTATGCTCCAGTCCTGGAACAGCACTATCTTTCACCAACATCAAGCACCTAGTCTGCAAGCAGTTGACAAGTGGACACTGAGGGGGTTGGTTTTGTTAGTCCTCACCTTCTCTTTAGATCCATTCACTGACTCATGACTGTCTGTGACAGGATAAAGGCCAGAATGAACCTCAAGGCCAGCCACAAGCAGCTGTTCTATGCTTGTGTTTTTCAACAAACATCAAGCTTCATGGGAACATAAGTTGCACTGAAAAATTACATAAACATGTTGAGTTTGTTCTGGTTTCATTCAATACAAAGATCACCTTCATGTTCTTGTGATGTTGCCCTTTAAATCCCCCCTGCCCTTGAGCAATTCTCAGCTGTGGAGATTTCCAGGAGAAACAAATTCACTTTATCTCTTTTGCCCACCTGCTTGGCCCATGCATTTCAAACAGCCTCTGAGTTCTATTCTCCACAGCTCTTTAGAGTTTGCAGTCTTTAAACAAATTACATTGAATCCTTAAATAGATCTCAATGGGATGGGTTACAAAACAAAATGCTAGACACACACACAACCTCTGACATTGTGAGGCAACATATGAAAATATTAAAAAAAGTACTGTACATATATACCACAGAACTTCACATCAAAGCCAGAGTTGAGTGCCACCTGTTACCAGCAGTCAAATGTAAGTCAGAAATAGCATAAAAATGTGAAAGAATAAAAAAAAAGTTGAGCGTGCTTATGATCAAACAAAATAAATATTATAAACTCAGAGCTTACTACTTGGAAAAGCCCTTTCTTTGTATCTGAGAAATCAAATAAAACCAAAATTTCATTTTAGGTGGCAGTGCTGGTGTGGGAAGTTCTCACCACACCCTACGGCAGCCCTGTGTCATCCCTGCCTCTCACACCAATGTCTAACAGCTGTTTCTGCAGTCATTTTATAAACTGTATTGGGGGTTCATTGCTAAAAGAGCCTTCTCTGTTCCCCAAAGCATTTCTTCATTTGGATCACCGCTGTCAGGCCACTCAAAGTGTGATCTGTTTGTCTGTAAATCACTTAACCAAAATCTACTTTCTACATAGAATTTGAAGATCTCATATTAAGTTTTGAGAGAAATAATAAATAAATCAATCTCATAGATAATTTTTTTTCTTCATGCATAACATACATTGACAAATTTCTTTAGTTGTTACCTTTTCTCAAGTCACTGTTTAGAAAAGATCAAATGGTATTAAACAAAATAGAGAAGTTTGAATCTCAGGCAGATGTTACTTTTCCAGTCTCTCTCATTTCCTCCTTCCATTCCACACAGGCACACATCTTGAAATTATATTAAAAGAGTTAACACATTAAGGCTTTTCTCTGAACACACCTCTCACACAAAACTACCCAAACTACAAATACCTGTGCATCAGCCAAAGATCCCACTGTAAAGCCTTGCAGAGTCTTTTTTCACTTCTCATAGGCAATGTTGAAGAGAGTGTGAGAATGGCAAAGAGAAATGCCCTTTTACTTCTCCATCTGGAAAACTAGTGCACGCTTTTGGCCTATGCTCTGGGGCTACTATCAACATTTCTTCCCTCATTCCTAGCCTAAGCTCTTTGCTTTGGCACTTGAAGGCAGAGTTGGAGGCATCCTGTAAATGCCCATTTCTGAATCTGATAACCTAGTTATCCAAGTGATATTGCTCTGTATATACCATACACTTATCTTATGTCAATGATCCATTTCTATAGCTACCTTCAGAATACAGAGATTTTATCTTAAGGCCAGTAGTCCTTAGAACTGTATTTTGTTTGGCTTTACTCATCTTAGCACCAAATCATAGTTTCATCCAGTGATTAACAAAATCAAATCAATTTTTCACAGTAGTTCCTATGTTCCTGTACAAAGTATTATAAGAGAGTAGTTTGAGAACTTCCATGACAAAGAATGACTGGACTGAAAAATACATGGAAATCTTGTTATGTTTCTGAGTTGTTTAAAACAAAAACAAATTAGTTATTAACAATGTACACTAAGAGATTGCATTAGACAACCCCTCATGAGGTAATCAGTACTGTTATGAATACTGCATCTGCTGTTTTCTGTAACAACAGGATGAAAATAAAATGCATTTATGCATTTAAATGCTTACACATTATACACACAGACACAGCCATGTGACCGCATAGCACTGGGAAGATTACCTACTGCTTCCCATTTATTCAGTTCAGGGTCGTATTTCTCAATGCTCTGCAGGTATGTTCCTTTTGAATAGGAATATCCTCCTGTTACATAGATGCACCCGTTCATAACCACCGTGCCACACTCCATCCTTCTCTCCATCATGTGAGCCATCTGCTTCCACTCATTTTGCTCTGGGTCATAGCAGTCAGTGATTGTGGTCTGTCCACCCACAAAATAGATCTTGTTTTGTAATGTAATTGAACACAATCCGTATTCTTCAGAAAAAAAAGGAATACAGTACAACTCAGCATGACAACATTAACTTAAACTGCAAGTATATGACAAATATTGGGCACCGCTGAGGGCAGCTGAATATCCTCACTGTGCTTAGGAGACACCTCTGGATTTTCTGCTACACTACAGCACCAGTACTCAGCAAAAATTGCTTTAAACACTTACTGTTACCTGATGTAGGACATAGATAAAACCCTTTTAAAATTAATATAAGTAATTTTTGCCAAATATCAATGAATAGTTAGATTTTACAGAAAGTTATATTACTTAATAGAATGTGGACATTCCTTAATTCAGTATTTATATGGTGATTTCTATAGAACAGATGCTTAAGGAAGGTCTTCCTTTTCACTTTCAGAGTTTGGAAACAGCCGTTGCTGCCCTACAGGCATTTCTTTTTTTAATTAGGAATATGCCAAAAACCCCTAACTGGGCTTAAGGTCTCTCTCCCAGGTACAAGTAATCAAATTAAGCTCTGTGTTTCTTAGAGAAAGTATTTACCTGGATGTGGACTTGTGGTGACTATACTCCACTCGTTGCTACCTGAATGGTATCTCTGGATTTTATCGTAGGTGCAGCTTCCCCTGTACCCATAGTGACCTCCAGCGACGTAGATAACTTCATGCAGGACACAGGCAGTGGCATTTCCAACTCCTGTTCACAGTGTGAAAGTCAAACATGCATTCAGACTGCACGTAATAACCATGGTCTCTTCCATCCATAACTCCATTTCAAATGATTTATTAATATTTTATTAACATTACAGGCTTTCAAGTATTAAACTAAATGTGAATAAAATAGATTTATCAAGATATCAGCATCAAGAATGACTAAATAAAACTGCAGTAACCAATACCTATTGCACATAGTACGCCACACAATAAATAGTAATAGCAATAGCAATAGCAATAGTAATAGTAATAGTACAGCCATACAGGATTTTTAGACAGTAATTAAAGTCACATGGTCTCACTGACTTTGGAATAGGCAATTAGTTTCACTGTTTCATTAAGTTAGAGTTGTTAAAAAATCATTTAGATGGCAAGAGCAAAGACAATGGGAGTTGAGTTTGTTCAGTGTCTTGGGGTATCTTTTCTGATACTTTTATTCATTATCATGGTATTACTAATCAACCTATTGTATAAACAAAGACACAAACAAAATGGAGCCTTTTTAACTCTGTCTCTAGGACAACAAAATTAAACAAAGCAAAGGAGGGTCTGAGCACCTAAGTAGTTTCACACTTATGAAAACTGGCCAAAACAACTGCATAGGATATGTAACCCATAGGATTAGCATAGCATTTCTACTTTTGAAGGAAATAAAAAGAAAATAGTAGCAATGTTTGAGGAAAACATACAAACAATGGAGAAAGTTGAAAAAGCCTGCTTTTTTTCTTTTAGAGATACATCCAAAAATTCTCTTGTACATAGAAAAATATTATTTTGTATTAACTTAAATTTTATAACTAATTATAAATATTTGCATTCATTTATAGAAATGTACAATAACATGTATAATTGTAGTACTGTTGTTACTATTACAAAAATAATCACAGGATAGTCTGAGTTGGAAGGGACCCAGGAAAATCATCAAGTCCACTCTCAAGTGAATGGCACATACAGGGATCAAATCTGCAACCTTGGCATTATTTAGCACCATGCTCTGACAACTGAGCTCATCTAAGAGTCAACACCCTTTGGTTAGGCTGTGATTCATACATCTTTAGTAGATTACTACTTTGGCTGCTAGAAACAGGTATTCGTGCTTTTCATTATTCTCACACTAAAGATTAAACCAAGGATCCTGAATAGATGACACACAGAAATAGGAGGGAACTCCATGCATGAGATTTTAAATTATGACACCTTTATAAATGACTGCATGGAAAATCTTATACAAAAATAATACAGTCCCTTTATTGGAGCTTGCTCTTTGATTGTGTACTGAATGGACTCTTACCCTAGCTAGTTTTCTGATTTCTTTCTAATTTGAACAGAAATTTTACTCATGAAAGAAGGCAAAATTAAACTGAGACTACCACTTAGTTTTCTATTGCTGTTCTATAGCACAGCCCAACAAAGCATTTGGATGTTCGTGGTCATTTGGCTAGTGAAGACCTGAACCAAAGTCCAGTAACATTAACAGGAGATACCCATGGACTTCTCTAGAATTTGGATCAAATCCTAAATCTTTCTATGGCAATTAAAAATAGCAAATATAAAAGATTTGACATTGTAGGCAGACACCATACAAAAGTTTACCTACCTTTGATCATGTTTGCGATGGGAAGCCATTTCTGTATTAAAGGATCATAAAACTCAGCTTCTTGGACTGGAGCTCCCTTTCGGTACCCTCCCAATGCATAAATGCAGCCACTCAAGGAAACTGCGCAGTGGTAATACCTTGCGTCAAGCATGGGGCAGCCTTCTGTCCACTCATCTCTCTCGCTGTTATATATCCACACGGTGTCAAGAGCTTCAATACTCTCTGTTCTGTAACCTCCTGTCACATATATGTCTGGTCCCAAACTAGTGACCCCATAGCTCTCTCTAGTGTGATCTGGCATCTCTGTTCCCTGGACCCATGCATTGGTTAAAGGATCCCAAACATGCACTTCTGATAAGGGATGCCAATAATATCCTCCAATTACATACATTGTTGCTGTGGATCTTCTGGAAAGACCTTTGGGATTGAGGTTCAGGGCATTATATACGAGTGATCTTATCTTACTGTCATTGAGTCGGCATTTTTTTTGCAGGCTTAAAGCTGACCTCAAATACACATTATCTAAGTCTACTTTGATGCAGCTTAGCATTTCACAGATGTCTTCAATTCTTCCTTCCACGTTGTGTGAAACCCACTTAATGACAGCTTCAATGGCTGCTTCTTCTTTCTGAACATTGAGATTCTCCCTGGAAAGAATATAAGAGAGCTTCTCCTTGCCAATGTCCAGAAACTCTTCCTGCTTCCACACTTCTTCAAACTGCCATAACAATATCCTTCTGGACTCTTTCTCCAGCTCCGAGCAATCATGATATTCAGCAAAGGAGTGCATCCCAATGCAGTTGTCAGTATCTAAGTGCCTCACCAGAAACTGCTCACAGGCTTTCTTTACTGACACGAACTGGAGCAGGTCTGCAGCCTGGAGTAGGCTTTGGACATTTTTCTTTGTTATCTGAATCTGTGATGTGTACGCGTAATTCACGAGAGCTTCCAGCACCGCATGGCTGAGCCCGGGAAGGCTGATCTGGTTTTTTGATTTTTCTTTCATATCGGCTGTGAACATAGCTTTAAAATAACTGCTGCAGGCTGCCAGGGCAGCTCTGTGGCAGTGGAAGATGACCCCCGAAGCACACTGCAGGGTGATGTCGGTGAACAGCCCGTCCAGGTAAAACGCCCGGAACGCCTCCAAGAAGCCGGCGGGGTGCGCAGAGTCCTTGTAGAGGTACGCGTACTCCTCCTGCCCGGGCGCGGCCATCGCCGCGCCCCGCCGCTTTGTCCGCGCCGCTCCGCGCAGCCCGGCCGCCCTCCGGAGCTCCCAGCCCGCGGCGGCCCGTGACCGTCTTTGGAAGAGCCGCTGCCGGAGGAAGCAGCGGGGCCGCAGCGACAGCTCCTATTTTGGTGCCCCGGCCGGCCCCCCCGCGCGCCCCTCCGCGAGGCCGGCGGGCCCCGACGCCCAGCCCGGCCCCCGCACGCCCGCTCGCCCGCTCGCCTTGGGAAGGTCCGGCCCGAAGCGCTGCCGCCGCCGCCCAGGCGCTCCCCAGCCCGAGACAGGGGTTAAAGGCTGTCTGCGGCGCTGACAGAAGACCCGGCCGTGTTAGGGACAGGAGCAGATGCCTGGGGAGCGTCACCAGCTCGGTGTCACTCAGCCACACAACAAAGCGAGGGGCCTCGGCCGTCGCTGTCAGCGACCTGAAGCCGCTTCTCGCAGGGGGGCCCCGCTCTCGCAGGGCGCTTGGAGAAGCGATATTGGAAAGAGCAGCAAGTTCCAGGGGCTCCCCCACCACCGAAAAGCAGGAGTCGAAAGGGAGCAGCCACAGCTCTCCCCAAACTCTTGAATCTGGAAGGGTGGAAAGGACAGCCACAAATTAAGCCCACAAACCGACTCCAACTATATGTAAATTTTTCAGGAAGGCTATATTGGCTTTTAAAACTCCTGAAAATGTGATTCGTAATTTAAGAATTTTTTTTTTTTTCCTTCTGCTAGCAACACTTTTTTTTTAATCTGAAACACAGCAACCTCTGGGTTCAAGCAGCTGAGGGCTCTCCTTCATCTGCAGCAGGGTTTGGATTCTTTGCATTCAGGCAGGCAGGCTCTGTCAGAGCCAGAGCTTTGCTAGATTGAAAGAACTGTCAGTAATTTCTCCAGCCAAAAGGAGGTGAATATTATTATTAGCTAAGTGCTAGCGTAACCCAAAAGGAGAAATTTTGAGAGTTCCCACTCAACACAGATGAAAATGAATTGTATTTTTCTTTTAATTACCAGTGGTATTTCTGCTACAATACCCAGGAGAAACACAAACTAAGGAAGTCCAAACAGGAAAATGTGTATGGTCATACTGCTCTGCCATCCTTCCTCCCATGCTAACCCTGCATCAGGATTGAAACTGGTCCTTGGCCTTTACACAGTTACATGAGACAAAAATAAAATGATTCAAACTAACAAAAAAATCCCCTGCAAAACTGAAAATTCCCCACACCTACACACATCTATGCCTTCCTTTTTTTCAACCCCTCTTGATGAATTGTTACCCTGGAGAACTCCAGTTCTGTAGTGTAACCCAGGAATTACAGCAGCCTTGCTGTCTGACATGGGCCTGTCCCTCAGCTACATTGTTCCATTTCTTTCTCTAGAAAATTCCCTTGTGCAGCTTAAATCTTTATACAATCCCAGGCCAACAGCTTTGTTTTGGTTGCATTTTCCATTTCATCAGCTTCCTATGGACAAGCAGGAACTTCTTCCAAGTCTTGGCTATCATACTCACACACAATACTAAGGCTAAGTACTGGAAGAGTAGTGGTGTATGACAGCACACACATTACCATACAGAAAATTTCCTGTACATGTATGACTTCCATTATGCTTTTTTTTTCATGTTTTTACCTAAGCCATCTCCTTCCAGAGAGCAAGTCATGAGGTCAGCAACACTTAGTACTGAACATATGTCCCCTTCAAGGAGCTTCTCCCTTTCTTTCGGCTGGGCTACCAGCACAAACCAGCTTCACTCTTTGGAGATATTCATCTCCCCTCCATTGTAAACAAACATGGAAAACTTTGGTAATTGTGCTGCTTCAGAAAAGTCCTTGCTTTTATTAAGTGGGGGGAAAAATCCCAAACAAGACCTGATTAATAGCTTAATGGTCTGCCTACTGGAATTGAAAATTTTCCTCTGTCTCCAAAATGCACTCTGTCTAGCAAATATCATCAGCTCTACCCTCTACTTGAAGTGATTAGAACATAATTGCTAATATTTCAAGTACTTTGCTTTGCTTAATCTACTCTCAACTCCTACTTCAACAATTTCATCAAAGCCACAGAAAGAACCCTTTTATGAGCATGAAGAACAATTTCTCATCCAATTTCTCAGCCTCACAGCAAATTACAGGGTAGATCCCTTAAGGCTAAAAGAACAATAGTAATAGTGGAAGAAAAAGCTAAGTAATTATTGATATACTACTTTTTGTTTAAGTAAGCAGTAACTGAGATCTGTGGACAAATTGAAAGTAAGCTATTCCATAACTACATTCTGAAAAACACAGAAGAGACCAGCACAGAATCTGGAACATTCGGCAACACATCTAGAATTAAGGAAACACGACTGTCCTGGTTTTGGCTGGGATAGAGTTAATTTCTTTCTTAGCAGCTGTTTCAGTGCTGTGTTTTGGATTTACTATGAGAATCATGTTGACAACACACTGTTGTTTTGGTTGTTGCTAAGTGGTGCTTACCCATAGTCAAGGACTTTTCAGTTTCCCATGCTCTGTCGGTGAGAGGCTGCAGGAGGAGCTGGGGACAGCTGACCCGGACAGGCCAAAGGGATATCCCACAGCAGGGGAGGGCACACTCGGGACAGAAACTGGGGGAGTCGGCTGGGAGGGGCTGATCACTGCTCGGGGATGGGCTGGGCATCCATCAGCAGGTGCTGAGCAGTGTATTGTGCATCACTTGTTTCTCCTGGACTACATTTCTTTCTCCTTTTCATTACAATTTTAATAATTTAGTACTAGTATATTTTATTTTGTTTTAATTATTAAATTGTTTTCATCTCAACTCAAGGGGCTTAATTTTTCCACCCAATTCTCCACCCCACTGAGTGGGATGGGGGGAAGGCTGGAGTGTACAAGCTGCTCTACTTAGTTTACTTTACTTTTATTACTACTACTTAGTTGCCAGCTGGGGTCAAACGATGGCAACAACTTAAAACCTAAAGTAACATATGGAATTGCCCTATGCAACAGCCATTACCATTCTCGGTAATGAATGGGGTATGACCTGTAAACCAGACAACTTAAACCTTCCACAGCCTGAGATCCACCAGTCCTTAGATGTCTTTGTGCCCTTGTGTAAAACAATAGGCCAAGATCCCAAATATGAACATCTCAGATACCTATCAAATATCCATTTCTAAAGCCAGGCTCCTGAGAACTGAAGTATATTACTTTGGATATCTTAGGCAACAGACTGCTCAAAGCAACCTTCTACAATACAGTAAAATAGGTGAGGCAAGGAAAGAAGTACACAAGGGAAATTTGAGTAAACCAGCAACCTGAAAACAGGCAAGACCACTCAAAAATCTTCAATTAAGGAAAAAGAAGGTAGTGACATCATGAAATGTCTGTAAGAAAATGAGAATAACATTGCACAGGAAACAAAGGAAGACAGACATGGCAACTGCAGGCTGTTGAGCTACACCTCAGATATCTGCTACTGAGGTGCTGTGAAAGCTGGCCTCATGTCTCAGTTATTAAAGCACTTAAGCTAAATATGACCTCAGTTTAATAGCAGACTACATCAGCATTTTAAACCTTTTCTGGGATATAAGAATAAAAACATTGTGCACAAAAACACGTTATTTAACTTTAATGAGACTTATTTTTAATACTTTTATATGCATGGTCCAACACTTGGGTCTTATCTCACTGTCAGTGGTAAAGACTGCATGTTCACAAACAATTCTTAAGAACTACTTAGACAGAACAATCTGTTTAAAAGTTAAAATGGATTCTGTCCAAACTGTAAGAGATTGTACTATAGCTATAGATGAGAGTGAACAGGTAAAATCAGTGTATACATGTATATGTATGTACCATTCTGTGGGCCTGTGCACTGCAGCAGAAACCAAGGAGGAAAAAGGCATCTGGCTCACTCAGAGATGTCAGCATGGAAGATAAATCCAGTGTCAGCTCTATACAGAGTGACAGCAGCACGCTGTCAGGGCAGTAGTCAGAATGGGAGAGAAACTTTTCTTTAAACAAAAGAGCAACATCCTTACAGCTTTCCAGAAGAGAAAGGTCTGACCAGCCAAAGGCTGACACCTACACTTGTGTCTACTCTCTCCAGGCCTGATGACACACAGGCCAGCAGAATACATGACACAAATTAGTTGTGTTGCATTTGTCAGTGACAGCAACTTTTATTGTCTTTACAATACAACATAATACAAACTATTTAAAAGTAATTTTGTTTGGTATTTAATAAATTGAAAATATAAATGCATCTTTGGATTAAACAAGATTACAAGCAAATAATTTGCCATCATATCAAAGAAGTATAAAAGCCAACACCTTCAGAACCATGTTCCCGGCACCTAATGTTTTCTAAGTTAAGAATTTAATTCTTCTGAACAGTAATCCTACTCCTTCCCCTAAGTGTGTAGGATTGCAAAGGTCAGTTATATACTTGGTAAAGGGTTGGAGGGGAGGGAGTAGACAAAAACTAACGACAAGTCCTGTTCCAACCCCCGCTCTCCACTTATGCTGGAATCTGTACTATGTTAGAAGGCCTTTTTTACTACACTTTCCCATTATTGCCAGGATTGAACATAAACAGTTTTATGTTGTGGTTAAAAAACCCCATAATTTCAAATAGCCCAATTTTACAATTTTGAGCTTTTATACGCATGCAGTTTTTCTCTCCAAAAAGTTAAAATGTAACTGTATCAGTTTCCTTTTATCATTTGAATCATTCCTTTATAAGCAGTTTCAGGTAAGACATGACATCAATTGCAGATGACCAAACCAGAACAGAACACTGTACAGGACTGAGACTTTGGGCCAGTTGAGAAATCTTTTTCTCCAAGGTATACCCCTGCCTGGGCATAGCAATATCATTCTTCTTCAAAAACATTACTGGACATAAGTCATTCCCACCATCACCTATATATACAATTTGTGTATAACTCACTCCTCGCTCCAACTGTTTATCTAGAAATTCTTTTAAAACTTTCCTTTTGCAAAGGTTTTTAGGGCACTTTGCACAATGGTGAGCATGGAAGTGCTGTACAGTAAGATAGCCAGTACTGCTGAATGCTGCAGGGTTTGTAAACACTTCATCAAATAATTTATGGAAGCCAGCAGCTTTCAAAATCCAGTCAATAAATATTGTATTAGAATCTGAAACAATTATACAATCAAACAACTCCTTGTTCTCACCAATAAATCCCAGAAGATCTATCATTCCCTCAGTGAAAGGAATTGTTGTCATAGTTCTTTTCATCTCATCTTCTTTGACACCATTGTCTCCCAAGTAGAGAAAGACTCTGCTCATATATTCTGTCCAATGTCCTGGCTGGTAAGAGTTTCTCAATCCATTAGGAAGTTTTCTTTCAGGAGCACAGTTCACAATCCAGGTGTCACTATTTTCATCTATGATTGTATGGTCAAAATCAAAAACCAACAGAAATTTCATAGCTGTGAGAAAACAGTTTCCAAAACAAACAAAAAATAAAATTATTTATATAAACACAAGTACTATATTCCTACCCTGACCTGGTGCTCAGAAGAGAAAAAATCTGGAAGAAAATATCCGAATCAAATAAACTATTTATGGCCACTACTGCAATGGGAAGCTGTGCTGTAGCTAAAAATATGCAAGTTGTAAATGTCAAGGTTCAGGGTCCAACTTCTGTTAAAAATAGTTACCGTGACAGTATCTAAACTCATGCTGCAGTTACTAATACTTGCTAACACGGCACCAATCTTCCTGTATGCACACACCACCAGTTTGAGCAGATACTAATTTCTCCATCAGCATTTGCCAATGCAACCAAATCGGGATTCTCCTGGCAAAACGCCTCAATAGGTATTTCAAAAGGAAACGTCCACCGAAGACACGGAGCCTTCAACGAGGCCGCACTAAATCAAAGCAGTCAACGAAACGAAGTGCAGCCATTTGTGAAGCTGTATCTGCCGACTCCTCCCGGGCAGGTCAGCCCCGCTGCGGGCCCTACAGCCAGTGCCACAGACAGCAGAGCAGCCTCGGCGGCCGGGCCGTACCCACGGGGGCAGCGCCCGGGGTCGGGGCCGAGCCCGTGAGGGGAAGGGGCAGCGCCGGCGGGGCCCGGAGCCCGAGCCCGTGAGGGGAAGGGGCAACGCCGGCGGGGCCCGGAGCCCGAGCCCGTGAGGGGAAGGGGCAGCGCCGGCGGGGCCCGGAGCCCGAGCCCGTGAGGGGAAGGGGCAGCGCCGGCGGGGCCCGGAGCCCGAGCCCGTGAGGGGAAGGGGCAGCGCCGGCGGGGCCCGGAGCCCGAGCCCGTGAGGGGAAGGGGCAGCGCCGGCGGGGCCCGGAGCCCGAGCCCGTGAGGGGAAGGGGCAGCGCCGGCGGGGCCCGGAGCCCGAGCCCGTGAGGGGAAGGGGCAGCGCCGGCGGGGCCCGGAGCCCGAGCCCGTGAGGGGAAGGGGCAGCGCCGGCGGGGCTCGGGGCCGCCCCGCGCGCACCGTCACGTGACCGCGCGCCGCCGGGTCGCCCGGCAACGGCCTCGCGGCCCGGGAAGATGGCGGCGGCAGCAGCGGGACGGCGGCGGGGCGGCGCCCGTGAGTGCGGCTGCCCCGGGGGCAGCGGGACCCGGCGGGAGGGCAGTGGCGAGCCCGCGGCCGCAAGGTTCCGGGAGGCTGTACCAGTGCCCAGCGTGACTCTCCCCAAAGCTCCCCCAGCTGCAGACGGCAAGAGGGGCTGTTTCTCCCTAGTAACTGAGTGGAGAGAACTGACCTGAACGCAGCGCAGGTCCAGTAACCTCCAAGGGCAGCAGCTGGGGAAGATCGAGGGTCTTGGCAGATTCCTGCCTGCAGGGCGCAGCCGCATCAGTGCGCCTTTACTTCTGGAGAGGCTGTCCACCTAGGACAGAGGGAGAGGATCAGGTCTGATGCCTGTTGGGAGACTGGTCAGCAACGGCATCTGTAAAACAGATTTTGACACTGGTGTGACTCTAAGAGAAAGCCTCCTTACTTTTCAGACACGGCCTGTCAGTCTGCTGCAAATCACACAATTTCTACAGAACGCCATTCTGTACAGAGAGCCAGTCCCTTCAAAAATGGTGGCAACACTTGAAAGAGCATTTCACAAAACCTAGATGTCAACTAGAAAAGCTGCATTTATGCCTACACACGTGTATGTAAGCCTAATGCAACAAAAAAATCTAGTCCTGCCAACAAATCAAAAACTATTCTACAACAGAACTGTTTCAGTAAATACAATGAGTATGCACGACACAGTAGTAAGGCAGTCTGTGCCCAAATTGCTGCCTCATCCCGCCAGCAGAATGGCTTTATCAATATTCTCCTTTTCATTTTGGGAATGGTCTCTGCTTCCTGCTGTTCTGAGAATCATGCCGAAGTACTGCCTGGGAAATGTGTTACTATAAGCCAAACCCACACATACACACACACAAACAGGCAAGGGCACATACGAACAGTCCAGTCAGTCAGTGCCTGTCCAAGTACATGCACTGGTCATAGGTAGATTACAGATACAGACACCCTGTCTTAGCTCTGCAGTTTGGGGAGTAACTAATACTAAGGATAACTTAGTATTGTTACCATGCAAGCATTCAAATCCTGATATATGTTTGATTATTGGATTTTCTGGTATCGAGTAACCTTTGTATTTTTTCTTCCCTCTGCACAGCACATCATTTGAAAGAAAAGGATGTTCTAGGTAAGTGTTTCCTTCCAAATGAAGCAGATCTTCGTCAGGTCATTGTATTTCCAAAAGCAGAATGGGAAAGGATTCAGGGTAGCGCTAGAGAAGCAGCACACATTGATGAGAAGAAGGAACAGGAAGGAGTGCACCTGGACTCCAAAGATGCTGGAAAAGATGCCACTCTGGTAAGTACAAGATACATTTGTAACAAGGGTAGTCGCTTTTGTACATACAAAAACACACACAGTAATATTTTTATCTGTATTCCCTTTGTTAACATTTACTTTTGAATATGTATTTCAGCTAACTGCCATATAAATACGTTTAACTTCTAACATAAACATTTATTTTTTTTAACTTAAAGCTAAAATGCATAGTAAAAGACAAAAAAACTTTGGATTTAAGTGTGCTTTCTAATTTTGCCTATACTGTAGAGCCTGATAAAACAGAAACTTCAAGCCAAAAAATTACGTGAAGAAAAGGAAGAAGAAGAAAGAAAGTTACTTGATTTGGAAGAAGCAAAGTTCCAAGCAGCAAAACGGAAGGAGGTTATTGATCGTGTAAAAACCTACCTAAGTTACCAGGACGAAAGAATGAGACAGTTCCATGTTTGTTGACAACTTATATTTTTTACATTGAAATTGTACTGAATGTCTTTAAAGACTTCTGAACATGAAAACGACTTTAAATGTTCTCTTGCAGAGTGCGCTTCTACTTACTAAGGTCCTAAAAGAAAGAGATGCTCAAATTGAATTTCTAAAGTCAAGATTAGTTGATAACAGAAAGAGGGATTATGAGGAAGAGCAACGTCAATTTAAAGAATACATTCTCAGCGAGCAAGAAAAAGCACGTCAGCAATATATGAAACAACAGGCACTGTGCAAAGATAGGCTAGAACAGTAAGTAATAATTAAAAGCAACTACTTCATTATTTACTTAAACTCTTCTCAAAATACATTCTATGTGGTTTTTACAGAAACTTATTAATAATTTGTTTAAAATGCCATCCTTTTAAAAGAAGATCACAGAAGATCTTCTCCAAAAGGGAAAAGCTATATGTTTTTAGTTGCCAACAGTCTACATGCAAAATTGCCTCTGGGAAGAATCAGGTTTTAGTCAAATCACTATTCAAATGTTGTTAATGAAATTACTCAGTACTTTACTCAGTGTTTGTTCCAGACAAGGAAAAAGTTAAATTATATTTTCCATTTACCCATAATGAGCTTCAAGACTGCACAACAAGAGAAGGCATTACTGTCAGTTCTATTCCTTCTTTCTAGTTTTCCATAAATCTTATGGAAGGGTCCACAGTGGTATTTATAGGACTGGCCCTGGTGGTCTGATAAAAGGAATCAAATTTCCCAAGGCAGAGGAAGGGTTCAAAGTCTGGTCTCACATATTCCAGGCACAACATACAGATCCTTGCAGAACTTGGTATAGAATACTACCAGCTTAAGCTGCTGCCTGCATGCCCAGAAGAAACACAGGTATGGTGGATAATATTGGGGAAAGCTTGTTCTCCAAGAATGCTGCAGATACTGGCCAGAGCATTACCAATGCAGTGGTGCTAAT
This sequence comes from Poecile atricapillus, assembly GCF_030490865.1. Classification (NCBI taxonomy): domain Eukaryota; kingdom Metazoa; phylum Chordata; class Aves; order Passeriformes; family Paridae; genus Poecile; species Poecile atricapillus. The sequence goes on along the minus strand of NC_081253.1, from coordinate 19,550,424 downwards.
GAGTCCAGCTAAAACATTTCACCATGGGACTGCAAACTTGAGCATACCACGTAGCTCATTTCTGACCAGGGCTACCATTACAATCATGCTGTTATTCACCTCTGATATTCTACCTACCTTCAATTCAAAGTATCACATTCTTCACTGCAAGGTACCTAATGCAGTTCATTACTTCATGCAGTTCCTAGACCATTTATTCACCTTTTTCTGATTCAGAATGAAAGAGCGTGAGCAACAGGCAGATCTGGACAAACAGGAAAAAAAAAGAGAAGAGGAAGAAATACAGAGATCGATCCAACTGTACCAACAGGAAATTCAGAGAAAAAAAGAAAAGGAACACAAGGAAAAAATTGAACGCCGGAAGCTGTATCATGTAAGAAGCAGGAAAGCAGATAGTTCAGTGTGTATTTCATTTTGGCTTTAATGGCTGGACTCAGCTCACAAATAAAAGGGTCTACTGGCAACAGTCTTTGCTGACAATCTTAGTAGACTGGGATCAAATGCCTACCCTGCCAGTTGCAGGCCAGGTCTTTCCCCTGAGCTTTTGAGAAAGACCTCTTGGAGGCTTCTCCCTTCTGTCATCCAGAAGGACGTTGGCATTTGATGCTTTGACTGGTCTATGGTTAAAGATTTGGCTGTAGACATCAAGGAATATCTCCTTGACTTGAGAACTGGATTTAAATTTCACATTCCTGCTGTTTTAAGCCCATTTTTCTTTGTTAGAAAGAGGGACTATATAGAGACTGAAAGCATCTTTTAAATTTGACTTGATAGTTATGATTAGAGAGATTTAGGAATTTAGTCAATACTTGCTGCCATCTCATTTCATTTTTAAAGTCATCCTACTAAGATACAAACAAGAAGCGCCTCGGAGCAGTTCTGGCCAGCATGCAAAAGAAAGGGTTTTTTTTACATAAAAGTATAGAATACTCCTTTTCTGCTGTGTTTTGGATTAAACTCTTAGACAGGGATAATTTTGGATGAGGTGGGGCCAGGAACAGAATGATCTATGTGGGTGGGTGGTGGTTGGACCGTCCCCCTCACCAATGTGTGTCATTGGGAGCACGGGACAATGCTCTCTGCATCGCACAGCAATTTGTTTGTGCAATGTACTGGAGAAGCAGCTCTTTGATGCTCAGTTCCTTTTCCCCACCCTTACATCCACTATCTCCTCTTGATGCATGTTTGAATAGGGAGGCAGAAGTAAGTGGAAGTATCCCTTTCCTGTCTTCTCTCTCCTTTCCTGAGAATCCTTTCTCTCTTCTGTTTTTGAAAGAAACTTGAGGAGGGGGAACAGGGAGTGATTCCTGTAAGCTGCTACCCCAAGTCCAGATATTCCAAATATCATCTGTTACATCAGGACCATTTTGCCCATACAGGAGTATGTAAATGACCAGAAAATAATCAAAGCAATAGAGAAACAAAACCAAATGGAAGAAGATGATCGGATCAAAGCTCATTTTAAAGCAAAGGAAATTATTGCCCAGATGAGAAAAAAGAAAGAAGCTGAAATGCGTAGGTAGGTACAGTGCTAAGATATAAATTATAAATAATATAAAATGCTACTGTAGTTGTTTTCAGATCATTTAGACTAATGACAGAACACAATCAACAGTTATTCTAAAACATTATTCTAAATCCTACTCATAAGGAGACCAGGGAATTCAGGAGAAAAGGGAAACTATTTACAGGTTCCTTAGTATGAGTGTGAGGGAGCAATCTCTCCACCCTTCAAATTAAAGAGGCTTATGAAAGTGCAAAGCTTTGCACTAGTGTATTGTGAAGAGTGATTTTCCATATGTCCTGCCAAATCTCCACCTCCACAACAATTAAAGACAATTAAGTTCCTTGATGAAAATATTTTTGAGTATAAGCTATATTTCTCTGAGTCAGTTCAAGAAAAATGAATTGACTTCTTAACAAGGCACATACATTAATTAACAACATATTCATATTAAGGGGAGATGTTTTATCAATTTAACATTGAGAATACAGCATGATGATACCACTGAGTCAATCTAAGTTTACTTCCCTTCCTGCTTCTGGCCAATATTTCCAGCATTCCTCTCCTGATGGCAAGATGCTCACCGGAATCCTTACTGAGTTGGATTATTGCCGTATTATTGTTATGCTCATTACTGCAACAGAAACTAGTGATACAAGAACACAGGGAACATTTATTTGCTAAATCAGATAACATAAAAATAAACCAAACAGGAGGAACAGAAGGAGATTATGAGTTAGATGGGTGGGCCAGCCTGTGTGGTCAAGAGCAGAGAACTCTAAAAGCGTAATTGCTGAGTTTAGTATCTTCAGGTAGACCAGGTGTGTTGCCCTGTTATGTTATGGAAGCTCATGTTCTTCCACAGAGAAGCACAGGAAAAACAGGACAAAATCATTAGTCGATTAGCTGAACGAATGACTGAGGCATTAAAGAAGGATGATGGCCGACTGGCTAGAGATGTTGCAAGAATAGAAGCTGAAGAAGAAAAAAATCGCAAAGAGAAGGAAGCAAAACAAAAGGCTGCCATTGAATCTATTGCTGAACATAGAGCCACTGTGGTAAGAAACCTGGGCCAGCTTACTCCAGCTGATGACCCTGGCCCAGAACACAGTTGGTGACTCTGGTGCCATGCATCAGCAGACTTCAGCAAGTCTGCTGCCACCTTTCCTGGAGTCCCCTCTCTGTTTCCCCCTTCTGTGTTGGGCGCACATGTGCCAGGGCTGCTGAAAGCCCTGGGCTTGGACACGAGCCAGCCACAGTGACCGTGCTTATCAGAGTGCTGATACAGGGCTGCTCCTGCAGAGAGATACAACTTCCAGCTTAGCAGGCCAGCTCCTCGGTTAACTTTTGTGTGTTTTGTAAACTACAGATGAAGTTCAAAGAGGAAAAGGAGAGACAGGAAAAAGAAGAGGCTGAAAAAGAACGTGATAAGTTAATGGAAAAAGCCCGCATCCACCTGGAAATGGAAAACAACAAAAAACATGGACGACATGAGGCAAACAGAGAAGTACAGAAAATTCAGCTCCAGCAAATAGTAAGTAGAAAAGCTGTATCCTGTCACTCCCTTCAGAAAGAAGCCTGCATCTAAACCAATAGCACCAATAGATCCTACTGAGATAAAGAGAGGAAGTTTGCTGTTTTGTTTGGATTTTTTTTGTTAGGTTATTTTTAATAATGTGTGCTTGGCATATGCTGGTGTTGGGGACCAGCTTCCTCTGAGCATTGGTGCAAATCAAGGCTAGTTTGCAAGAGCAGATCAGATCCTATCCTGTGCCATTATAACATTTTTTTGACCATGCACTGCTGTCCTCCTGTATCTTCTGGGCAGGTCACCAAAGAGCAGCAGCTAATGCTGATGTTCACTCAGCTATTTAATGTACCCTTTCTGGAGGGATAGGGCAGGGGAGAGAAGTGGGGAGGGATGATAAGTGTCAAGTATCAACTAAGGATGCCTTAGACCTTCCGTAAGCTTTTACCCTCTCTGTTTTACAGGATGGTGACGTTGAGAACAAAATACTAAGCTTTGTTATTCCCTTTTCTTCATCAGGCTGAAAAGCAGGCAAGAAAAGAGCAGGAGAAACAAGCAGAATTGGACTACTATGCTCAGACAGAGGCTATTGCACTTTCTAAAGAGCATGAGTTTCAGAAATATGCAAAGGAACTAATTGAAATAGAGTCCAAGACTACACATCATCTTTATCCTCTTCTCAAAGCATGCAAATATGGAAGAGAACGTGGACGTGGGCCATTTTTCTGAGAAAATAATAAATACTGGTTTCCAAACATATAATTCTATGTTGTGACCCAGTTACCTTGTTGTAGCTGTAATGCTGCTCAAGAAACAAAACCATGAAATTACGTTTGAACTATCCACCAAGGAAAGGCAGAAGCCATTTTCAAGTTAAATAAATATGCATTTCAACCTTACAGGCAGAGTTAAACTGTAAATTATTTATATTAAATATATACCATGAATCTGGACTTCAATTTGAAAAAAATTAAAGATTGCCATATAACTGGTTTTATTCTCAAAAATCCCCAGCTTGTATTTCATGAATGTTAGTTTATTGAGACAGGAATTAATATTATATAATTGACTCTCACTGTAACCCATTCCAGCCAAAAGCTCACTATTTCTGTTATATTTTTAATATTCATTGTTCTAAAAATTTACGGTCCCAGGTTTTTCAGGTCTGCAATAAGAATTCTCAGGGCAAAAAGTCACATTCTTCACTAGCATACTTACAGTTAATTATTCCCCATGATAGAAAAGACCAAACCAAAACAACTACAGGGGACGAAGAAAAGAGAATATATGTGAAAGTTAGAACAGTTAGGGTGTGCAGTTTTGGTAGCAATTTGCAACTATGTCTGAAAAACAAATGTCATGTTGTAAATCAGTTTGATTACACGAAAATATTAATGTGCTTTGATCCCAGCCCTTAAAAGGTCACCAAAGAGGCAAATAGGTCTCCATTAAGCTGTAAATAGGGCCTGCAAAATCAGCACATCAACTAGAGACAACTTAGTTGGGCTGTTCTTTTAAAAAGACTTAACAGCAATTCAGTCTGCAAATAGATGTAATCTATTAAATAGATGCAATCTAAAACTGTATCTCAGATTCCTCAGCAGATTTATTCACCGACACCCAAGCCACAGACACGTCTCCCTCCTTAAGCTTAGGTTTCTTTAGTGAAATGTTAACATCATTTCCTTGCCTTGGACGTTAGGGGTTCCTGTAATGACTTCCTGCACCAGTACCCTAGGCTTTGAACAGGGTATCACTCTATCCTGGTGTCCGCTGGAAACAAAGTCCAAGAAACCCTGAAGCTTTGCTTTGTTGCACCCCACATCTGCCAGTCTCTGCTGGCCAGACCAGAAAATAATACAAGTCCTTTAAAAAAAATAAAAGGATGCTTGCCAATATTTCAGTTTTGAAAGCGGGTCTTTGGTGTGTCCTGCCGAAAGCAGCCAGGCCTTGGAGAAAGCACAGGGCCTCTAGGAAGATGTGAGGCTACCCGGGAGGCAAGGTACCTCTAAGGAAGCTGAGGGCCAAACAGATCTGGCTTTACCTCCCCTACACTGTAAAAACTCTGCGTGTAAGGTGGGTGCTGTCCTTCCCGGGTGCAGCAGTCACCTCCTCGAGTAGTCTTATCCAGGCAAGGCAAGGGATCAGTGCCTGGAAAAAGGAGGCCCGACCTCCTCATCCAGCTCCCAGGGCCGCCGAGGGCTCTGGGCCCCAGCAATAGGCAAGTCTGGCGGGGCAAAAGCTCTTGCGAGGCGCAGCAGAGCCGAGCTGCACGGCCCCGGCGAACCGGCGGGAGCAGATCGCGGCCGGAGCAGAAGGACAGAGGCGGAGGGGCCATTTCAGCCTCTTACCAGGTACGGGCGCGCCGAGGGGAAACTAGAAGTCTAGGAACCGGCTGCGGAAGAGGGTTCGGCCTCCGCGGGGTGGCCTCCCTCCGTGTGTGACCGACTGGCCGCCGCAGCTCCCCGGGGCGGGGCCGGGCGGGGCGCGGCTTCGCTCCAGCACTCACAAAGGAGCGGCCGCCGCCCACTCGGGTGCCATTTCCCGCCTCAGCGCTCCCGAGCCGCCGCCTTTGAGCGGGGCGGGAGAAGGACCCATTTCCCGGGGAGCCGAGCCGTCAGTGAGATCCCTGCTTCTCCTTCGGCAGACGTTCCGTCTCCAAAGAAGCCGTGAAAAAGGCCGACGATGGACCGCGATGGGCCGGACGCCATCCGCCGGGAGGCAGAGGTGGAGCGCGGCCGCTACCTGAACCGCCGGGCCGTGGCCCAGGAGCAGCTGGCGCAGTGAGTCCGGCGGCGGGGCCCCGGGAGCGGGGCGAGAGGGTTTGGGTTAAAAACCTTCCCGTGGCCAGCCCGGCCCGGGCGAGTCCGGCTGCACGGCCCGCGAAAAGGGACAGCTCTTGGGCGTTCCGTGCCCGGGGCTGTGTGACTCACTGCTTTTGAACGAGGGTTTCAGATCATTCTCAAGTCGTGGTCAGATGGACCTTTCCTCACCCTCCATAATTCTGTTCTCCAGCTTCAGAAAAGTCTCTTGCTGTCAGGAGCTATGTCCTAAGACTAGCTCAATTCTGGCACCCAGAGCGAGTGGCTTGTCACACTCTTGTGCTTCCCTCCACCTAGAAGCCTTCACACTTCCAGCTAGCATGGGCACCATGGCCATGTCTTGAACAGTGCTGTGGCACTGCTTAGAAAACTGTTTGCTGGAAAAGGCCAAGGTTGTACAGGGAGTGGGATAACAATAAAACAGGCTAATCAAATTCAATATACCATTAGAGTCCATACGCCGGTCATGTTCAGTTCTGCTAGTATAGACATCCCTAGCACCCTCAGACTGGAACTGAGCTTTGGCCAAAGAATTTGGAGATAGCTTATAGAAACTGATTCTGGTTTTGATCTCTGCTATTTTGCTTCAAAGTATCAGATTTTTTTACTGTTAAAGTACTCACAGCTGTCCAGAATCTGTATCTGTTCATTATTACCTTATGCTGTCTCTAGCTCATTTATTCACTTCCCTTTTCTGATTCAGAATAAAGGAGCACAAGGATCAAGCTGATCTGGCCAAGATGGAAAAGAGAAGAGAAGGGGAACGAATACAGCGAAGAACCGAATCATACCAAATGGAAAATCAGAGAGATAAAGAAAAGGAACAGGAGAAAAAAGTTGAATTCCAGAGGCAGCATCATGTAAGTAGCAGGAAAGCAGACAGTTCAAAATGCGTATTTCACCTTGGCTGTGATGGTTGGATTTGGCCCACAAATAAACAGGATTGTGGGCAACAGGGTCTTTGCTGACAGCTTTAGTAGCCTGGGATCAAATGCCTACCCTGCCAATTACCCTTTCCTCTGTGTTTTTGAGAAAGACCTCTTGGAAGTTTTAATGTGGCACCTGAGCTTTGACTGGTGTACAATGGACAAAGTCTGCTAGAGTCAGCAACGAGATTGTCCTTGACTTGAGAATTTGATTTAGGTTCCATGTACTTGCTCTACATCCACTTTTCTTTGTTAGGGAGAGGGAATAGCCTGAGTATGACAGTATCTTTTAAACTTACTGATGACGCACTTACCACAACGTACTGTTTCCCTGACAATGCCTGCTTGGGCAGGGAAACTGAAGTAGAGGTACTGTGATGATTCATTGCCAAGTGAGGGAGTAAAAGGAGAGAATTCCCACTAAAATCCTACCTGCTTTTTTCCTTCCATGCTCCTTACCCCAAATACACAAATTTTCACCCATTTTCCCCCCCAACCTTATATGTGCAAGAAAAGCTATACATAATGCCAAGCTATACAAGTGCCATTTCTGAGTCATAACGAAATGCCTTATGCTTTACATTTTGATGGTTCTACAGACTTACTGTTTGAGCCCTTCAGAGTCTGCACCATATGAATAATACACAGGATAGGAGCAGTACAGTTGGTGCCACTGGGAAGGCAGAGGAGAGATTATAAAGATACTATAAGCCTGGGGTTGCAAGCACATACTAATTTTATTTTTGTTGTGGTTTGTGATAAGTAGAGAATGAAAATTTTCTTTTATCTCTGGGTTTCTATCTTCTGTAACTTCTCCACTGATGTAAAGAACTCCTTATTACAGGCTAGGCCTGAAGTATTTGTTAGAATTTGGTTTTGGTTCATGTTTCCAAAATCTCATTCTACATGAAAATAAAAGCAGTTTTCCATTTAAACAGGAATATGTAGCTGAACAGAAAACACTTAAAGCTGAAGAGAAACAAAGAGAAGACAAAGATGATGATCAAATTAAGGCTTATATCAAAAGAAAAGAAATGATGGCTGATCTGACAAGAGAAAAAAATGAAGAGTCTAGCAGGTGGGTCCAGGGATAATTTTCAGTGTTAAAATTCATACTTGCAATTTCATTTTGTGACAAACACTATCCTCAGCTGTTATATCAGCAAAATCAGAAGTTTGATGCAAGTAAGTTTTCTATAATTAGAACTTGAAATAGTGCAGAAGAAAATGCCTACCAGTTCCAGTAGTAATTAGTGCTGTTGGGGTGGAGGTAGGATTGCTGGTGTTATTAGAATCCACAGTTACCAGTTGCCTTGGGTGATCTGAGCAGATGTCCTGGGATGTTACAGTAGCTCATGTTCTCCTGCAGGATGATACAGAAGCATAAGGACAAAGCTTTTGATCAATTAACTGCCCAGATGAATGAAAAAATTAAGATTGAAGATGATCGTCTTGCTAGAGGAGCTGCAGAAGTAGAAGATGAGTACCAAATGCAAAAGAAAGAGAAAGAAATGAAAAAAAACGCTGCTATAGAATCGATTGAAGAAAACAGAATCACTGTGGTAAGAAATGGGGGCTGTCCTTGCTCCTCTTTCTGTCATATACTTGTATGTAGGAATAGTGTTTGGAAATGCCATCGTTTCCAGCAGTGTCATCTGGAGTGAGACACACATGCAGGTTCTCACCAGTTGCTTCTCATTTATCAATAAGCGTTTTAGAACTAAACCCTTACGAAAGAAGCAAGCAGAATATGTGGTGATTCCCTCTTCAAAAAAAATTAGACTAGGAAGGCTCCGTAATTGTTTGTAATTTGTGCAAACTGCACTGCTTATTCTAGCAGAGGAGCCTGGCCCAGAACACAGCTGATGACTCTGGTGCCATGCATCAGCAGACTTCAGCAAGTCTGCTGCCACCTTTCCTGGAGTCCCCTCTCTGTTTCCCCCTTCTGTGTTGGGCGCACATGTGCCAGGGCTGCTGAAAGCCCTGGGCTTGGACACGAGCCAGCCACAGTGACCGTGCTTATCAGAGTGCTGATACAGGGCTGCTCCTGCAGAGAGATACAACTTCCAGCTTAGCAGGCCAGCTCCTCGGTTAACTTTTGTGTGTTTTGTAAACTACAGATGAAGTTCAAAGAGGAAGAGAAGAGACAGGAAAAAGAAGAGGGTAAGAAGGATCGTAATCAGTGGATGACAGAAAATGATAACTACTTGGAAATGGAGAAAGCCAAGAAACAAAGACAGCGTGATGCAAACATGGAAGTACAGAAATTTCAGCTCCAGCAAATGGTAAATAAGAACAACTGTATCCTGTCGCTCCCTTCAGGAAGAAGCACACTTCTAAACACATAAGACTAGGCCTCTTGGGCAGAAAAGAGAGAAAGATTGCTGTGGGTGTGATTTATGTATTTTTTTTGGTTTGATTTTTACCTGTGCGCACTGCAGCTGCTGATGTTGAGCTGATGTTACAGCTGACTGTACCCCTGGGATCACACAATGCTTGTATGTGGAGTGAGAAGGTTACTGCTGAAAACTTGACAATGCACAATAGACGTGTTTCAGAGGTTTATGGGCCTCATCTCAGAGCAGTAGAGCAGAAATCTCTTCCATGGACATGGCCCATGTGAGTTAGGGAGGACTACTCACATGTGAGGGCTGGTAGTAAGAGATCAGTAATGACAGATCACATCTGTCCTGTGCCATTATAACATTTTTTTGACCATGCACTGCTGTCCTCCTGTATCTTCTGGGCAGGTCACCAAAGAGCAGCAGCTAATGCTGATGCTCACTCAGCTATTTAATGTACCCTTTCTGGAGGGATAGGGATGGGGAGAGAAGTGGGGAGGGATGATAGGTGTCAAGTATCAATTAAGGATGCCTTAGACCTGTAAGCTTTTACCCTCTCTGTTTTACAGGATGGTGATGTTGAGAACAAAATACTAAGCTTTGTTATTCCCTTTTCTTCATCAGGCTGAAAAGCAAGCAAGAAAAGAGCAGGAGAAACAAGCAGACTTGGACTATGATTCTCATAGAGAGGCTACTTTTCATCATGACCAAGCATTTCGGAGATAAAGACAGTGAGTAACTGAATCAGTGCCATTACTGGATGTAACTTCTATTCTCTCCAAACATTCCAGGAAGGAACAAGATGTGGCCTTCCTAATTAGCACAACTGCAATAATGGAGTGGATAATCTGCAGTATTAAAAACTATAAAACCTGGGGAGTGGGTGAAGATGGTTGATGCAATGCCTTCCTGCCTCATGTACATGAGCCCCCAGCTTGCTGAGGACTGAGAAAACACCTGGCATTTTGCCACAACTTTTAGAGCCTGCTTTGGCCCTCTAAGCTCCGCCTAAGGGCAAAGCCAAGAACTCTCCTCAGGGCTAGCACAGATTGTTACTGGTCAGTCCTGCTGTGGTCTGGGCTGCTGCACTCTCTTTGGATAGAAGAACATGGCTGGGTGGAGCTGACTGACTCTACCCATGTCAGTTAGCGTGGCCCATAATTCTGTAATTTGAGCCAAAGTACAGTAAGTAGGAACAATGAAGACTTGTTTCAAAACCTCACTTCTGACCTAAAGACTAACATTGCTGCATTATCAACTAAAAGTCAGACAGAAGTCTCTCCAATTATCTTGGAATAATTAATTTTGGAAATTACATATTACAAACAGAGACATGGTAATTAACTTGTGAGAAATTGTCCCTCAATACTTTTTTCCTTAGTTCACTAATGAAAAATTTATTTTCCTTCTCTCTGAGCCAATGTTCATTTTATTACATCAAGCTTTTTTCCAGCCAGAAAGAATGGAAACTTCTGTAAAAGCCTTTTGATGGTAGAAGCTGGAGCCTTAAAAAGTATGGACTACAGCAGGAGTGGTGCTGAAACCTGCAGAGCTCGATAATGCTCCAAATGCATCCCTAAGTGCAAAGTTGCACATGCTCACTGCTATGCAATTGGTGAGTTAAATGGGGTTTTGGTCTACCTCCACAACAGCAAGAAACAAGGTGGATTGCAGCCTCATTTCCTACTCAGCTGCCGGAAATGTCCTGTTCTGCAGATTACGTATGTCTGTATTTGAAGTCTACAGCCTACTTCCATCGGGCTTAATGCTCCTTTTGCTTTAAACATCTACAGAAAATCCATCAAATTCCAGTACCAGAAAACAACTTTATTTCAGTACACCTAGAATAAAGTAGGAATCCTGTGTAAATTTAAAGCATATTGGATAAATATGATTTATTTACCAAAATCCAGCATGAAAAAAGTCCAGCAGCAATCATGATCTCAATTTATTCTATTGACTCTGACATACATGCGCTTTGTATGCTTGTTTTCAATAACTAGTTCTAGTTAGTAATTATCTATAAAATCTCTATAAAGCATAGTATGATGATAGTAGATCAGCGTGGCCAGAGGTAGTGGAATGTAGCTGGTAAAAGTTGTCCTGTGTAAGGCAGGAGGCTGGTCTAGCTGCTCACCAGAGTTCTTTTCAGCTGCCATTTAAAGATGGTAACAAAAATACAGGGAGATGAACTGCAACTGATAAAAAGGGAAACTGTTGACCTGGAAGAATCTATTCATTGAGAGGTACCTCTCATTTAATGTCTAGGGCCAGTTTTGTGTTAGTTTTTAGCTGGAATTTAGCATCTAAATTCCTAAAGGTATTTAGATGTGTAGATGGTGTTCAGGGATATGGATGAGCTAGTGTTGGGACTTCAGTACTGAGTTAACAGCTAAACTTGATCTTAAAAGTCTCTTCCAATCTAAATTATTCTATCAAGTTTTAATTAATAGCTAACAAATCAGAAAATGCTTTAATAATTTGACTAGTAAACTTTAATTATTGGTTATACTCAAAAGTGCATCCTCTCAGATATTGTTCTGCTTCAGGACATTGCAGCAGATTAGAGTCATAATAGGTATTAGACTTACTTGAAGACCAAGGCAATCCTCAGAGGGACTGAAACAAGAGACCTAAAATCAAACTGCATTTTTTTCCACACCTGTAATCCAACTCTGGAAGTAGAACAGCAACTTCACTTTGAACATGTCAGCCTCCAGTGTCTAACATGGTACTCTCCCAACAATATTGCAACTCATATCTGTGTGGTGATACACATATAAGAGGGTACTGTTTTCATGGATCTAATACAACTCCTACCTAGGAAATGCAAGAGAACAGCACTCTAAAATGCCTTATATTCTAAGGGAATTTGAACTAATTAACTGCAGCTCTTTACTGTTAGGTCGTGTTCCAGGATGGAGTTACTAGATGTGTGCAAGTTCTTTTAGCATGACAGTCTTTGCTACCAGTTAGCTCTGAGGAAGTCTGAAGAGGATACATACCTGGAAACCAATTGCCCATGAACAGAAGAGATGGCACCATGGGACTATTAAGGATGAACATTTCACATCCCAATACAGACTTGCTCTATACTTCTGGAAAAGAAAAAAACCAATCTTTTCAAGGCTTCCTTATCATGATAGGTCAAATAATTTACTCTGTTATTTCAAATGTCTGTTATTAACTTAGGCCTTCCTGTTATCTCTTGAATGGAAGAATGCTGTACCTAGTCTGTAATCCCTGTCCTTGTTCTGGCAGTGCATCCTTGTTTCTGATAATGATATTCCTTCCTGTTCTGGCAATGCATTAGAGAGACAGAATTCACTACCTCTAGCATGCAAAAATCCCCATAATCAGTGAAGGGAGGTGAAGGTAAGAGATTAGATAAGACCATATGAGATGTCTTCTTTGGAATTATCTTAATTTCTTTCTGTTTAGAATAAATTGTGGTATAGGCTTTGTTAAGCTTGTAATGTGTGAAGTCACTACTGCATTGCCACCACTTTAACATAAGCTTTTTTTTTGGTATATCATGGCTTTGACATTGCCAGATATTTAAGTGAATACATGAATAATTCAAATCTGTCCTCTGATCTGGTAAACCAATCTCTAATAAGTAGTCTTAAAGCAGAGCTGTTTGTAGCTTGTTGACACTGTCTTGAATAAACCAGCACAGCACTTTGTTTTTCTGTCGATTGCCTCAGCTCCAGTACATTATCCAGAGAAATTAACAATTCTGTTGGGTACTGAAGGGCTTGAACATCAGCACTGCAGGTCCAGGAAAATGCAACACTGCATCTCTGTTAACATAGTAATTGCACCTCTCCCTCCTCCCAGTGAGTACCATCTGCTCTGACTCCTTTTCTGTGTAAAAGGAAAATAAGCAAAGGTTAGAAAGAAAAAGCAGCATATACTGAAAAGAATTGTGTGTTACTGAGCAGACAAGAAAAATCCAACAACTGGCACAGTGGACAAGGGCAAAGTTTGGAACTGTCTTTGGTAAACTTGTAAGTAGTTCTGCATTAATTTCAGCTACAATCTATCAGTGCATATACAATTAATAGCAGCTACTAATTATACACGTAAACTGTTTCTTTTTTTTTTTTTTTCAGAAATACATTTGACCACTACAGAAGTATCTACAAAGGAGTAAGCTAGCCACTCCTTCCTTCCAAGTTCAGTGTGCCTGCAAAACCAAACAGTGCCCAACAGCAGAAGCTAACTGTGGACCAATTTACAAGACATGCTATTTGCTAGAACCTGCCTATAACTCAAGCTCAAGAAACAAGTGCCACAGCTTACAACTGTACTGTAACTAGTCTAATTTTATTATGGAATAAAGCAGTAGATTCTTTTAAAAAAGTCAAGAGGTAACAACCAAAGGTAAACTATTAGTTCATCTGTACTGTACTCCTTGAATATTGCTGTGCCTCCAAGCTTAATACAAACCTTTTGACTTGGAAAAAAAAAAATCTTACTGAGCAAATAAAATTTAGTACATTTGTCTGTAACAATAAAATCCGCATAAACCGCACCTTTTATTTGTGAAAGTTTTCTACTTACTTTTACTTTGGAGAGCATAATAGAAGGTAGAAATAGTGTCTTGAGAAGTTGTGGCATTGGCTGAGCCTTTTAATCCTTTATGGGAGATGTCTGCAGCAAGACTGTACCTAACATTCCAGCTAACCTAACTACAGGAATCGGGAAAAACATTTTGCTGTCATCTCATAAGCACTCTGCTGCCAACCAGCCAGGCTGTGATATTGCTGTAGGTGACTTTTTGAAAGTTTTGTTTAACTCAGTTCTAACCTGAATGTAAGCTGTGTTACCACTCCATTTACATTCATATTTAACAGATAGTTCTTCTGTAACTAGTGAAAACTATTCTGCTTCACATTCAGATACACACAAAGACTTGTATTTTTTCAAGTAAAAAACCATAGCTGGCAACAAGCAGAGTTTGCAATTAAGACACTAGGTCATCTTAATTACATGGCTGCATTTTTATATGTTACAATATAGATATAATAGACTGTCATGTGCCATTCTGTCACAGAAATTCTTAATTGCACCTACTATTTGACACTATCATCTAATGTAATATGGAATAAAAATCTTAACTTCACATTTACAGTAAAAATTTATCGATCTTGGTTTAACTGACGAGGTCAATTGACATCAAAAAACTCTGCCTTGTAAATCTGTACTCATATCAGGACGTCGGAAGGCTGGAGGTTGGCCAAGCACATTTAGCCTTAGATGAACTCACCTGGTCAGAGCATGGTGCTAATAACACTCATGGGTTTGATCCCTGTGTGGCCCACTCATGTAAGAGCTGACCTGATGATTCTTGTAGGACCCTTCCAACTTGGAATAGTCTGTGAATTTACAAGCACAGGTTGCACAATATGACTTAGAAATTATTATTTCTCTAAATGCAGAAGATGCTAACACTGCAAGAAGCTCTTGTGCCAGACATGTAATACACTAACAAATAAACAAAAAAAACATTTATTTCTGAGAAGTACTTTAGTACACAAGTTGTACATTTCAAATCAAGAACTCATTCTCCCAGCTTACAACTGAATAATCTTCCCTGTTACAAATTATAAATTTCAAAATGTCCAAAAGACTAAGATGAATTACAAAATGCTGATAAATCCTACATGCACAATACTGCCAGTGTAATTAACAATTCTTTTAGCTGAAGGAACCCAGTTATCAACTAGTTTCTCTCACCATTGTTCATAATTTAATATGCCTAAATTATTTTCAATCCTTTCAACCACTCTTAAATAGCAGCTATGGCTAAAGCCACAGACTACCTTTTATAATGAGGATATGTAGCCGTAGCCATGTCTAATTTCCTGCAAAAATTAGCAAGTTTCCTTAAGTGCTTTACATATTGCAAAATTTAAATTGAAACTCAGTGCTGCATTGTAGTGCATTAACTACTACATGCATTAATTCAATTCATTTAGTCTTTTTAATGTCTTAGAATTTCCATGAATACAAATATAAATTTAAAACCAATCATATGCATATTCAGCAGCTCAAGATTTTTCCTCTGAACTTATGCACGTTAAGTGCCCTATTAGTTTTATTTGAACAATGACTTTATGATTAAGGAAAGATACTAATTTACTAATTCTTTCACAAAATATACCTTTACCTATATGTAGTTTTACTATACAAACCCATCAATTTTTTTATATTTTATTACTGCTATTTATTTTGTGAAATTTCATACTATAACTAGAAAACTTATTTTCATATGATACTTAAAAATCCCCCAAACAGTTGGACATTAATTTTGGCCTTTACACAACGAAGTTTTGTTGAAACAGTGTTCCTAATGACATAAATTGTTCAAGGGTGAGAAGTAAGAATTAAACTAGAGATACATAAACACCAAAATGGAAAGCTGAAGTTTTATGCTAGGTAACTGCAGAACTGTACTAAATTAAAATTCTGCAAAATGCAGATCACAGACTTTTCGATGTGCATTTTCTTTAACAATTTAGTTAAATACTGCATTAGGAAAACCATTATTTTCAGCAAAAGGAAGGTACATAACAGTTGTTCACATTTTCATTACATTGACTCTAGAAGTGTGGCCGACCACCGCCCCCCCACAAAAAAACACCTCTTCAAAACACCAAAACAAAATTAACAACCCCCCAAAAGAATACTTTAATGGCTGCTGCTTTTATAAAAGAATAGTATGTATATCTTTAGGTTTTCTATTACAAGGGAAGTCCTGAAAGCAGTATACATTTTTGCTTATCAGAAAAGCAATGAGTCTGCCCCTAGAGGTGTTTCCAAAAATACTTTATTTGCTTCAGTAAATCAACAGTTCCAGAAAAGGCAGTTAAAGGACTGCTTCTTTTGTTTACATTAACCTAAAATCCATTTGCCAGGCTGACACTATTACAAATCAGACATTATTGGGGATCACTGCAAATTCTTCAAATGCATCTGACAAAAACACTGCAAGAAAAGCCTGTAGTCTGGGATTTCAAGTACAAAGTGCAAAGTTTCAGACTAAAATTCTAACAACCAAATAGAACAAAGCATTAAAATGTAACCATTGCCTTTTTTCTTTCTTAAAACAACCAACTGAAACAAACAAAACAACTTAAACACTATGGCTGTGTTAAAGAATTAACAGACAACAACACATTTTTTACAGGTAATAGTGTCTACATAACTGTACATTCTATCTACCCACCCTCAGCAAGAATTTCTGCTTCTGAGTTGATGGCAGTACCCAGAGAATCCAGCACAAAATATCAATCTCTTTCTAATACAGTTTGGAAAGCCACTGTCAATTATAAATTCAGCATTCCAGGTATCTATATGTTGCACGGTATTAGTAAAATCTCAGCATCTATTGTTGATACAACAGAGAATTCATGTCTAACCTTTAGAAGTTATTTCAAGCCTGCATGGACACTTAAACATACATTTACAAAGTTAGTTCAGTAATCCCTGCCCTCATTTTACATCATGCCTTGGGGTTCATTAGTTCTCTGGAATAAGGTCAGTTCTGGGGTACCAGCAGAAAAAGCTGTACTCTACTACTTTCTTCCCGCATTCAGAAGGAAAGATCACAAGCAGTTTTTACTGCCTCTGGAATATTTAATTCTTCCAAATCAGTCCTCTAAGCCAAAAGCCCATTAATGACCTGACACAAATGTCAAAGATGGCACTGAACTATACTCTGCCTACAGCACAAGGTGGCTACTGTGAGGCTGAGAACAGGAAAGCTCTGTCATTGAGGGAATAAACAGTGCCAGGACTGCAAGAGCAACAGCCAGTGCCTCCTGAAAAGGCAGCAAGAAATGACTAGTGCCTGGGGATATCTTGCTGTCCTGCAGATTGTGCTTTAGTCCCACCAAGTTCTTAACCAACATTATCAATTTCCAGTTTGATAAGGAAAAGCACAAATCTGGCAAACCCTCCCTTGTACAAGGCTGCAGTTGTGTTTCTGTTTAAACAAAGTCCTCTGCACTAAACCAATTTACCAAATACAATACAGGCAACTGCATCCCACCACCTGCAATTTAGTGTAGCCAGCTTTTAAACAAAACCAAAGTACATTAAAAACAAGAAAATGGGCTTTGTGCCACCAACTCAGATGATTTTTAAATGTGCTATGAAAGAATTAAAGTCCATTTCACTTGTGCAAATAATTTTCTGAACTGTAACAAAGTCCATACAAAAGGGTATGCAAGTGCATCTTTTAAAATAAGCAATTACAACTACAAACTACAATTGGATATAATCTCCATTTTGAGATTTTAAATTAAACACAATTTAAAAAAAAATATTCTATGGATTGCTGTATTGCAGACTGCCTGTGTTTTCCCCCCTTCTTCTACAGCAGTCAGGGTAGTTGTGGATTGTTTTGTTTACATACTTATACAAGCTTCAGTGATATTGGCAAGAATAATCTCAGTAGTGCAAATAAACCTCTTCAACAATAGCTTGTTCGTGTGTCAGCTCTATTAAAAATAATGAAAACAACATTGCAAACAGGTTTTAAATGAGACTCTGAAGCATGTGGCATGCATAGCACAGTAAAAATGCACAGTTAAGCTGCCACACAAAATTTTCTGTAGCCTAACTTCCTACCTTTACTCTTACTACAGTCCCCCAAAATAGGACTACAGCTTCTCCAAAGTCCTATAAAGTTCAGACAGAAGAGATCCATTATAAAGGTCTTTGGTACACTTCTCTGAGTTCTCTTAAGTAACAGCTGTGTCCTCCACCCACATGTGGACCATGAACATTTTTAAACATTCTGCATAAAATGACCACTGAAATGCAAAATTCATAGGAGACATTTCCAAAACACAGTGAAAAAGGAAAAATGCACTTGACAGCCAAAGCAGCTCCACTAACTATTCTGCTAAAAAGTCACTCTATATACTTGCAGTTTTCTTACTTTAAAAATGTTGTTCACAAATCTTAGGTTTTCTTTTGCTTTCAATACACCACTATTTTTCTTTAGAATAACAACTGTCTGGATCACAATTTCTAGCAAGCTTTGGCATTTCTCCTAACCTGCTGTAAACAAACACTGATCACAAAGTGTGTTATAAAGTAAAAACGTTGACAAACTCATAACAAAGACAGTAAAAGCAAGTTGTGTCATCCAGTGAAAGATTTGGCAAAAATTTCAACTATTACAATATTGTTTTGCATTGACACAGCTTAATATTAACACTTGTCACTTCCCTTCAGGACTTTCAAGATTTGCCAGTCTTAGATGTGAATAGTTTCACAGACTGGAAGGAGTATCAGGGTTTGTTCCAAACCTATCCTTTTGGACCACTGCACTGAGTTACCACATATCAGCTGCTCATTGGGGACTGCACATATGGGGGCACTGCTGCAGCAACACAAGGCAAACTCCTTCTCTTCCACGTGAAGGTGTGGTGGTGAAATACAAACTGGGGTAGGACCTGGAGCAGAAAAGGGAGGGAGTTGGTTTAAGGGACACACACATAGTAGAGAATGAGACGGAATTCACAGTAGAGTCTTGAGAATGAGGAGAAACAAGGATGAAAGCAAATTTCAGTTGAAAAAAAATTAAGAGCATGCCTTAAACATGACTTGAAACTCTGTTTCAACTACTCCAAAAACTAGTACTGGAGAACTGCAAGAGTTTTCTCATGGACTTGTTAAAAAACAGGTTGAAAGGATTTCCTGGTTCCTTATCTGACCCCATTGTAAATTCTGGTAATCCGTTTCATCTCTGCATCCACTAACTAGGCAACTGAGGCAGGGTTGTCTGAAGCATCCATTTCTGCAGTAGACAACATGAAAGCATGGAATGGAAAGAGGTTACAGGGGAAAAATGTTATGCTGATGAGCACTTAAAAATTTTTTTAGGACAAGGAAATAACTCCCAAACACAGATGACTGCCTCACAACATGAATGAATTCTACTGTCAGCAGTGACAGAAGAACAAACAACAAAGATTTACTTAAATTAATTCACTTTGTGATTACAATAAAAGCTAACATAATTTACCTCCACAAATAAATTTTCTTAGGATTTATACCTACTGAAAAACAGATGTAGTATGACTGGAGTAATGGACACCTTGCAATATTCTCCTAGCTTTAAGATGACATGAAGTTTATCTGCAGCTTTCTTCTTCATATATGGAACAAGCTTCTTCGCAGGCAGCCATTGCTTGCATTGAACTATGTTCATCAGGTAAAAAATAAAAGTGACATGGAAGTTACCTTTCTAGCTGACAACACACAAGAAGGATACATAATCCAATGAAATATTTAAAACACAGCACACTGTATTACACATGTAATTTGTTTTTCATTTCAAGTTTATTAAAACTTTAGCAGTACAAATGATCCAGGTTTTAGATTATCAAAAGACCAAACTGAAGTCCACATCTTTAAAAAAGGCGTTCCCCAAAACGTCTCTAAAACTTTGAGACAATGGAAACATTAAGTCCACAAACTCATCCATGCCTGTCATCATCTGTTCCAGGACTTGTTTCACGATCAGACTTTTTATCTTTACTAGGGGCATGATCTCTTTCCTGACTCTTTGATTTTTGGTTTATTTCCTTTTCTGCTGAGGATCTGGTCTTTTCCTTTTCTTTACTGCTGCGTGAGTATGATTTTTTTGATTCTCCCTCTTTGCTACTTGGTCTCTTTTTTGAATCTGGACTTCTATCCTGATCTCTACTAGACTTCTTATCTCTGCCAGATTCAGGACTACTACTGTCACGGCTTTTTGAACGCCTCTTCCTTTGGCTTTCACTATCATTCCTCTTATATGAGCTTCTACTCTCCCTATTTGAATACCGCTCTCTGTTTCTGCTTTGACTTTCATCCCTCTCTGAACTCCTTGATTCTCTCCTCCTCCTATTTTCTCTTCCTCTATATTTATCTGGTGTACCTCTCCTTTCTCTGCTTCTTGATCTTCCTCTCCTTCTTGTTTCTCTATCCCTATTCCTTGAATAGTCCTTACTCCTACTACGATCCCTGTCCCTGCTTCTTGATCTTCCTCTCCTACTCCTGTCTCTGCTTTTGCTTCGATCCCTTGTTCTGCTGCTGGAGCTGTGTTTTCCTCTAGCATGCTCACGCTCTTTGCTTCTTGACTTGCGTTTCTCCCTGTCTTTGCTCTTCCTATGCTCTTGTTCATTACTTCTTGAGCCTGCTCTTTTACTTCTCTCCTTGCTTCTACTTCTTTCTTTCTCTCTCCCTCTGGAATCATAGCGCTTTTCTTTTTCTCTACCTTTCTCATGGTCTCTCTCTTTGCTTCTTGATCTTAGTCTCTTTTCATCATGTCTGCTGTGCCTGGACTCCCTTTCTTTACTTTTTGATTTCTCTCTGCTTTTACTATGGCTTCTAGATTTAGCTCTCTTCTTGGTTTTGCTTTTGTTATGCTTGTCATCTTTTTCTGAATTTCTTCTTGTCTCCCTGTCTTTACTGCTGGATTTGTGATCTTTTTTCTTCTCTTTTTCCCCTCTTCGGCTTGGACTTTCAGAAACTTGCCTGTGGTCTGATATTCTTCTCTCTCTTCCTCTTCCTGGGCTCTTTTGATTATCTTTCTTGGTTTCATTTATTTCACTCCTTGGAGAGAAAAATGTACAATTTTTAAAAAGTTTTCATTTCCCTCCTCTCTGAAAAATTAAACCAGAAGTGAGACAGCTTCACAACTAAAGCTTCACATCAGATTATTTGTATTAATTTTCATGACTATGTATTTGCAGTAGCACACTTAAACTGAGACAAAACTATATAATTGAATAACCAAGTCAGCACCTCGGCTTCTTGGAAGCAGTTGTAATTGAAAATCTAAGATAATAGGTATTACTTTTAAATAAACAAAACAAAAAGTAAATAAGAACTAAAAACTTAAAAAAAAAATAAATCAATATGTATGCGCATATTACAGAAATAAATAATCTTACTTGTCTCCTTTTATCCATCTTTCTCCACTAGACACTCTCATTCTTTGAGCTCTTTGCATTTCTTGCCTCCAATGTGGAGGAGTTTCACTGCGCCGGAATCGATCTCTTGACCTGGATCTGGAAGGCGTCCGGTAACGCTTGGAGGAAAAAAGAAAAAATAATGCATTAGTTTGAATTTCACACGCTGTGATACCTGAGCAAGATTTTCATCCCTGGCAGTTGGTTCCACATAGCACCTAACATGACACTTCACATGTATATACTAAGTTTCCACTGACAAGTTACTAACTTATTGAAAATGTATCTGACATTCAACTAAACAGGGAATACAAAGTGTCTGACCAAACAACTGATTTTAAGGTAAGGCCTACTTCAGGATTTTTGTAGTCTCATGAGAGGTTTTCTGCTACTATTAATTCTCACAAATGCTAATGTTGTTTGCTAACAATGAAGATTCTTATCTTTGACAGGCAATACAAAAACAATACTTCAGAATCCTTGCTAAGGATTTTACTAAAAATTTGGGGGACAGAGACTTCAGTCATTAAAAACATTTGCTACATGCAGCACACTGCATGAGGTTTAACAATATTAAACAAGCCAATTTGACAGCTCCCTCCACCCTCAAAAAGGAAAGAAGTCTTCCCCACAGTCTTGGCACTGATGGTTCTGTGTTCACTAGAACACTTTTTGAGCTTGTTCCATTCACCAATTTAAATATTACCATATAATATAAAATTTAATTTAAATAAATAATAATTAAATTAATTAATAATTATATTTAAATTATTTATTTAAATAATGTCTAAATAAAACATTTTTATGTTTTTTTCACACTCTCTTCCTCAAACAGACCCAGTACGTAAACAGGTAATTTAATTTTCTTTTCTGTCCTCCTTCAAGTCTCAGTCCCCACATCAATTATGATGCAATTTTTTAAAAAAACATTCAACTATCCCAATGAATATGATTAGTAACACCAGCAGATGAGACTGTGCTACCACCTTGCTGTTTTGAAGAACAGATTACAAATATTTACCCTTGGTCCTCTTCCTTTTATTTTTCTTCCAGATCTGGTGACTAACAGCCTTCTCTGGTATGTTGACTGTGAATTTGATAGATTACTAAAAATAATTAAAAAATAAAATTAATTAAAAATATTTATATTGTTTGAACAATTAAAAAATAAGGAAAATCAATATTAAAACCTCTTCAGCAACTAAATGAAAACACACAATTTTATTTTACAGCAGACAGTAACATCTACACCGCAAAAATTCAATTTGTGGCCACAATAATTTTACAAGATTTCCAAGTTTTTTCAATTTTTGAAAAAGGAATAAATTATAGACTCAGATGGGACATTTCCAATGCATTCTAAATGAAATTGTGCCAATCATTACACATTCTTTATTCACTAAAACCATTTTCAAAGATTAAGCCTTTGTTCTAGGACAAAGACAACAGTTTCCAATAAAGGGAGAAATCTATTTTTCATCCAGCAGTGCTTACAACATGGAACTGTTCAATATGGAAGACTCACATTAGAGCTCCAAAACAGTAATGTGACCATACCATTGCCAGCACATAGTCAGACTTAAACCAGATATATTACCTCTCTCTTTCCTTCTCTCTGCTTTTTCTCTCTTTTTCTTTCTCATCTACTTTAGGAGGACTTTTCCTCATCAGGAACCGGTTTTCAGGTACAGGAGGAATTTCTTCAGGACGGACAGTAGATAATGGCTGTGCTTCAGTATTTTCATCTTCACTTTCACTGGAGGAGCTTTATTTTTGAATAGGAAATATGCATAATTATTTGCATGAAGAAAGACCTTTCAATCTATTTAAGTAATTCAGAAATGCTCTTAATTCCATATATGATGATACCACAAGAATCTCAAAAAACAGCTATTTCAGAAACAACTTTTTTTCCCCCTCATGATACCTTTGCTCCAAAGTATACAACTGCAACAGATTTCTGACCAATGCTTTTTCTCTACTAATTCCAATGGTGCAACACTTTACTCTCTTTACATATACATACTCTCTATTTAGATACACCTTTTTTTCCTTGGTTTTCTTTTAAAAACACTATCAGAAGACTAAAAATTCAGATTTTACACTAGTATATACAACTGTCTATAGACTACAGCAATTCCACAGAAACAGCAGCATTGTTCTAAGTAAACATTTCTTAAATTTCACTGCTGTCTTAGAAAAATGTGACTTTCACTGACACAACTTTTATCTCACACCAAACTATAACAAAACTATTAGATTCAAAATAACATTCTCAGAAGCAAGACTTCTCAGTTTTAATATCTTTCAGTGAAACTGCAAGTTTTGGCATATCAGATAAAAAAAATTAAGTAATTTATTAATTTTATGTTTAATTTTAATTAACACTATATTCCTGCATACTATATGTTTGTGAGTTTCACTGCATACAGTTCAAACTGAACTGTACAGAAGCAAATTTACGGCAACAAACTATCCCTACTCATTTCAAACCTACCACTCCTTCAACTTTTGAAGGCAATTGAAGTCTTAGCCCATTCCTTTCCAAGCTGCAGTACATAGGCACATGTATATGACCCCTCACAATCATATCAGAAAATTTATTCTTGTGTATGGACACCAACTATCTCCCAGACCACAAAACCTGCATTACAAGTTTACAGAAAAGTAGTCTGTAGTTTTAAGACAAGAGAATGGCACTATATGGTATACGTGTAACAAATCTCAAAACTGACCTTTTCTTGCTTTTCTTTCTCTTTTTCTTTTCTTTCTTATGTTTCTTGGAATTTCTTTTGTGTTTCTTTTTTCGTTTTTTAGATTTCTCTTCTGAAGCACTCTCAGAATCTGATGATGAATCAGAAGATGATTCTGAATCACTTGAACTTTCCGAGTCATTGGATGAGGAAGATGACTTGTGTCTTTTCTTTTCTTCTTTCTTGGCTTTAGATCAGAATAGCAAAGACACATTTTAATATCAAACACTTCTAAACTAATCTCAGAAAAATCACCCCATCTAGTATCTGTCTCAGATTCTTATAATTGTGTCATGAGATTACTTCATCAAAATACTTAAGAACAAATTGACATTGGGAAATTGTTTCTCCATAGTACAATAAAGGATATGTCTAGAAAAACAAATAATTTTCATGATTTGGCTTTATGAAACTTTAAGTCTCAAATTTATACTGTCTAGTACTTGCAGAACCATGTAAATTTTCTGACGATGTTTTATACAACATAAGCTACATACAAAGAATTCTTTAAAACTTGTTTACAGCGTGGTCATAAAAAAAAAATTCTTTAGGTTCAGGTTTCACCTAACTTCATCAAATCACTAATAAGAGAAATTCTGAAACAGAAGAGGCGCAGATTAAACCAAGTACTTACTGAATTTAGCTCTCTATTCTAATTTGTCAGGTCTTAAATTCAGAGAGCAGTGATACAAAGGGTAGTGAAAGGTTTCCTTTTCTAATTGAACAGGCTGAGATAACACCTCTGCGTGACAACAAACTAGCTGGAGCTTAATCCACAGAACTGTGTCAGAGACGTGGCAGGCATCCCAACAGAAACAATCTTGGCATCTTTTATGGTCATACACTTTATGGATACCTTTTCTCACATTGCATTATTAACAAATCACCACAGTGGTAGAGTGGATGAAATTCAATCCCACTGCACTAAATCTCATTTATTTTTCAGTTTAGCATCACAGACACAAGTTACAGCTGTGTGACAACTGAGATGAACTCAGTTGGTCAGAGCATGGTGTTAACACCAATGTTTGACCCTGCTATGGGCCATTCACTTAAGAGCTGGACTTGATTCTTGTGGGCCCCTTCCATCTCGGAATACACTGTAATTCTGTGATTTACACATCCTGTTTTCTAGGTGTTTATTCACAGGCTTCACTTAATACCACTAACAAAAGCCAGACAACCAACTGAAAAACTTCTGTCCTTCACAGAGTATATTGATCTTCCAGTCAATTCCAGGTGCATCATGAACTAACAAGTACTGTTACCAGTTTAGGGCAGCCTGCTGACTGGAATCAGCTTGTTCTCATCAGAAGTTTTTAGGGCTTCTTGCAAAATGCTTCCAAAAGACATCTCTATATTTCTGATTTTGCTTGTACGCCCAGACCAAGATAACTGCTCTCTGTTCTCAAACTTTTGCTCGACATCCTTATTTTAGCACTATATTTAATAAAAAGTCTCTGTAACATTTTGTATCAGTTTTAGATTGTCGATATATATATGTATTTACAGAATGTAACAAGTACATACTTAAAAAACCCCAAACATTTTACTAATTCATTTCAATCAAAGGAACCAGGTGTAGGGCAGGTGGCAATGAAAAAAAAAAAAAAACAAGAATCTCACCTCACCTCTAAATACTAAGAATACAAAAAAAGTATTAAAAATGTTAAATGCTTCTGATCTATTACACCCTCAGTTTTGGTCCATTCAAAGGTAAAAAAATCCTAATATGACACCACAGTGTTCCCTACATGCTTTCATAATTATTTAATTATTAAATGAAGTGATTTCCTGTCTTTTCTTCCTCCTGCATATGTTTTAAGTGTGTCAAAATGTGACAGTTTTGTCTGCATTCTCGTTACAAGTTCAGATATATTAAAGTTACTATTTTCAAGTAAGTAAGCAACAGATGGAACTGGAAGCAAGTTAGTGAGCTATTACCTCAACAAATGTGATTCTTAACGTGGGGCAAGCCATCAAGGGGAGATGTATTTGAGAAATCCTATGGTAGGTAGGGAGTGAAATGACATGGGGGAAAAAAACCCCAAACAACAAACAAAACAAAAAAGCCCAGAACTAGTTACACAGCAAAGACAGAGTATCTGGCAAGAGGGTTTGGATATACTTTCTGTTGACATCTAACTCCCTCTGTCCAGCAGCAAATGCTCTTTTGAGTACTGAACCAACCTGGTACTGTCCAACTACAGATTACAACACGTGAGACCAATCCTGGAACATGAAGGTCATCAAGAAACAGACTTCTATGTACAGTCCAAACGTTTCAGTTCATTACCCTCAGGATCAGTTTTCAATTCATGACCACATCTGAAACAGATACATCACTTCCTACTCCATTCACCGTGACCTGCAGTATTTGCTGGACTTTGTGATCTACCTGATCATGCTGCATGACACAGACAAGTACTCTTTGCATCTCAGCTGGTTATGGACTGTAATAAGTCCTACATCAGCCCCATGGCTTGAAATTAAGAAGTGACCTGACCAGAAAACAGTTGGGCTCAGGCATAAAAGTCAGAACAAACACCATCCTGTAATTCACAGCAGTGACAAGCAAACAGTTACTTTATAGCAAATCAAATAACCTTATAAATTATGAACGCAGCTGTAGTCTACCTTAATTGCAGAAAGCACACTTTTCCAAGCAGTGATTCTACAGGGAGATATGTGACATCAATGAAAGTCATGAATCAAGTCTAACACTGCTTTGTGCAGAATGCCCTAGAAATTCACTTTTCATGACAGATCTTCACTAGAGGCTCTCATTAAAAGCTGCCCACTGCACAAAGCCGTTTAGTTTTTTTGGTTTTGAATCAGAATGTCAATGTTTTACAGTCTTGATATGTGTCCCATATGACTTTGGTTTAGCAAAGGTATAGGACCTCCAACAGTGCAGCAAGCTTGTTGACTAGAACCTCTTCTACAAAACTGGTACCAAACTCCCACCTGTCCTTAAGAAAATTAACATCATGGTTTTGTTCCAGTTTTTCTTGTGAACTATATTAGCTTAGCTAGGCTGTAATAATCTTTCTAAACACTGGGTTAATACTTTGCTTTCTTTTTTTTTTTCTCCTCAGATCTTAGGATTTTCCCTAGAACTTTAAGATCTTCTAAAAATTATACCACTTGGCCAGAGAAATTCTTCTTTTATAATTTTTTTTAATCTTCTCATTTTCACTTATTCCTCCAACTTTAAGGAACTAAAAAAAAGAAAAACAAAGGAAAATATGACAAACATTCCACTTTGCTAGGTGATCATCCTCTCAAATCCCACATTAAAAGCTTATCTAGGCCTCTGAAATACTGCAATACTGATCACTGTATCATACAATTTATAGCATCTAGTAACATAGCTCAGTCATCATCCACTCATCCCTAAATAAATACAATTCTTCTGCATAAGGAGACAATTTGTATAGTTGATACACCACTTCATCTGGCTATTTACCATGATACCCAAAAATCAGATCACCTTTCCTCAACTTTAACCTGTGACAAAAACATTCATACCAAGCACCTTTCTTTTATTGTGATTCCTTCTGCCAGTGCCATCTTAGCACTTTAGCCATCTTACCTGTTAAACTCAGGTATCAGTTCTATCTTCATTCCATGAAGACGTAATCCCTTTCTTTGTGCTGCCTACCACAAAAACTCGTACGATAAATACTTAAGACTCTCTTGATATCCTAATGTACCCTCCCACAGAAATTCATCACTGTAGGTCCCTCACAGAGAACCTCCTTATTCATTTGTCAAGTTCTTAAAAGTAGCCTTCCCTGATAATTGCCTCATAATTCACAGAATCAGTTCCCTTTTGCCTCCCTATGAGAGTGTACTGTACCACAAACAGTTCCACTTGCATCTTGATCATCTTGCATGACACTGACTGCATCCCAGAAACTGCTTCTCCTATATGGATTCCCCTCCCAGTAACTGACAAGTCCAAGGGCCTCTCCTGCTCCACTTGTGACCTTTGGATAGCAGTTTGGCAAATTTGCTTCAACTGATGTGCTGTCACACTGTTCCTCCTTTTTCCACTGCTTCATGCCAGCACAGCTCATCCATGGTTCCATGCTGGGCTATCAGCAAACAGTTCCAGCCATGCTGCCATCTTTCACACGTAGTGGCCCATTTCTCACTGGAGGTCTTAGACACAGCCTTCCCCTTTCGAAAGCAGGATTCACACCAGAATTTCCACCATGGTCTGTCACACAGCATCTTTATCAGGCTGGCTGTGCATTAGTACCCATCAGGGCCATCGTCTTCCCCCACGCTCTGCTCTGTCCTTCATGTGTCTGATCTTGGTGCGTAAGGCTTCTTGTTCTCCAAACATTCCTACTGCCCATCATTATCTAGACCTGAGTCTTACAGCTTTATAGAGTGGGCTATCCCATCACCCTGTCATCAACTTCCCTCCATGGCACACCAGGCCAGCTACAGGAACCAGCGTTGTCAGGAATGCAGCAGTACTGAGTCAGAGGTACAAGAACACAGACAAATGGGTAAAGGCAACATAAGTCAAATCCTTCCAGAAGCCCATCCTCTTTTAAGAGGGAAGACAATTTTTTTGTACTTATTTCATTCACTCTTTGGATGACAAGCACTGCCTTAAGCCTGTAATTCCTTAGACTGCTCAGTGCCAAAAACTTTATTTAGTCATTCAAGAGCTCTAGAGTGGACTTCAAAGTGAGTGTGGCAATCTGATGAAGACATCTATGTGAGTGGGTATCTCATCCCCTAGTTTCACCCATCCTGTATCTCTACTGTTTTATTTTCTAGTTACACCACCTGTGCATTTCCTAAGAGATGCCTTGCTCTGGAATACTGTCCAAGAAAACCATAATTGTATCATAACACATGGCATGACTCAGAACCTTTCAGAAGTCAGGAGCCAAAGGATAACTTTGCTTGGAATCTCTCCCTGTTGAAGAGATCACTTCAGATGCCAAAGTCATTCTGCCAAATATCACAATAAATGAGCAAAAAGGAGGTGAGAAAATAAGAAGCTGAAGTTCAAATGCTTGTATTTTCCTCTGGCCAAAAAACCCATTATTCTTGTGTTGTGCTTCAATATCCTTGGTGCAACCATTCCCACAACATATCAAAAGAACATGCTATGGGTGAAAGAGCAGGATGATCCCCTATTGTAGGTCCTACAAAACAAACATCTCATTCGTGAGCTTTCCACGAATGAGATTCTCCATGGTGATAGGAACATCTTCGATTCTGTTTCTCTTAGAAAATAAGGCTTGATCCAACCTCTCATACTATGTTCAGTTCTGAAATGGCAGAGCAGGACATCCTTTCCAGAAAGAAAGACAGGTTCTGTCATATTCCTCTTTAAGAATAGTTTATAGTAACTTATAAAGTGTATGACCTAAAGGGCCAAATCCAGGCTTTTATAATTTAAGTGCGTGTTTTGAAGTTACCTTAGAGCAACCTGAAACAAGTTCAATTCTGAAGAACTACAAGTTATCAAATAAAGCCAGACTGCCACCAATTTTCTTAACATAGCACTCTACTTGATATGACAAGTGCTTTCCAGCTTTGTACTAAAATGTAGCTAGTATAAGAAAATTCAAGACAGGAGATGCTTTGAAAAAAAGGATGTATCGTTGTTCTTCCATGTCTTTTGCATCAACAACTTTTAAGTTCTTTAGAAGACATTGCTCTGCAATGTTATTCACCTTCTCACCAACCATGCCATCATTTATCACAAGTAAGTTCCTAAATATTTTTATAGCAGCCAACATGGAAGAAAATAAGCAAAATTACCTCATAGGTACAGTTCAACTTTACCTTTGGATTTTGGAATTAACTCTCCACAACTCAGTATGCGTACTTCAGCGTATGGTTTACTAGATGCATCTGTTTTCTGGTTTTCTATTTCTCTCACAACTTCCTGACCTGAGATGACTTGTCCAAAAACAACATGATGCCTGAAGAATGTAAACAAAAGTCAGCATTCTTAGCACTTAATTTTCTCAAGGCAGTTCCCAAACAAAAGTAAGAAGAAATAAGAGATATTTACCCATCTAAATGAGGTGTAGGTTTAGTTGTTCTGTTGTTTCCAGATTTTAATTTAAAGAGAAAAACAAAATCAATATTAGTGAAAAGCAGTCAGCATTCAAAGCATGTAATCTACACATAGGGAGGTGAGCATTATTTTGAGTACACTAATAAAATTGAACAAAACTGGTATGTATCAGCCTACATTTGTGTGCAACTACAAGTATTTCATGTTTTATATGTTAAACTTCCTATTCAATGAAACACTTGGATTATTATATTTTACTGAAAAAAAATCAAAAATTGCACATAAATTCTTAGACAGAATCCTCATATAGGATATAAGAAGTTTCTACTTATTAAATTATATAAATACTACCAGGAACAGATACAAAGATCTGCAGAAGTGAAAATAACCTTCTATATATATTAGAAAATAACCAGAAAACTGGAAGAAAAAATATCTGCATGTGCAGATTACTTGACACAGAAGCAGAACTCACTCTCTCAGCTTTCCCCTATGCTAGCATTACTAAGTCATACACATCAGTTATGGAAGAGCAGAAAACTGGGACAACTGGAGTAATAATGATGACTTAGAAATCCCAAATAAGGTTTCAATGCTGACATCCACAACTCATTATGTTAACTAAGGCCATGAAACATGGGTAAGAGTGATGTATCTTGAGAATATTTTCTGTAGATAATTTAGATTTTAAAAGAGTCTACTGCAATGTATCTTTAGAATTTAAGTTTTACCTGTAAGTACGATTGTACTGGAAAGCTATTTTGTGATTAAAAATGTCCTCTACTACTTTGGAGAGCCCCCAGAACTGTTTTGCTGCCTTCCAGAAAACAATTTATTAGAGTACTAAGAATTCTCCAAGAAACTAACAGGCTTGCTTTATTGCCCAAGTTAGAAAACAGCTGCTGAAAATTACCTAAAGCCCTTTTGCACAGACAACTAAATACAAATAAGCACATGAGGGGTAAAAAATAAGCATATTAGCAAAATGGCTGCTTCCAGGCAACTTGGTAAAAAAACAACTTCAGCTTTGCACAGGAACTAGTCTTCAATATTTAGAAGGACTCCCTTTACAGCTTACAAATAGTAAACCATATACACATTTCAAGACATTTCAATACTTACATAAAGAACTGTGAACCATTTGTATCTTTCCCTCGGTTGGCCATTGAAAGGAGAAATTCTTTGTTGTGCTTTACAGCAAAACTTTCATCTAAAGAAAGTGTTTTCAGTTACTTTTTAAGCATACAATATATGCTTAGGTAAATGCTATTGTCTAAGTAAATTAATCCTAATTAAATAAATCTGTCAGTCACTTGAATGAAAAGTTGTATTAAAAATAGACTAAAAATAACAGCTATTTTTAGAACATATCATTCTGTTCATCCAAGGAGAAATATGAATCAACGGTTTATAGCCTGAGGGGAAAAAAGCCTAAAATTTAGTCTTCTTGCACAAAAGATCTGTCTCCTACTAATGTTAGCAGAGATGTCTAAGTTGTTGCTCTATTTTTCTTTGAAATAGAAGCTGTGTATTAACTATTAATAAATCCCTAATTCTCAGGCATTTTGTTGTTCTGTCTGTTTTTTACTACATGTGGATAGTTAGATAGTAATCCCAAACAACTTGGTTGTCTGACAGACACATGAATTTACCAAGTTGGCCATAAGAAAATTAGTTTAACTTCAATGAATCCTACTTCTTATGAGCAAGTAATTGTTAATAGTTCAAACTAAATCCCAATGAAACTATGAAATTAAAGAAGTGGAAAATGTAAACAACTATTCTTCATTTAAGATATCTGTAAGAAATAATTCTCTCCCTTCTTTCCCAAAACAGCAAAATGGCTTTTGGGGGAAGGAAATTCTTCCGATATGAGGACATTTGTTCAATACTGTTTGGATACAGATGGCAGAAGGAGTATTAACGAAGTAAAATGTACAATATTCATACTGCTACTGTGACTAGCCATGAAAGGGATGGCACTCACTCTCCAATCACTTGTACAATAGTATCAACTGTTAATCTAATCCTATGGTGCATCAGTTAATTAACTGATCCACAAAAGCAAAGCTTTGCACAAATTCAGTTTCATACTGTGGCCAGCCAAGTTGAACAGCCAGCCTACTGTGGTAAGTGGAGGTTGTGCTAATTTTTCCATTTCTCCGAGACATACATTTCCTCAAACCCAGCTTAATTTGTGTTGGTTCTGATTCTTGCCAAATTATTTAACTGGATCCACTCACTAACATAGAAATATATTTTTTTTTTTTTTTTTGCTACAATAATATTTAGGCATTTTAGCAAGCTGAATCAGGTTTGATTGGAGAGTCAGTGCAAGGTAAGGACTCTTCCCTCTTTTGGCAGTTGCAAACTGTTGATTTCATTCAAGGCCTGATATAAATTTGCAGACTGGCCCTACTACAGCAGTGAATAATTCTTTTGTGTTCTGCAAGCTCAGACTACAACCAATGGCAAAAAAAAAAAGTATCTGGGAGGGGAGAGGGGCTTAACTGTGTCTGGGTGGCAGCTACCCAGCACATGAGCTTAGGTGTAACACAACAACTGCTCTGAGAAACATAGATGCTCCACTACATTCTGGACAAACACAGGCTGAGAAACACAGCAACTATAACTTCTGCAACACTGGCTGAGAATGAACCAGGACTGTGAGAAAATTAAAAGCTCTATCATTAGTTCATCTTGTGTTCAGGAAAGCAGGGCTCTATGTATTCTTTTAAATAAAAATTTGCAAGGAAACCCAACCCCATCAACACTGTTCTCATTTTCCCTCAAAGAGGAGACAATCCCCAGCTTTTAGACAGCTGATGAAGCCAAAAGTAAATGTCTAAAATCAGCAATAAAAATGTAGATCTGGTAAAAGGGACAAATACAAAGAGTTTAGTTTTAGTTTTTCAGTCATTAAAAAGGCTCATATGTTAAAAGTAAAATAACTTAAACGGGACAGTCAAAGGCCTTCAAGACCAATCTTTAAAATAAAAAGGAATTCAGATTTACAGAACAGAGACTACAGAATGTAAAGGCGAATGTTTATTTTAACACTGAAATAGAGCAGACTGATCAAACTCTTACCTTCAAAAAAGCCACCGTAAATGGATTCTCCTCCTCGGCCATTTCCTTAAAGAAGAAAATGTCAGTTAAAGTGATTAAAGAGTCACTTTATATGCAAGGTGCTTCATAATACTGATGCAACTGCATCCAAGTCACTGACATTATTCTTCAAGATATGCAAACACAACCAAGATGCATCTCTGTAATCCAAAACCAAAAAACTTGGAAAACAAGAAAGTATTCTCCCATGTATTCAGTAACAGTCTCCCTTTTTTCTTTATTTCCCAGCAGCAGAAAGAATACTTTACTCTCACACATCAACGTTTCAATAGAAGTATTTAGTTCTCTGAATACTTGAGGTAACTTGAGCAAGTGTGTGTATGTGTGTGCATGCACATATATAAGTTTATGATACAAGTTCTCATGGAAAGGCTCTCACACAGAAGAAAGGGGAAAAAGCAGTGATATCTGTCAGAGAATAATTAATAGAAGTAAATGTTCTATACAGAACTTCTGCAATGTTTTATTACATAAGCAGTAAAGTTTTATTTAAAGACTCATATCATACCTTCACTGAAGTCACCTCCTTGGATCATAAAATCTTTGACAACCCTGTGAAACAGACAACTTTTGTAATGCAATGGCTTTTGGGTGGACTTTCCTGTACCCTTTTCACCTAAAGAAGAGAATGAACAAAACCAAAAATTACTCTCTGCATCTGTAGAATCTTCATTACAAAGAAAGTGCTATGTAATGTACTCAAAGGATGAACATAGTCATACTTTGTTGCTGACCTGAAATGCTGTTGAAAGACCTCAATTCACAAATATAAGGCAGTAGTAGGGAGTAACACCTTTATTCAATCATCTGACCTTTGGGAAGTTGACAGCAGATCAAGAATGCCATGGTCATGTGCTAATGTAGTCAGAGCCATTAAAAATCATTAAAGTTCAATTTTGTTAACAAATTTTGATAATCTGATTTTGTGCCACTAAACCTATCATCAGATCAGTTAATATCTACATTCCTGCAGACATCCTGAATGGTGTGCTGCATGTTCTAGTTAACTTAACCTGAATGTAATTATATATCCACACCTGATTCAGATCATATTAGTACTGCTGAGGGATTCACTACTAACAGCTACAGACTCTTGACCTGAAAAACAACCAAGCAGGAAGGAAAGGAAGCAGAAAAAACTGAAGACAGAAATCAGATATGCTATTTATGTATTCACAAAGTTATTCTTGTGATAATAAACTCAAGTTTTGCTAATCTGTCACAATTCACAACAAAAGTATGCAGTCCACAGGAAAATAACTCTTTGTAAATGTTTCCAAGAGAGAACCTTCTGAGTATTTTCCTCAAGAACTACACTTTCAACAGGAGTAGAAATCACCAGTCTCCATTAAGAAATTAAAATAACAGAAAAAACAACTGATGAATACCAGCACTACCTTTCAAATTCTTCGAAGTATCATAAGACTGAAAAGTAAGTCTGCATGGTTGACCTCTTGCTGGCTACCTTTCAAGACTGGATGATGTTATATAATGTGAACAGTAATATCTGTGCTAGTAACAGAAAATCAGCTTACTGAGTCTGTATTTAAAGTTGGTTAGTATTTACTCCCTGCAACACACTACGCCAAAGCTACAACTGTTTTGACTCTACATCATATGTGTAGGATCACATGTGTACCTTCAGTTAAATCTTTGGAGGTGCCAAGAACCAATGCTGAACTTAATTTTCATATTTAGGAAAATGTCACAAAAAATAGCAGACATCAAACTAGTTAACATGGTATTACATTAAAAACTAGAGATTAAATAGTAAAATCTACAAACCTGTGCAAAGGCAGCGAAAATTCTCACATGTCTTTGGACACACATCTGAAAACAGTTCAAAGACCACTCTTCCAGCTAGAAAAAAAACCCACCATATTTATTGTCAAGTTACATGGTATTTGTATTATTCCTATACATATCTTACATGAATATCGTGCTACTGAATCGATACTTTCATTTTCTTACCGGGTACATTGTTGATGGCTATGTCAAAAAAGCAACGAGGTCTCTGGACCTTCACTCCCATGGCTTCAGAAGTCTAAATACTGCAAGTAATAAAAATAAAATTCAGTTTTCCCTTCTGTGTACTGAAATCATGTGTAAGTTGATACAAAGGTCAATAAAATCTGCAGAAAAGCAAACAAATCCCTGATGCCAAACAAAAGCATTTTTTAGAAGTTAAGAAAATGCCAAGTACTTTAGGTCATTTTCATGTGTTGTAGCTCCAAATGAATGATTTTCTTCATGTTTGTTGCAATAACATTAAATTTAAACTTGAGTGCCATACTTCAGATGGGGAAATACAAAACAAAAAAACACTGTGAGGTATGGGCAAGACTTTAACTCTCAATTTTCAAATTTCAAAATTCAGTATTTCCTGTATTTCTGTCATAGCAGTTACCAGGCTTTTCTCCAATTAGGATCCATACCACTCTGGACAAAAAAAATACAAGGGTGCAGCTGTTCTACAACTGCTGCTAAATGAAATTATTTTGGTTTTTTATTGTTTCTTTTCCTTTTATGTCATTGTTTATCTCTTGGGACACCATCACTGGTAACAGTTAAAAGATTTATAGATGCATAGTGCTACTTAAGGACATGGTTTGGTTGTGGACTTGGTACTGTTAGATTTACTATTTGACTCAATGTTCTTAAGGAGTTTTTCCAACCTAAACGATTCTCTGATTCCTTATAGAGAATTTTAATGCAACTTTTCCCTTAGACTATATAAATCCTTTTATTTTTGTGTAACAAGCTATGTCTTAATTCCATTTGCATCTCCAACATTCCAACACTATGTATAATCATATTATTTTCCTTTTCTAAATCCCTATCCTGAGTTACTTCAGATTGGGGAAAAAAAACAACCAAACAAACAGCAAAAGGATCTATAAGACAGGAGTTCCTTTTCCAGAATCTGGAATATACGTTTTCAGTCCTAATTATTTTTTATTGCCAGAAAACAGGCTCAAATATAGCAGACATACTGCATACATCTCTCCTAAAGGTTCAGTCATTACTGTACCACAGAACCTCCTTTGAAAAATTCAATTGTCACCATCTGTTACTCTCAGCATAAGAAAAAGAGGCTGTAAAAAATCAAGACAGCAGCGTAATCATGTTAGTCTATATTCTCTCTACTTGTGCTGTCTCTCCTAACATTTTGGTAAGATTACACAGCAAAAATCACAAGAACAATTCAAGACTGGTTTAAATTAAACACCACTCAGTAGTTAATTATTCATATGATTTTTAGCATGAGGAGATTTAAAAAAAATGCAGAATCTCACTAGATATTCTCTAGGTGTTCAACAAACATATTCATACACGCAAGCCAGAACACTGGTCCAAAGCACCAGGCTTATCTCAATCTGCTTGAATTGAATTAGCATTTCTCACCTATTAGTACAACCAATTTTGTAGCCAGCAGAGAACTAAGTAGAGAAGATGCCCACAGCTGGAAACTTCCATGTCATTAGGTTAGCAGGAGGCTTCCCAGGTCACGACACTGCTGCACAGACTGCGAGCAGCACAAGGACGGCAGACTGTGGCCAAGGGAGGGGATGAGATAGGTGGGAGTGGACAGGCTGCTTTCAGAACTGAGACCAGCCAAAGCACAGCCACTCACTGTCAGCAGCAGAACAGACTACACAGCTGCATGGGGATACTTCTTTCAAGGAAACCTTCTGCAATAAATGCTATAATAAATATTGTTTGGTGCTAGAACTGCCAGTTTTAACCGAACTGAGACCTTAAGGAGCATCAGTACCACAACTGATTGGCTGCTTACACCCAAACTTTAAGCATTTAATACTAGTGTTAAGTGAGAAGGAATTTCCTGCTTTACAAGCAGTTTGCTTGAGAAATGTAGAGATATGCCTTAACATTTATATACAGTATTTTAGCCAAAAATAAATGACAACTAGCTTAATACGTGACAATTTTATTTCAAACTGATAATGACTAAAGCTAAGTTGTGAAATAAATATAAATATATCTATGTCAGTCAACTTTTAACTCTGTTTGTAGAGGATGGGAGAGAGAAAGCCGAAATAAAGAATTCTACCCAAATACCTGTCCCCACCAAATTTTCTCAATTTGATGTTTTTCTACCTCTACATTGTCTCATGAACAGGAGAACAAAGTTAGTCAATATTCTAACCATTACCTTGAGTGTACCTTGCACTTTCCCTAACTCCTCCAGTAATATCCCCTAAACACCAGCTGCACTTGATTCTTAATGACAGGTATGGCAATGGGTCACTATGCACCCCCCTGAAAGGACAAACACCAGACCAAGCAAACAGATCTCACTCTCGAGCTCATGGTGCCTAGA
The DNA here is from genome assembly GCF_030490865.1 of Poecile atricapillus. Taxonomy (NCBI): domain Eukaryota; kingdom Metazoa; phylum Chordata; class Aves; order Passeriformes; family Paridae; genus Poecile; species Poecile atricapillus. Next base: position 19,513,042 of record NC_081253.1, on the reverse strand, counting down.
AAACCAGGCTAAGATATCAGTGACATTTATCCTACCTACCTCACAAGTCAAGTGAGCATTTCTTCTCCAATACACTTAAGTATCTTTTGCCCTGTTATTTCAGCCAGACCTTTTCTGGATGTGCGACAGGACCAACTACCAAGTTACAAATTTTCCTTAAAATAATAATTTCTATTCATGTAGTATGTAACACCAAACACAAACATCCACATACCGATCATTTAAAACCTGCCTGTATTAAAAGCAAGTACAGGGGGTCTGAATGTTAAATACAAAACCAACAAAGAAAAACATTAAAAATATGCCAAGAATAAAGTCAGAAAGCATCAACAATGAAGTCAGAAAATTAGAAGCTCAGGAGCTTATAACAATAATGTCTGATAACAATAGGGCTTAAATGACTTGTGCTATTTCTCTCTCAAATTTTTTTTCAGTTAGAACATGGATATTCTTATTCCTTTAACACCTAGCATTTTTTAGTTGTGAACTTGATGGAATTTCACTAGTGAAAGGATATCAATTTGATGTCAATCCAAAAGATGCTTACTATATATACATTAAAAAAATGTGCTATGCAGGACAATCTTGGTAAGCCAGCTCACTTTTTCCTTTCAAAACTCTAAGAAAGGACAAACTAACAGCCCAAGTACTGCTCTGAAATTTTCAAGTCATCATTCTCAACCAACTTCTGTTAGAAGAGGCTCTTACTAAATCTAAGTAGAATCTATAACCAAAAAACCCCAAAGCCAACCAAGCACCTAGAACATCACTTCAGCATATCTAAAAAAAGGGCTTGTTTCATTTATGTCTGAAAGCAGAATTACAATTCAGCTTAGAGCATATTGGTATTTGTTTACAAATACACTGAAAGTACTTAAGTCTTGTCAGAACAGCTGCATCCAATACCAACATTTCACCAACAGTGTCCCTCAGGGTTCACGTTACTTCACACCTCCATCAGCCTCATTATTTTGTTTAAATATTTGCAGAATAAAGCTGGCCAGCTCAAGGCCAGGCTGCCAGCAGCTCCTCTCCTTCAAAATGATCTGTACCAATGGAAAAAGATAACTATCCCAAACTGTTCACAAGCATCTTTCTGCCAGGGATTATCACTGATATTTGTTGATATGCTTAAAAAACACATCTTGGGGCATTTTGTTTCCAAAATCACCTGTGCTAGCAGTGATCTGGTAACAATACTTTTTACCACATACTAGAATCTTTTGACTGAACAGGCTAGAAAGCACTCACAGATGCACGTGAACTGAGTATCAGCATGTCATGCATCCCAAAGAAGATGAAAGCAGTATAATTTACAATATAGCAGTACTTCCTAGTTTTATAGGAGGGGAAAAAACAACCTTCTTTATAACTGTGCTGAACTACTGATTTGTTTCAGTCTCAGTACAGAATAGTAAGCAAAGATATATTTAGTAGGAAAAATATATATTGTGTCCTATTCCTTCACTTCCTTCCCTGTCATCACCAGTCCTTTCAGATTTTGAATTTCTCCTTTACCTTGCTTTTGTATGTGATTCCTTGCGTCAATTAAAAATTACCTGCACTGATCTTCATTCAATGTCCAAATGAAGTTAACAATAAAGTATATAAATTCACATTCCTAGCATTTTGTTTCACACCATCTACAAACGCAGCAAGACTAAACTACATTGATACATATCTCAAAGACAGGCATGTAGAATCTCCAGAAATGTATTTTAAAGCAAAACTTTGCATTCAGAAACTGCAAATGCACGAAGTGAACACAGAACATATATTCTTTAAGGCTATGGCTGCAGTCACTTGAAGACAATATAAATGTGGGCTGATACTACACAAATAAATGCACCTGTTGGTGTGACTCTGAACAGGCCTGAATCCATGAACTTTTAAAACTCAGAATTGCTACAAAAAGGCAAATTTATGCTTTGTATGAAAGGGGGAAAAAAGCCTTTTACAGGGTGTAATCTCCAAGTCATGTAAATACCAAAATGATTCAGCAGTAGAATCCCTTCCTACCTGGTTACTGAAGATGAGAATAAGGAAAGAACCATATAACAGTACGAGACAGCTCTGAATGCTGAACCATATTTGTCAACCATAATCAAAAAAACCTTGCTGTATCACCTTTTATTCTCATGTTCTACCCCTTTCTCTACTACTCTAGATCCCTTCTATGCTTCATCTCAGCCTCTGACTTAAACCTCACTGCATTAGAAGATGGCCATATTTTTTCCCTGGCACTCATTAACTCTACTTCCAAATGGAAGCAGGTTCCTAAATTTCCATCACATGGAGGAGTCAACTGGTAGTGGAGAAATCATGCTGCAACACAATAAAATCCTCCACTCCATTATATATTCTTCACTCTAAATTCCCTCATAATGCCCAGATTTTCTGAGATCTTATGCAGGGAAAAAACCTAAATCTTCTCTTAATAGCAGCCTGATGACTGCTAGCTAATTAAAACAATAATGTTTGTTTCACAGAAGAGGACTGAAAGAATGGGAAGTCTTAATGCGAAATATAGTCCCAAAGGGTGCTCTCGGAGAACTACTGATGCTGCTATCCTTTTTATTCTACCCTTTAGATCTACTTCACAAAAAGGAAAATATGTTATTTCTGAAATATTTATAAATATATTTTTACAAACTGATAAATCAAGCTCTCTGATTTTAGACAAACTAATGCTTCATAAATCATGTCTAAGTTACAAATTATTACCATATTTTTATCGTGGTAGCAACTGAAAGTCTGAGCCATGCTGGATCCCAATGGAATGGGAATAGTGAAGCAAAATGGCGGGAAAAAGAGTAAAAAAAAAAACCTATATAAAACCACACCAACCAAAAAAACCCCACGCCCTAGTAACATTTATCCTTGTCCAAAGAATAGCCTCTTCTGCTGCAAATATAGGAGAAATCCATGAAACTGCCAAAATATCCGCTCAGAAAAAATACATCTTAGAAAATAGACTATATGCAAGATAATGTTCTGACCCTTCTCATAAAACAGGTCTCAGATGACTACTAAATATAATTAACTTAACCAAACATTAGGGAACTACTGGCCAAAATGGCTTTATCATTATTGATAAATTTTCTAACTGCGACTGAACTTAAAGGCAATGTTTACCACTACAATAGATATTCTGCCCACAGTTTCAGTGAACTATTTCTCTTAAGTCTCTTAAGTCTCTCAAAGCCTCTTCAGGGCCTCAAAGTACAATCACATATACGCAGTACTTATAGTTTGATCATGGCTGCAAACAGAATGAGCCTGAAACTCAACATTCATAAAAGTCTTTGGAACGCCTTAGGAAATCCGTAAGAGAGGCAGAGGAGTCTCCTGCGAGACACGGTAGCTCCTGCAGGCTCCACTTCCCTAGGAGAGGCCTGCAGAGGGGAGAACATGTGGTACGCAGACAGCCCCGTTCCTTTCTCATCAAGGGGAAGAGGGAAGACTCATTCAAACTCCCCGAGCCCGACCAGGGCGCTCGCTGCGGGCAGAGACCCAGAGCTAGCCAGGCTACGGAGCGGCACAGCTGGCCTGGCACACCCGACCCCCGGCGCGATGTGCGCCAGGCCCCGTGCGCCGCTTCACCCACCCCTGCCGCTCCCGCCCGCCTCGGGCCGCGCTCGCAGCTCCTCACACCCCCTTCCCTCTCAGGGGCCGCCCTCACCGGGATGCGCCGAGCGCCGCGCTCCGTCTGCCCCCCGCACACGGGCGACTGGGCCTTGCGAGGGGCGTGTGCGAGAAGGCGGCGCGGGCGGCCGCCCCAGGCCCGCTCCGAAGCGGCGGCCGGCCGGCCGTGAGGGGCCGGACCTCCTACCCACGCCGTGACCGAGGCTCAGGCCCCACGGTGCTGCGGCCTCCTCCTCCTCCACCGTCGGCTCGGCCCTCGGCGCGGTCGGGGCGATGGGCCTCAGTCGGCCGCGCCGGCGCTACCCGGCGGCGTGGCCGGCACTCACCCGCTGGCGGCCCTCGTAGCCCCGCGCTGCTCAGCGCCGCGCTGCCGCCATGTTGGAGCTGGTGCGGCACGGACTGCGTCAGTGGCGGACAGGGCGGGAGCGGCGACCCGGGGGCGGCGCGCCGGGGGCGGGCGGGGGAGCGTGGTGGCGGGAGCGGGGTTGCCCCGACGGGGCCAGGGTGCGAGGGGTCCCGAGCAGCGGCACGGCCCGGCCCAGCGGCGTGGGCCGCTCGCGAGGAGCCCGAGCGACTGGGGGAGGGGCGCCCGCCTCCTCGGGCTCGTCAGCGGCGCTCCGCCCCGCCCGCTGCCCCGCGCCCGTCGGCCCCGCCGCCCCAGGCCCGGGCGGGCGCGGCGCGGGAAGGAGCTGGAGCGCGGCAGGTACACGGGCCCTTTCTAGCTAGACGTGCTCGAAAATAGTGCTGGGCTTCCCCGGCCTCGTGATAGTGGCGGGCGCCTTAGCGGTCAGCCCGCGAAATGGCCAAGGGCTGGTGAATGAACCGTACTGCACCGTGCTGGAAGCGCTCAGGGTTCCTCCAGCAGTACACCTCGCTAGGGCTTGTGAAGAATTAGAACGGGAATTTAGGCTAACCGTGCAAAAAAAAAGAGTAACTGGTAATAGTATCCCATATGTATGTATTGCAATTCAAAGTTAATTTGTCTTAAAACTAAGGAATGAAAGTTTATGACAATGCCTAAAGTTGTGAACACCTTCAAAATTAACTAAGACTGGCACTGAAGTATGTATCTCCTTTGATGGGTTTTAATTCAAACTAGTAGGCATTTGGATCAGTAATCACATACATAATGGGAAGTAATGGAAGTTACGTGACTGGCTAACGAGAAGTTTGTTAGAAGTAGAAAACCCACTCCTAATCTCCTTATGGCTTTCTGTGAGAAAAAAAATATTAAAATATGAAACTGACACCTGTGTGTTCTGAAATCCTGAAGAACCTGGTGACTGAACATCTGTTCAATAAATCAACACCGGCTTCAGCACAGCATGCTTTGTTAAGTCTTGCTTTCCTCCCCTATGTTTCCAATTTAACATAATTTTATCTAGCATTTTTTATTTGGTTTAGGCACGGTTTTATTTTATCCAAATGTACTTCACAAGTCAAAAGATCAGCATCTTGTAAATGAAAAATCTGTATGATTTACAGAAGTCTCCTTTGTATGAACATGGAATTGTTTTCTGCTACAGTTTTCCTCTCAGATGCCTTGGAATTCTTAGGTACAAGGCCTGACATTCTTGAAAGAGGTACCTTACATGCCACCCTTTGAGCTCACCTGACAGGGTTTGGGTCTTGTTCTCTTTCTTGCATGCCTGTGTAAACTGTAACTGGGGTAATCTGGAATTTGTTAGCAGGAGGATGCAGAACCTGTCCAAGTTACAAGTTCCACAGTTATAAAAATTGTAACATCCAGTTAAAAAAAAAAGAAAAAGTTCTTTTTCTGAAACACCACAGACCTGAAATAAATAACTTAGGGTCTATTCTATCAGTTTGAGTTCCATCTTCATAGGCATCCAATATATTAGGAGGTTACAGACAAAAAGTAAAAACCCCAGACATTTAATAGACAGCTGCAATACGGCTGGTTAGAATTGGTCATGGTAATAGTCTGAGTTCTGTTTTTTGGATAGAATATAGAGCAATCTGAGATTGTTATAATTCTTTCTAAATGTCTTTGCTGCTATCAATGGTGGTGAGAAAAGGTCCAGAAGGATGACCTGGAGCTATGCGTATTCAACACAAGCAACATACTTGCTGCAAGATACATTAGATTTGTCTCCCAAAACGAATTAATTTTAAATTTATTGTTGTTGCAAAGTAAAAAAAATAAAAAAAAAACCTCTAAAGTAAAATAACATTAATTCCAGTACAACAAAGCCTAGCTGTTCAACTTTACCCTTCTGAACTTCAGTCCCTTTGTGCTTTTCCTAGGCAGGGAAAACTTTTCCCCTCTCAGAATTATAAATTAATGAATTATAAAAATGTTGCTTTATTTAATATGCAGTAGTCAGTATGAACCTTCGACCTTTTTAATTATTATTTTTATTTCCTTTAGAAAGGGAACTAACAGTTTTTTAACTGGATGGACTTTTCCCTTTCTCCCTTCGCTTCATGGGAAATGCTGTGCCTCGGGGCATGCGCACGGTGAGTGACAGGGCAGAGGTACATGGAGCGCTGGGGCCACAGCCGGGCGCCCCTGGAGCCAGCGGTGTCCGGCTGTGGCTCGCAGGCAGGAAGGGTCCTGTGCAAAGGTAAACAGAGAGCTTCTCCTCGGATCGGGTTCTGCGGAGCTGACTCTGGCTCCTCTGCTTCCTCGTTTAACCCCGCCGGGTGCTGGAGTTTGCCGTGTGAAGAGCCCTCGCTGAAGGCAGCGCTGGCAGCCGCTACCGCCCCTCGCCGGCCGGCAGTTCGGCCGTGCCCGTCCTCCCGGTGCCTGCCGTCCGCCCGGTGCCTGCCGCCCTCCCGGCAGAGGTGCCGCCCCTCAGAGGTGCCCGCGGCCCCGCGAGGGTGGGAATCGAGTGTGGCGGCGCGGGTCGCGCCCCTCCTGCGGCGGCTCGGTCCCTTCCCGCGCTCCTTCTGGGGCGCTGCTGGGGCAGACGTGCCCGCGGTGACGGAGCGGGCGGCGCAGCTGGGAGCGGGCGGGCTCTCCGCGGGAAGCCGCAGCAGCGCCGGCGGTGCGGCGCTAGCGCTGGTACCTGGGGACAGGGGCGTTGTATTGCCGTGGCTGTGCTCACGGGAACTGAGGGGACTCTGGCAGCATGGCAGAAACATCCTGAACCGCACAAGGAGCTCTCTTAAGGCTTAGTTGCTTAAATCTCTAACAGTTGTTAGAGTTGTAATACTTGGGGAGTGGTGACTATCCACATTTTCTCATTTTTGGGAGACTTCTTGGCTCACTGTGTTTTGTAATAAGCCTTGAAAGTGCTTATTGTGTTTCAACCGATAAAAAATAATTTTAAACACCTTCCTGTCCTTCTAGTGTGTGTTTTGCATGGTAAGTAGAACATAGAAATAGTTCTTTAAGTGGATATACATTTCCTGGTTTTACTGTACGTAATTGGATGTTTGAAAACATCCAATATTTTCTATTGATAAACTTCTTGAAATATATTACAATTTACTATGATTTAAAATGGTATGAAAGTCTGTGGTAAATCACTTGCATCTGTTCAATGGAATAGAGAAATATTTGGAAGCTTCCCGCAAGCTGTATTACAGATCCTGGTTCCCCACAGGAATGTGATAGGGGATGCAAGGCCCTTTGCAGCAAGAGAGGAGGAAAGGATGTGTCACGTGGATTTACAGGAAACTGAGCCTGAAGATTTTTATATTTTCTTCAGATATCTACTTGATACGGACTTCTTGCAGCTTAGCTTGCCGCTACTGTAGGAAGTAAAGTCTTCCTAAAGGCAACTACCATGTGGAAAAAAATAAAAGCAATATCTGAAAAGTGACTATAAAGCAAATCATTATTATAAAAAGTACTTAATATACAGTATGTGAAAAATTTGTACCTTTTTTTGTATTCTTTTATTTTGCATAGGAAAGAAAAAGTTTCTTATTATAGCAGATCATAAATTAAAACTCATTTGTTTTGACTTTCCTTGTATCTGCTCCAGTGACAGTATAGTGCAATATGCTCTTTTGTTTTTGTTTTAAGAAGAGGATTGTATAGATGTCAAAGGAAATCACCTATATCCATCTTTCTGGAGTGATTTCTGTGCCTTGCACAGGCTGCACAAATAATGCTTTTTCTTCCTCCACAGACCTAGTGGGTACTGCTGCCATCGCCTTGATAATGTTGCACTGATGGAATCATGCCTACAGTTGAAGAGCATTCAAGTTTGCTGAAGGTATTGATAATTTTAGTTGTTAATGATTATATCTTCTAAAGCAAGCCTTCTAGACTTTTTCATGATCTCTGAATTGAGGGAATTTGATGAGGCTTCTTTGGTGTACTAAGGCTTTTGTCATTAGTGGTTTGTGTACTCCAGCTTGGAATCAATTGTGTAGGTTGTAGAATAAGTAGTTGTTAGCACTGTGTACAAATTGGGGTATATTCTAAGAAAACATATGAATACTTAATAAATTTCATTCAATAAGACTGTAGCTTCCATTATAATTTGGAATCAGGTTGCTTTTCTTTAGTGCAATGGCAGTTTCAGCTGATGATATGTGGTTGATCAATAATACAAAGGTGATCAATCTTCTCAACTAGAAGCCATCTCACTTCATTTTCCCACCAATAGTTGTATTTTCTGGTAGTTGCTGGACTCCAGTTTGGGATTATGGCCTAGTGAGAGCAAGGTCACATAGTCATGCAGTGCTGGCATGTTGAAAATCTTCAGCTTTTCCTTCTCAGTAGTAGCATTGATAGCACGTGTGCCCTTTAAAGGCAGTTTTCTAAATTTGAAAACTTACCAAGTGGACTAACTTCATAGTACTTGTGAGCATGTCAGTGTTTGTTGTTGGGAGATTTTCTATGAGAAGAGTCCAGGCTGTAGGTTCTTCTTAAGTTTAGCTTACTTAGAACATCATAATGTAGAGACACTGATTTTCACTTTTTTGTTGTCACTGAAATTAAGTGCTTTGATACTTTCTCATTACAGGTACCTCAGAATTGGCTTCTTCTTAATACAGTGACCATACAGGATCAAAGAAAAATAGTCTTCTGTTTTTAAAATACTGGAGGTTCTTGCTTGTAACAGCATGGTTTACTGTGAAAATTGAAAGAAGAATCTTTCTGGACACTTTAAAGCTAGCTGGTAGACATAGCAAAATGCTTTGTATGAGGCAGGTTTGCTTATTTGCACTGAGGTGTTACCAGGCTCGGACTCTGTGTAGTGATCTGCTTTTGAACCAGATAAATGGCTGCACCCATGAAGATGAAGTGTTCAGCCTTGTTAGAAGGAACAAGACCAGACTTTCTGAAAAGCATGTGGGAATTGCATTGAACATGCTGTGGCAATTGCAAAAGAAGAGGCCCTTACTTTTAAGGACTAGTGACTATGTAAGAAATCACTCCCAGTTTCTTACCCTTTGCATTTTGGCAGAAAACAAGGTGAAACACATGGAAGATGAGGTGATAGTGGACATCTTATATAGCATCCTGAGGTAAAGAACATTAAATGCATTTTGGATTTGGTAATAAAACGAGAAATAATTTTGACTACAAAGGTATCTCATAAGGAGACTGTGGTGAGACTGCCCTGCCACACAGCTTCTGTGCTCTTGACTGTGTGACACAGCATAATGTTCTGTGCCTCAGTTCTGGAGGCACAGGCAGAATGGATCTGTTTTGCAGTCCCAGTAAATATGTTTTATAATTATGAATTCTGATTATTCATGCATAAATGTTTATAATCAGTTTGAATGGAGGGAATGATAGAAAAGTAAAACATTGTGATAAATAATGAAAGGTCATATGTCTTATTTCTTTATAACTATTGAAGTATTGTCTTTATTTTGAAGGCTCGATGTTGAACACCATGTTTCTCTAGCAAAAGTGCTTGTTACAGAGGCATGGAAAAGATTAGAAAGGCAAGTATTGTCCTGCCGTGCTTTGTGAAAGGTATGAGTTGCAAGCATGATTTGATTCATGTGAGGTTATGTAAGAGTTCTCAAAGGGTATTTATGTTTAAAACATAATATGAGTATTTTAAATGTCAGTTGTATTTTTGAAGGTTTTGAAAATTATACATATAGACTTTGGTACACAAATGCTTGAGAGATTCGGACACTGCAACAACAGGGTCCAAAACTTGAGATTTTGAAATTTATTGTCTGTGTAGATTCATGTGTTTGAAGTCAATTGCAGTTTTTCATATTTACAGTTTTAACTCAGTGATTGCTGTCCAGGTCTTAAATGGTTGTTAGAACCATATTTATCTCAATTTTACTAGAAACATTTTGTATTTAAACATTTTTCCTCTGTGGATTTCGTTGTTGTGTTTTGCTTTATTATTTTGATTTGGTTTTTTTTTTTTTTTGGAGAGGGAATATTGTAGTTTTCATTCTTTAATCTTGGGATAATAGCAGAACCGAGTCACCAACATCAGAGAATTTTGCCTCTTCTGAATATGTGAAGCATCTTGACAAGTAAATAAATACAGTGTAGCTTGAAAACAAAATTATATTAAAGCAATAAATTGCTCACATTCATTTTATCCATTAGACATCATTGCTTAGAATATACTCTTTATAGATTTCTTGGGCTGGTTAAGTGAAGGACAACTAATTCTTGTAGAACTCCATATACAAAACATGCTTTAATAATAAACACCTAGTTTTTTTGCTTAGATACTTTGTTTCCTTGTTTTGTAATTTGGCTATAAGCTTGGTTTTTATATAATTGTTTAAATAGATTTTTGTCTTTGGTTATTGATTAGAAATAAAAGCTAGATATCCTGCCTGATTGTCTTTAATGTCTTGACAGGCTTAGTTTGCCTGCTCTGTCTAAATTTGCTCTGTGCTTATACAAGCAACACAGGCACTTCAGTCCCGTAACTGGCCAAGTAGCTCATATTGTGGACATGAAACTGGATTCTATTCAGGATATAAGGTAACTGTCAGAAGCAGAAGTAGCAAAATGTTGCAATTACTGGTCTGTCTTTTCTGAAGACTTTGTCCCAACTGGAGGTTGCTTTGCTTCAGTTGGGGGCTTGTGGGTTGACAAGTGAATGCATTTTCCCAATGACTTTATGAAGAATTTCCTTATAACCAATCTAGATTATTAAAATTATTAAAACTACTGCTTGATTGTTTAGGTTATAAAGATTTAATTAATTTACACTGTTCTACTTACAATACAGCAGATATTTAGAATCAACTGATTATAAACATGGACTTCTTTTTGATACTTTAGCAGCTATTGACTCACCAGAAGATGCATTTCTCCCTTGACATTAATAGTTTCTCTACTATGATATGGCTTTGTTAACAGCAGTAAGGGTTTTTTAAGCAATATTGTGTTTATTTATCTTCAGAGCATTGTTTTTCTGGTCAAGTTGAATTAATAAATTCTCTTGCTAGCATGTCTAGCACATTACCTTCATATTTAAACTACTTCAAACATAGCCCTAGTCAAAGAAGACCAAGCTCATTTTTTTCTTGTTCCTGTTCCCCTGGGGCTGTTACAGCAAAGGCTTTTCTTTCTTTTTTCTGCTTTATATAGCAGTCCCAACACTGATTTTTTCAGATGTGAGGAGCCTGCTTATGAAACTCCTTGAATAGGACTGCATTTCTTCACTGAAATTACTTTCTCTATGGTCATAAGTTTTATTCCCTTAGGAAGGGATCCTTTCTTTAGGAGTGACAATGACTCTTCTCCCCATTCTGTCACTTGTTAATTGTGTGGGCTTCTTTAGTGTCTATTGAACATTAAAGATAATTTTGCAAATATGAATCAAGCAAATCAGGGTCTCGCCTTAGGCAAATGCTTTTATTATGTGTAACTGTAAAAGATGTCTGAAAAGTTCGAATCATTTCAGAATCATTTCACCAAAAGCAGAATTTTTACTTTAGTAGGATAAATGGGTTTTGCTCATACATTTTTTCTGCATTAGATTTAAAATTATGTTTGTACAGAAGCCAACAACACCTCAGCTAACATTCCT